>NC_059195.1:22750286-23077786 GCF_020615455.1 Coregonus clupeaformis
ATACCCCTTGACTTATTCCACATTTTGTTGTGTTACAGCCCGAATTCAAAATTGACTCATCTACAAATTGACTCACCTACACACAATACCCCATGACAAAATGAAAACAAATGTTAGAACATTTATTGAAGATGATATACAGAAATATCTCATTTACATAAGTACTCACACCCCTGAGTCAATACATATTAGAATCACCTCCTTCTTTTCACTCTGTCATTTAGGTATTGTGGAGTAACTACAATGTTGTTGATTCATAATCTGTTTTCTCCTATCACAGCCATTAAAATCTGTAACTGTTTAAAAGTCACCATTGTCCTCATGGTGAAATCCCCGTGCTGTTTCCTTCCTCTCCGGCAACTAAGTTAGGAAGGATGCCTGTATCTTTGTAGTGACTGGGTGTATTGATACACCATCCAAACTTTAATTAAGAACTTCACCATGCTCAAAGGGATATTCAATGTCAGCTTTTTTTATTTTATTTTAATCTACCAATAGATGCCCTTCTTTACGAGGCATTGGAAAACCTCCCTGGTCTTTGTGGTTGAATCTGTGTTTGAAATTCATTGCTCGACTGAGGGACCTTACAGATAATGATATGTGTGCGGTACAGAGATGAGGTAGTCATTCAAAAATCATGTTAAACACTATTGCACACAGAGTGAGTCCATGCAACGTATTATGTGACTTGTTAAGCACATTTTTACACCTGAACTTATTTAGGCTTGCCATAACAAAGGGGTTGAATACATTTCAGCTTTTCATTTTTTATTAATTTGTAAAAATGTCGAAAAACACAATTCCAATTTGAGATGATGGGGTATTGTGTGTAGGCAAGTAACAGAAAATCTTAATTTAACACATTTTAAATTCAGGCTGCAACACAACAAAATGTGTAAAAAGTCAAGGGGTGTGAATACTTTCTGAAGGCACTGTATGTCTGACTATTTATTTTACCATTCCACAATAAATATACAGTAAGGCATCCCTCCATCTACAGTGTCGATCTGAAACAGCTAGCTATTTATCTGTGTACGCCTACTAGTGTTAATTGTCTGTAGTCTTGTCCATAATCACAAGGTTATCAATCTGACATTCCAAACTGCATTATCATCGCTGCTTCCGGAACTAGAATGAAAACATCAACATTCCGGATTCCCTCCATAAGATTCACATTCATCATTTTGTCAACATTCCCTTTAAGAATGCCTTATTCTTTGTAATCAGGCATGTGACAGCCTGTCTGTGGTTCCAATCTCTCATGCGCTAGCGCGCGCACACACACACACACACACACACACACAGCATGATGAGTAGAAGGGGTCATTATGAATAATAGAAGATAAACAGATATGCTTCTTGGGATTTAAATTAATTCAATGATTTTTGAATTTCATGCATGCGGGGACACGATACACTGAAGCACACAGGCTGCTCCCTATTCAACAAGGACAGCGTTGCCATACAACCCCTGTGTGTCTGACCCCTGTTGAGTCACCCTTAATCAGAGAGTAAGCTACATCTGATAAAGTAAGAGCCAAAAGGCACAGTCACACACTGTGGAACAGTCATAATGCTACTCGATACCAATCTCCACCCATGAGAAACCAGAGATAGGCCTAGGTCTCTGAGCTTTGCTCTTCTGGCATTAATCACAACCCACAGCCATTGAGCCAAAGGCTGGGTCACACTCAAAACATAGTTACAAACCAAGAAATGTATGTATATAACATATCGGAGCATATTCATGCAAAGTGGTGGGTACTGATGTAGCTGACTAACTATGCTGTAATCTTGTAAACCCCAATGTTTTATCAGTGCTGATATATAATGGCCAATGTGTGAGGGAACAGTGTGTTTGTCAAGCTCTTTAACAGAGATTAAGAGAGAGAGAGAGAGAGAGAGAGAGAGAGAGAGAGAGAGAGAGAGAGAGAGAGAGAGAGAGAGAGAGAGAGAGAGAGAGAGAGAGAGAGAGAGAGAGAGAGAGAGAGAGAGAGAGAGAGAGAGAGAGAGATAGAAGGGTGGGGGGGGGAATCTATATCTGTACATAGCAGTGTCTGGTGTGAAAACTGTCAGCAGTATTTTAACAGCCAGTGCTTCATATTCAGAACAGAGCTATTTCCGCCTCACTCGGTCTGTGCCTGGTGAGAAAACCACTTCTTTCTCTGAAAGTATTGGGTATATGTTGTGAAATTGTTAGATATTACTTGTTAGATATTACTGCACTGTCGGAGCTAGAAGCACAAGCATTTCGCTACACCCGCAATAACATCTGCTAAACACGTGTATGTGACAAATAACATTTGATTTGATTTGAAAGGGATATACACAGAGTATACAAAACATTAAGAACACCTTCTATTGCATGACAGAGTGACCAGGTGAAAGCTATGATCCGTTATTGATGTTTCTTGTTAAATCCACTTCAATCAGTGTAGATGAATGGAAGGAGACAGGTTAAAGAAGGATTTTTAAGCCTTGAGACAATTGAGACATAGATTGTGTATGTGTGCCATTCAGAGGGGGAATGGGCAAGACAAAAGCCTTTGAACTGGGTATGGTAGGTGCCAGGCGCACCGATTTGTGTCAAAAATGTCAACGCTGCTGGGTTTTTCACGCTCAACAGTTTCCCGCGTGTATCAAGAATGGTCCACCACCCAAAGGACATCCAGCCAACATGACAACTGTGGGAAGCACTGGCGTCAACATGGGCTAGCATCCCTGTGGAACGTTTTCGACACATTGTAGAGTCCATGCCCCGGCGAATTGAGGCTGTTCTGAGGGGTGTGCAACTTAATATTAGGAAGGTGTTCTTAATGTTTGGTATACTCAGTGTATATGATAATAAGACTGTTTGGGGTTTCAAACATAACTACACCAGCTTCAACTCAGGGGCTTGTACAACTCTGTCAATAACAACGACTACACACTACTCATAGTTATTGCAATTTATCTCCAAAGTTAAAATGTTGACTCATGGTTCTGGAGCAATATAGAGTCAAGGTTGGAAGGTTTATAATCTAACCATTGCCAGGGCAACAATAACAACAAAAGCCCCACCATACCATCAGCTCACATGAGAAGTAAAGTAAAGCTGTGGTTTTAGCAGCTACACATGAACGTTAATAAAACCACAGCGTCTTCAGGTTCTCACCCAGGGCGTCAGCTAGCTGCCTGGTTTCTCACAGCTTCCATCCTAACCAGCTAACAGCAGCTATGTGGTTTACCATTAATGAGCCTGATCAAACGAATACTTTTTTATTTCTGTTAGAACATGAATATTGTCACAGGTTTTTATGAAACTCTAAATAAAATACAAAACAACTCTAACTGTATGAAACTCAATGTACAGTACTGCCAATAGCATGCTGTGAGGGTAGGAACTGCACTGGTGTTTTTGGCTTGTTTATTTGGTTTAGGTATATATGCTTTAGCTCTCCAGAAGTGGAGTTGGAAATCCCTGTAAAGGAAGATAATCTGCCCAGCACATCACAGACCCAGAACAAGGCCGTCAGAAAGACAGAAGATGAAATATTTAGAAGACGAGCAGCACAACTTTCACTTATTCATTGTTCAGACAGACAGACATTCAAATGTCTGGGCCAAGATGGGAAAACAGAGAGAATTCCCTCCTCAGCTGTTGTAGTCTGGGTCATGATGGCGGAGGAGAGGACTGGGGTGAGCTGAGCACTGTCAGTAAAATCAGAGCTAGTTCCCAACTCGGAGTAAACACACAAACACGCACACACTATCAAACAGACACTCGGGCCTACCTTCACGTCTCGATGGATGACGTTGTTGTCATGGCAATATCGTAGTGCCTCTAGGATCTGTCTCATGTAATGACTGGAGAGGGACAGAGAGAAATAAAACACCATGACTGTCGATTGAAACAACATTGTTGTAATCAGTGGTGTAAAGTACTTACAGTAAGTAAAAATACTTTAAAGTACTACTTAAGTAGTTTTTTTAAATCTGTAATTCACTATTTATATTTTGGAAAATTTTACTCCACTACATTCCTAAAGAAAATAATGTACTTTCTACTCCATACATTTTCCCTGACACCCAAAAGTACTCTTTACATTTTGAATGCTTAGCAGGACAGGAAACTGGTCCAATTCACACACTTATCCAGAGAACATCCCTGTTCATCCCTACTGCAGCTGTTCTGGCGGACTCACTAAACATAAATGCTTCGTTTGTAAATTATGTCTGAGTGCTGGATTGTGCCCCTGGCTATCTGTAAATGTAAAAAACTAAATAATTGTGCCATTCATATAAGAAATATAAGGAATTTGAAATTATTTATACTTTTACTTTTAATACTTAAGTATATTTAAAAACATATACTTTTACTCAAGTAGTATTTTACTGGGTGACTTTCACTTTCGTCATTTTCTAGTAAGGTATCTTTACTTTTACTCAAGCATGAAAATTGGGTACTTTTTCCACCACTGGTTGGAATGTCAACACTGTAATAGCAACAAGTGGATACTGTTGTCTTTTGTATCGTGTGTGTTTTTCTATTCTTCTCTGAATTTCTATTTCACTAGTGTTGTGTTTTGAAATGCTGAATGTCACATCGAAGTATGGCCTTGAGAAAATCAAGGCCCCAACAAATTGAATTGAACTCAATGCAACAAGAGGAATTCTTCAAGTAGAGAATCATGGGAAGTGGTCTTACCTGGCCACTGCTTCACTGTACACAAAGCCAGCATCAGCCCTCTTCACGATCTCAAAACACAGGTCTGCTCCATCCATACTGTAGGAGAGAGACAGCGAGAGCGGCAGAGGGAGACGGAGATAGAGGGGCAGAGGGGGAAGGAGAGGGAAGGAGAGAGAGAGAGAGAGGGCGAGAGAGCGAGGGAGGGGAAGAAGAGAGGTCAGTTTGGCATAAAGGTCAATGTAAACGTCCAAACTTCAGGAGGTGAAAAGGCTACCCTTATTAAAGTTTGAAGTGTGTGTTACTGTCTTTACTTTATCTATCCAATACTCAAGACACCACTGCTATGCGTCGGTTTGAAAGCTGTGTGTCTGTGTCTGTCTGTCTGTCTGTGTGATAAAGCTATGGAAGTTCCTCAAAATGAAACTTGTTCGTTTTTATCAAATCCTTTGATGCATATGAGAGAGATGTGAAGCAGGACTTTTCATATTTCATGTTTCACATTAAGGAATTTGTCATGATGTGTGTTTGTGCACGCGTGCGTGTGTGTGTCTGGAGTCTTCAGGGACCTAAGGGGAGTTTCCTCTGGTGTGGAATCTTTGTCTTATCTCTGCCTCTTCATATTCCACTGATTGTGCTTTCTTTCTTTCTTTCTAGCTCTTTCTTATTTTTCCGCACAACACAAGGGATGCTATTTAAAACAAAAACTGCACAAAACTATTTAGGCAACAGGGATCTTGATCCAGGACGGGATTGAATGTCTCTGCTGTAACCAAGAAGCTTAATATTGACTTCTAGACACTTAGCTAGCAAGTTAGCAAACCAAATGCATAGCTGGAGCCCTGAGCTGGATATCATTTATTTGACACATCTTAGATTTCTTATAGTTATACTTAACTTATAAGCAATGGTGTAACCCCCAACCCACAAAATATATATAAATATATTTTAACGATATTGAAAATCATACTGTCGGTATTTTGAAATAACCCGGTATATGGCATTAACGCTATATCGCCCAAGCCTATCTCTCACCCCCTTTCCCGCTCTCTCCCTCTCCTGCTTTCTCGATCACTTCTTCTACCACCTGGCCACTCGGGCTCCTTCTCCGTTTCAGCCCTCCGCCATTCTCTTCTTGCTCTATCAGCGTTCTCTCACTCTCTTTCTCCTATTATCACAAAACCTCTCACTTCAACACATTCTATAACAGCTTCCTACACTGATACACACACACACCCCTTTACCCTTTACCCATATTTTGGCCTGATAACTAGCATAGCTATGCTAGCGTCAGCGAGCAGTAGGAATCCCATTACCAGCTGTCGCATCAATAATACCACTTCTAGCATGACTGCACTGCAACATGACAGAAAGACTGAACTGATGGTGATGGGAGCTCCCACTGATTCTAACTGATCATATCAAACCTTATCACATACAGAATAAAATACTTTGATATAAAAAATGCTTGCAGAGTATACCTTGCCGAGTATATACAGTGGGGAAAAAAAGTATTTAGTCAGCCACCAATTGTGCAAGTTCTCCCACTTAAAAAGATGAGAGAGGCCTGTAATTTTCATCATAGGTACACGTCAACTATGACAGACAAATTGAGGGAAAAAAATCCAGAAAATCACATTGTAGGATTTTTTATGAATTTATTTGCAAATTATGGTGGAAAATAAGTATTTGGTCACCTACAAACAAGCAAGAATTCTGGCTCTCACAGACCTGTAACTTCTTCTTTAAGAGGCTCCTCTGTCCTCCACTTGTTACCTGTATTAATGGCACCTGTTTGAACTTGTTATCAGTATAAAAGACACCTGTCCACAACCTCAAACAGTCACACTCCAAACTCCACTATGGCCAAGACCAAAGAGCTGTCAAAGGACACCAGAAACAAAATTGTAGACCTGCACCAGGCTGGGAACACTGAATCTGCAAAAGGTAAGCAGCTTGGTTTGAAGAAATCAACTGTGGGAGCAATTATTAGGAAATGGAAGACATACAAGACCACTGATAATCTCTCTCGATCTGGGGCTCCACGCAAGATCTCACCCCGTGGGGTCAAAACGATCACAAGAACGGTGAGCAAAAATCCCAGAACCACACGGGGGGACCTAGTGAATGACCTGCAGAGAGCTGGGACCAAAGTAACAAAGCCTACCATCAGTAACACACTACGCCGCCAGGGACTCAAATCCTGCAGTGCCAGACGTGTCCCCCTGCTTAAGCCAGTACATGTCCAGGCCCATCTGAAGTTTGCTAGAGTGCATTTGGATGATCCAGAAGAGGATTGGGAGAATGTCATATGGTCAGATGAAACCAAAATAGAACTTTTTTGGTAAAAACTCAACTCGTCGTGTTTGGAGGACAAAGAATGCTGAGTTGCATCCAAAGAACACCATACCTACTGTGAAGCATGGGGGTGGAAACATCATGCTTTGGGGCTGTTTTTCTGCAAAGGGACCAGGACGACTGATCCGTGTAAAGGAAAGAATGAATGGGGCCATGTATCGTGAGATTTTGAGTGAAAACCTCCTTCCATCAGCAAGGGCATTGAAGATGAAACGTGGCTGGGTCTATCAGCATGACAATGATCCCAAACACACCGCCTGGGCAACGAAGGAGTAGATTCGTAAGAAGCATTCCTGGAGAGGCCTAGTCCGTGTTGCCCAGCGACAGCCCCAAAACATCACTGCTCTAGAGGAGATCTGCATGGAGGAATGGGCCAAAATACCAGCAACAGTGTGTGAAAACCTTGTGAAGACTTTGCCAACAAAGGGTATATAACAAAGTATTGAGAAACTTTTGTTATTGACCAAATACTTATTTTCCACCATAATTTGCAAATAAATTCATTAAAAAATCCTACAATGTGATTTTCTGGATTTTTTTTTCTCCTTTTGTCTGTCATAGTTGACGTGTACCTATGATGAAAATTACAGGCCTCTCTCATCTTTTTAAGTGGGAGAACTTGCACAATTGGTGGCTGACTAAATACTTTTTTCCCCCACTGTAAGTGTGTGTGTGTGTGTGTGTGATCATGTGTAATAGATAAGTTACAGTGTGTGACAGACTTACAACTCGAAGACCATGTAGAGCATGCCTTCCGAACTGTATGTCTCCACCAGCTCTACGATGTGCGGGTGCTTCAGCATGTGGCAGATACTGGCCTCTCTCTTCAGATCTGTGGAGGTAAGCGAAAGAGAGAGAAAGGTTAGAGGTCAGGGGTTAGAATTCATGTACAGTAAATGAGAGAAAAAAACAATGCTCTACGTTAGGCTAGATCAATACACATGCCTCATCGCTATAACTACTCAATCTGAAAAAGAAAATGAATGTGGTAAATATCATGTGAGAGCTTGAGTTTTGGGGAGAGTGATGTGCATGGGGAGAAAATTCGATTGCTTGAACAAATCAATATTCTAAGTCTTCAACAGGGATGCTAATGGGGTATTGCACTGTCATCCTAAACAAGATGGATTGAAGGTATAAACTCTAACAGGTATTATAAACCAAGTGGTTCAAGCCCTGAATGTTGATTGGCTGAAAGCCGTGGCATATCAGACATTATAAACTAGGTGGTTCGAGCCCTGAATGCTGATTGGCTGACAGCCGTGGTATATCAGAGCGTATACCATGGGAATGACAAAACATTTATTGTTTACACTGGTAACCAGTTTGTAATAGCAATAATGAGGGTTTGTGGTATACGGCCAATATATCACGGCTAAGGGATGTATCCAGGCACCCAGTGTTGTGTCGTGCATAAGAACAGCCCTTAGCTGTGGTATATTGGCCATATACCACACCCCCTCGTGCCTTATTGCTTAAATAAGCCTCTTACCTCAAGCTTGCTCCTCAGATACTAGTTAGAATGGCAAAAGGAGCACTATAGTAGAGAACAGTCAATGTGTGTGATTTCTCCTTGGTGCAGAATTATTTTGAAATGTATACGAAAGACTAGAGTCAGAACTCAAACAATTGCAGAAAATGACTTTCCAGATAGCACTTTTAGAAATTGTGTTTGATTTGTACAGCAGCGTGTGTCTGGGATGGAAGGAGTTGACACTGGATTTAGAAACACTCACTGCATTGGTCCCAGTACTAGAGACAGTGCAGCTGACTCATTGTAGAGCCTGGTGTCTGCTGTTAAGACTAGCCAACACCAGGGGGAGCTATCAGGCGCTAACATGAAGCTTCATCTAAACAGGCAACGTGTGTTACTGTTACTCCTCTCTCCTTCCCTCTGTCCAATGTGAGGTCCTACCCTGCCATCTTCCTCGCCTCTCTCCCTTCCTCCTCCCATACCTCTCTTTGTCCCTCCCTATCGTCCTGTGTTTATCTGTGTGACCCAGTTGGCAAACAGACCAACAGAAATACCTCTAGCCTTTTATATATACATTTGAGTCATTTAGCAGACTATCCAGAGCGACTTACAGTAGTGAGTGCATACATTTTCATGCTTATTTTTTTCAGTACTGGTCCCCACTGTACTGCACTACACAGTGTACAAAACATTAAGGACACCTTCCTAATATTAAGTTGCACCCCCCGCCCCCCTTTTGCCCTCAGAACAGCTTTAATTCGTCAGGGCATGGACTCTACAAGGTGTCGAAAGCGTTCCACAGGGATGCTGGCCCATGTTGACTCCAATGCTTCCCACAGTTGTGTCAAGTTGGCTGGACGTCCTTTGGGTGGTGGACCATTCTTGATACACACGGGAAACTGTTGAGCGTGAAAAACCCAGTAGCGTTGCAGTTCTTGACACAAACCAGTGCGCCTGGCACCTACTACCATACCCCGTTCAAAGGCGCTTAAATCTTTTGTCTTGCCCATTCACCCTCTGAATGGCACACAATCCATGTCTCAATTGTCTCAAGGCTTAAAGATCCTTCTTTAGCCTGTCTCTTCCCCTTCATCTACACTAATTGAAGTGGATTTAACAAGTAACATCAATAAGGGATCATCCTGTAGCTTTCACCTGGATTCACCTGGTCAGTCTATGTCATGGACAGAGCAGGTGTCCTTAATGTTGTGTACACTCAGTGTATATTACAGAGTGAGAGAGAACCAATAGATCAACACAAACATACTGCATGTTGTTTAGACTACAGCACTATCTTCATCAAGCAGTGGAATGTTAGACTTGTTTCTTGGTTCTACAGACACAATGGACCAGCGTTACTCTGCTTTATTTTCCTCTCTCCTCCCTTTCCCTCTCCTGTCTTCACCTCGCCCAGGGCTCTACGCTGACCTTTTTTACAAGGAGCACGTGTGCACATAATTGGAAAATATAGGTGCACACAAAGAGATTTAGGAGCACAATCAAACATATTTGAGGTAATAAAGCTAAAATCCTTAATGTTTCTAGGTACTCTGGTGCTCCTAAATAAAATTGATAGGTCACACAGCATAATATCTAGGCGCATATGGTCGCACTGTAGTGCCCTGTCTAAGCTCCTCTCCTCATCCATCCATCCCCTACAGCAGGCACTTTCCTTAACATCCACCTCCAGGCAACAGCTATTCTGGGAGGGAATATTGGAGCTAGCCAAGTGAGATATCATATATGTAACCTTGCACACACAGGAGTGCGTGTATGATATACATAACCTTTCGGCTTTATACACACACTCCAGGAAAACACATTACTACTCTCTCTTAACTGCATTCACTTTTAATATCATTCTCTTCAATATCACACACATAAAACCAAACTATGCTGACACACAAATACTGGTACACACAAATTCTCATTCATACAGCCTGCAATACATTTTGATGCAACTGGAGGACATTTAACATTCATCAGCAGTGCCAATGTCAGAGTTCCAGGAGAAAGAAAGAAAGAGAGAGGCAACGTGAAAGGAGATATCGGAGAGAGTGTCTCCTCTCATACACTTCCAAAAGAGTGAGTGGCATTCCCTGTGCTGCTAAGGAATAAATAAATAAGCGAATATCACAGCCAATCACAACACTGGCGGGTAATTAATACTGTGAAACACTATCCTTTCACTATTACTGCAGATATACTGTATTATGAACATTTTCTGTAATTACAATTCAAAAATTCAAAAAAATCCTATGTGTAGCATCTTTAAGGGTAGGCAGGCAGGAGGCAAAGGATAAGGTACATAAAATAGTGATTTTGTTCATAGCAATAATGGCAGTGGAAGGTTAATGTTGGCAAGTAGGCAAAAATGACTTACCAAAACAAAGAAACGATGAACAAAAATTAATTTTTCTTCAAGAAATCAAAAGCAAAACGAAAAACAATCCAAAATTGGACTAGGCCTTAAGTATCAGGCTACAGGTACTGAGAAAACGAAATATGACCCACATGGACACGCTCCCCTTCCGAGCTTACAGAACTCTGGCAAAGCCAGGTAGAAATGCCTTGCGCCATCTTCTAGGCTAAACCATAGCGGGGGTGAGTAGGGGTGCACACTGCACATAACCAATTAACTGGTTAAAAACGTATTTACTATAGAAACGTCTAAAAGCAGACTATCATAACATCACATTATTCATAGGCCTTCTAATCAAACCGGTTCACATCTTCAATAGCAGTGATCTCAATTAACAAATAAACAAAATTACAGAACTGAGCAAACGCAGATCTTCACGGAAATGTCAGTGGGCGTGCCTTGTGTTGAGCGCAGACGTGCATGACCTCAGAGAAGCAGCAACAAACAAGAACAAAAACACAGTAAGCACTCCAAATAAATCCCCAAACTGAAGGAAAATAACTTCACTTGATTAACAAACGTAGGCTAATGACAAGAGGAGAATTTATTAGCAACAGGACTCATGATTACATCATGCTATATAATCAGTGGCCTGTCACCATACAATAAGTGAGCGAGTGTGCGAGAGAGGAGAGAACTTGGAATAACAACACTAAATGGCTTTACTGTGAGAATCAGAGAGACACGTGGCTCTTGTAGGCCTACAGGTGGGTTTAGTAATACTTGTATTAGCACTAGCTAGCCTAGTAGGGAGTGTTTGTCCTAAGAGAATTACCCATAGACTACTGTTAGCATAGCAAAACCTTCAACAGAGCTTAAAGGAAAATACCACTCAAAAACTATCTTTTGGTATTTGTTTCATTAGTTCACTGTTGATACAGTCCCAAAATGTTTTGCATGCCAGCAATCAAGATATCGAACTTTCAAAATACAGAAAGTGTCACAGTATGATGCGTAGACTAATGAAACAAATACCAAAATATTGTTTTTGAGTGGAATGTTCTCGATGCTTACATAGAGAAACAAAACAACAGTGTTTCAGCTCCCAGTGGTAGCTCTCAGGCCTCTGTGTGTGTGTGTGTGTGTGTGTGTGTGTGTGTGTGTGTGTGTGTTGGAAGTGACTGAATGGAAATGATTCTCAGATCACTGAATCAGCATTACAGCTGACCTCAGAATAGAGGCAATAAATAAGGAGGGGAGGGAGCATGAGTGAGAGATTGCATAAGTGTGGTTGAATGAAAGAGATTAAATGAATGAAAATTGGGAGGGAGAGAGGTAGGGAGGGAGATGGATATAGATCACACACAACAAGGCCATGTACTTTCTTCAAAGCCAGACCAAAACCCACGAGGAAAGTACAAACCTCCATATAGCTTTGATACGCATGCACACTGCAGGGGACATGTCAAACAGTGCCATGTTCAATGACTCACCACAGATAAAGCAGTTAGGAGGAAAGGAGAGGGGGTAAGAGAGAGAGAGAGATGTGATCTCAATAGAGGTCCCTGTTTCTCCAGCTGGGAGTTAAAGCATGCTCTGGAGGAGGCCCTGATCTCTGTGTCTGTGTGTCTGGTGTCTGTGCGCATGCGCTTGTGTGATGTTTCTACTGCTGGTAGTCAATGCCTGCTCCAAAGGGGCAGCAGAGAGAGGCCCTGGTATATGAAGTAGAGCTCTAGATGCCAGGTGCCCCATTACTATAGCTACCACCTGGAGAGGAGAGGGAGGGAAGGAGGGATGGGGAGATGGATGGAGAAAGGCAGAAAGGGAGGGGTGGGGACTGAAAGTGATTCATCTCTCTGGTTCTCAGGGCTGCTTTTCTCTCTTATCTCTTCTGCAGTCTGACCTATTCATCATACCACACCACTGGGACAGCGGGCCTCGGCAAGTGTGTGTGTTTGTAGATGGAGAGAATGTGCATGCATGTGTGTCTGTGAAAGCTTTAGTGTGTGTGTGTGGGACCCCTGCTGGCAAATCGATCGCCGGCCCGCGCCATGTCTGGGTCCTTCTGGCCCGTGCCTAGGCTTTGTGCAGCGGTGTGTGTGTGTGACTCCTGTATTAAAGCTCCTTGTTCAAGTTTAACTGTTCTCTTTTCTATCACCCAACAAATGAGAAATATAAAAACAAATCAACAAAGGGAACAGCATTGCTACCATCTCTTGAGTTTGTGTGTGTGTGTGTGTGTGTGTGTGTGTGTGTGTGTGTACGGTTGATAGATTTCCCAGCGCTCCAGCCAAGGCTTGTGATTGGATATAAACAAGTGGGAGGGAGATGGAGAGGAATGGGAGCCATACTGAAAGTTTCATTTCTGTTTTACTCAGCCGTTTTCCATCCCTCTGTTTCCATCACTCGCTTTATGAGAAGGGAGGGATGACAGAAATCTTTGGCTCTGGTAGAAAGGAGATATTTCTCCTCCACGGAGCAGGTTACATGATCCCTCGTTCAGAATGGGTTTGCAGGGGATCGTCTGTGGCGTGTGGTAGGAAGAGATGCTAAGCTCAAACACTCATGCAGACTTAGAAAAGGACTTAACCTGACAGTGAGTTTTCATAGCATGCATGCACACACACAGCTCAATTCCATAAATTACTACAGAAGTAATAAATAATACTAGTAGTAATAATTTGAATTGTTATGCCAAGCCGACTGGCATGGGGGCTAGGTTTGAACAGGTTTCCTCTAAAAAGGGAGCAGTGTTGTCTGGAGAAACCACAAATATGACCTGCATCAGGGGAACTGGCCGGATCAGCTACCTGACAACACAGTGACATATCATATGTCACTGTACTGAAATCTACCACTCAACACCCGTCTGTGACTATACCTAGCCCCACACACACACAAATCTCTTTACCAAATCTCCTGTGTAATGCTAGTCCCTATACACTCCAGTGGGAAGAGATGAGAAAGGAGATGGAAAAAAATTAACAAATAGAAGTGTGAAGTGAGAGTGACATGACAGACTGTAGAACTGTATGACACTCAGACAAAAGAAAAAGGGGATGGTCCCAGTTCTACTCCTATTGGACAGTGCAATTTGTACTGTTGTCAGTATTCACATATGAAGCTTGAGTCTGACACACGCAGACCACACACACTCAAGAGATGGCAGTTCTGATCAACTTGATTTATTACTGAAGGGACTTGAGGGACCAGCAATAGAAATCAATAACCTTGTTTCACTTTTCTCCTTTAAATTATTCAGCAAAAAATTCTATTTTCCAGCAATGTAAAAATACAGCAGCTAGTACTGAGATTCCACATTCATGTAGGCTTTGAGATCAGAATCAGGCTTTAAAAATCAATATTTTTCAAGAAGGTTCCTAATGACAGAGCAGAGAGGATGAATAATCAAACACAGAGCCGAGAGAGGTTGTGATCAGCGGACAGGAAAGAACAGTCTCATTAGACAGCCTTCATAGAGCACAGAAAGACCGATCTCACAGAACCTCCCTCTTTCTTTCCTTTTCGCTCTTTCACTCCATCTCACACCATTATTTCTCCCTCGCTCTCTTTATCAATCTCCCAATCTCTCGCTGTACATTTCTGCCTGCCTGCCTGCCTGTCTGTCTGTCTCTCTGTCTTTCTCTCTCCTTCTCATAGAAGGTAGGTGTTAGCACTGTAATGGTCACTAAGTATAATGTGTCAGTGGTTGAGGTAACGGTAAGGCAGAGTACAGTTGTAATGTAATATAATGTAGATGTATGATTCTACATTGCAGATGAGATGCCATCAGTTACCTCTGTGTGTGTAGGCAATTATGCAAAGAATAGGCCCATACCCTGCTGCCAATTTACCCTCAACTGGCTCCGTGTGTGTGTGTGGATAGTAGTGTGTTTGCCTGAGCCAAGAAAAGGAAGATATATCATAATGGGTGGTTCAAGTAACTACAGGCCATATGTGGTCCTCTAAAATAAAGTGGCAGACTTCACCAAGACTGAACCCTGCAATCTTCCCCTCTTAAAAACAAATAGAACAACTATTTCTCTCTTTTTCAGAGTGGAGGAATGGTGCTGCAATGGATAGCTGCAGTTTTACGAGCTACTGACCAATTCTTATATTTTGTGTGTTTTTTTCCGCTGATCTAAACTATTTTTGTACATAATGTTTCCTATGACCGAAAAGAGCTTCTGGACATCAGAACAGCGGTCACTAACATCAATTTGGATGAATATTTCTACTTCAACGAGTCGGCGGCGCAGGACATACTGCTCACCCCGGACCAGGCCCTAATCCCACTAACTCAGAAAAGGAAGAGACGGCGTAAGGGAGGCCGACGTGAGGGCACCCTGACAAAACTACGTCGGCAAGTAAATATACCGCCTCTATCCTCCGTTCTATTGGCCAACACACAATCACTGGAGAACTGGACGAGCTCCGTTCGAGACTAACCTATCAACAGGACCTGAAGAACTGTAATATCATGGCTGAAGGACATATACATACAGTACCAGTCAAAAGTTTTAGAACACCTACTCATTCAAGGGTTTTTCTTTATTTCTACTCTTTTCTACATTGTAGAATAATAGTGAAGACATCAAAACTATGAAATAACATATATGGAATCATGTAGTAACCAAAAAAGTGTTAAACAAATCAAAATATATTTTATATTTGAGATTCTTCAAATAGCCACCCTTTGCCTTGTTGACAGCTTTGCACACTCTTGGCATTCTCTCAACCAGCTTCACCAAAAATGCTTTTCCAACAGTCTTGAAAGAGTTCCCACATACGCTGAGCACTTGTTGGCAGCTTTTCCTTCACTCTGCCGTCCGACTCATACCAAACCATCTCAATTGAGTTGAGGTCGGGGGATTGTGGAGGCCAGGTCATCTGATGCAGCACTCCATCACTCTCCTTCTTGGTAAAATAGCCCTTACACAGCCTGGAGGTGTGTTGGGTCATTGTCCTGTTGAAAAACAAATTATAGTCCCACTAAGCCCAAACCAGATGGGATGGCGTATGCTGTGGTAGCCATGCTGGTTAAGTGTGCCTTGAATTCTAAATAAATCACAGACAGCATCACCAGAAAAGCACCCCCACACCATAACACCTCCTCCTCTATGCTTTACGGTGGGAAATACACATGCAGAGATTATCCATTCACCCACACCGCGTCTCACAAAGCCACGGCGGTTGGAACCAAAAATCTCCAATTTGGACTCCAGACCAAAGGACAAATTTCCACCGAGCTAATGTCCATTGCTCGTGTTTCTTGGCCCAAGCAAGTCTCTTCTTCTTCTTATTGGTGTCCTTTAGTAGTGGTTTATTTGCAGCAATTCGACCATGAAGGCCTGATTCATACAGTCTCTTCTGAACAGTTGATGTTGAGATGTCTGTTACTTGAACTCTGAAGCATTTATTTGGGCTGCGATTTCTGAGGCTGGTAACTCTAATTAACTTATCCTCTGCAGCAGAGGCAACTCTGGGTCTTCCATTCCTGTGGTGGTCCTCATGAGAGCCAGTTTCATCATAGCGCTTCATGGTTTTCACGACTGCACTTGAAGAAACTTTCAAAGTTCTTGAAATGTTCCGTATTGACTGACCTTCATGTCTTAAAGTAATGATGGACTGTTGTTTCTCTTTTCTTATTTGAGCTGTTCTTGCCATAATATGGACTTGGTCTTTTACCAAATAGGGCTATCTTCTGTAGGTGTGTGTATCTTTGTTAACAACAGCTGGTGCGCGATCTCTAATATTAAGGAAGTCTCGAGGTTCTGCTCGCCTGAGTTAGAATACCACATGATTTTTTTTATTTCACCTTTATTTAACCAGGTAAGCCAGTTGAGAACAAGTTCTCATTTACAACTGCGACCTGGCCAAGATAAAGCAAAGCAGTGCGATAAAAAAAACAACACAGAGTTACATATCAAGTCAAAAATACAACAGAAAATATATATACAGTGTGTGCAAATGTAGCAAGTTATGGAGGTAAGGCAATAAATAGGCCATAGTGCAAAATAATTACAATTAGTATTAACACTGGAATGATATGCAAATAGAGATACTGGGGTGCAAATGAGCAAAATAAATAACAATATGGGGATGAGGTAGTTGGGTGGGCTAATTTCAGATGGGCTGTGTACAGGTGCAGTGATCGGTAAGTTGCTCTGACAACTGATGCTTAAAGTTAGTGAGGGAGATAAAAGTCTCCAGTGATAAGCTGTAGACCAGTGGTTCTCAACTGGTTTTAACTGGGGACTCAAATTTGACAATTACAATTTAGTCACAAACCACTATTATGGACTGTTGATGATTACATTTTGTAATGTTGTATTGCAGCTCCCTTCTTGGGCAGGCTTCACTTGCAAAATAGACTCTGCCTCAATTGGCTACTATTATGGTATTAATGAAAGTCATTACACAGCCATATTAACTGAGAAAACATTTATTATCAATTCAAGAGAATAAGCCATTTAATTAGGCGACCAGTTCAGGGGTAGGGTGTAATAAATGATCAGACTCAGAACATGACATCAAAACCAGTCCAATAATGTTAGTAACAGTAACACATACCACCGTTTAAAATAGAAAAAACAACAATCATTAGGAATTCTTAATCATCAATTACCATGTGAATAGTTTCACAACCGTGAAAAGTTTTTTTAAAGGTGTAAGTTAACCAGTTCAATAAAATGTCATATGAATGTCAGAATTAATTAACAATCACAACTGACATAGTTAACAATAACTCATGAACCTGTTCATTTATTGTGTGTGCGTGTTTGTGGCCCATCAGTGGGAAAGCTGGGAGTGTTTCTTCAGTTTGATACGTTTATTGAGGTCTGGGGTGATGGTTGACATGGCAACTCGGAGGTCATGCTGGCTGTCCAGTTTGTTTCTGCTTTTAGTTTCCAGCACGGCCATAGCAGAGAAGCCACTTTCACACAGATAGGTAGTGCTGAATGGTAGCATGATTCTGATTACATGACACGCGAGAGCAGGATACTCTCCCACTACGCTGCACCAGAACTGTGGCACTGTCATTTCCGAGAAGCGCATGCTCAGTCCGTGATCAAATCACAGCTCCACCAGCAGATCCTCTTCGTTGCTTGGCAACGTGACACTTCCCATCTCCACTCGAAAGGGGTCCCGTATCCAGTCGTATTGTCTCCTGTTCTCCTCCGGAAAGTAGTCGCAAAACTTTCCCTGCAGCTTGACAAGGTGCTTTTTAACAGTTGATCAGATTCTGAATCTCGAAATCAGCATTGGGAAACATGTCAATCCTCCCGTTAGAAACATGATTTGAGCTTCATCTTGAAGGCATCCACTTTGTCCCTCTGTTCAAATAGATTGTGCCCCCTCCCTTGCATTGACATATTGAGCGAATTGAGATGATCAAAAATATCCACCAGGTAGGCAACTAGCGCGAGCCATTCCTCACAATCGAAATGTTTGGCCATAGGTGACTTGTTTTCATAAATAATCTCTGCTCAAAGCTCATAAAAAGGTACCCAACACTTTACCCCTGGAAAGCCAGCGGACCTCTGCGTGATAAAGCACCTGCTGGTGCTCGCTCCCCATATCCCTGCAGAAGGCCTGGAAACACCTGCTTTTCATGGAACTCTTTTTGATATAGTTGACACACTTGATCACATCCTGGAGAGTGGCGTGGAGCTCAGGCACCATGTCCTTTGCAGCCAATGCCTCCCTGTGTAGGATGCAGTGGTTCCACGTCGCACTCGGTGCTCTCTCTAGGATTCGCTTTACTACTGCGGAGTGCTTTCCCGTCATGGCAGCTGCCCCATCAGTGGTCACACTGACGCACCCATCCCAGGCCAGTCCCATGGAGCCCAGGTACATATCCATTGTGTTAAAGACAGCCTCTGGTGGTGGAGGGCAAATCAGCACTAAAAAGGAACTGCTCCTCAAAGTTATTATCCCAGACGCGTCTGACATAGACCATTAAAATTACATGGTTAGCCACATCTGTGGATTCATCAAGCTGCAGTACGTAATGGCCATTTGCACTGATGCGCTCTGATGTCTGGCATGTTATTGTCCTCAGACATGTCCTGGATTCTCCTCCTCATGGTGTCATTGGATAGGGGTATGGTTTTAAGTTTGTTGGTGGCTGACTCTCCCAAGATTTCAGTACACATATCAATCGCAGCAGGGAGTATGAGATCCTCTGTGCTGGTGTGGGCTTTTTTGCACTTAGCAATGCGTTGGGCTAAAAGGTATGATGCCTTTTATTGTACCGTGCATACGTTCTTCAATGAATCTTGTGAGGCCTCCAGATATTGACATTTTCTTTTTAAAAAGTCAGCGGTCTTATCTTTGTGGCTTGGATGCTTGGTGTCCAGATGCCTTTTCATTTAGGACGGTTTCATGCTCTCATTAGCTAACAGCTCATTGCATAGGACGTACTGCGGTCTACACTCACCCTACCTGTCTTCTACAGTGCATTCGGAAAGTATTCAGACCCCTTGACTTTTTCCACATTTTGTTACTTTACAGCCTTATTCAAAAAAAATTTTTAAATCCTCAATCAATCTACACACAATACCCCTTAATGACAAATAATGTTTCATTTTTTATTTGAAATGTTTGCACATTCATTACAAATAAAAAACTTAAATATCACATTTACATATGTATTCAGACCCTTTACTCAGTACTTTATTGAAGCACCTTTAGCAGCATTTACAGCCTTGAGCCTTCTTGGGTATGACGCTATAAGCTTGGCACATCTGTATTTGGGGAGTTTCTCCCATTCTTCTCTGCAGATCCTCTCAAGCTCTGTCAGGTTGGATGGGGAGCGTCACTGCACAGCTATTTTCAGGTCTCTCCAGAGATGTTCGATCGGGTTCAAGTCCGGGCTCTGGCTGGGCCACTCAAGGAAATTCAGAGACTTGTCCTGAAGCCACTCCTGCGTTGTCTTGGCTGTGTGCTTAGGTTCGTTGTCCTGATGGAAGGTGAACCTTCGCCCAAGTCTGAGGTCCTGAGCGCTCTGGAGGAGGTTTTCATCAATGATCTCTCTGTACTTTGCGCCGTTCATCTTTCCCTCGATCCTGACTAGTCTCCCAGTCCCTGCCGCTGACAAACATCCCCACAGCATTACATTTACATTTACATTTACATTTTAGTCATTTAGCAGACGCTCTTATCCAGAGCGACTTACAGGAGCAATTAGGGTTAAGTGCCTTGCTTAAGGGCACATCGACAGATTTTTCACCTAGTCGGCTCGGGGATTAGAACCAGCGACCTTTCGGTTACTGGCACAACGCTCTTACCCACTAAGCTACCTGCCGCCCTATGCTGCCACCACCATGCTTCACTGTAGGGATGGTGCCAGGTTTCCTCCAGACGTGACGCTTGGCATTCAGGCCAAAGAGTTCAATCTTGGTTTCATCAGACCAGAGAATCTTGTTTCTCATGGTCTGAGTCCCTTAGGTGCCTTTTGGCAAACTACAAGCGGGCTGTCATGGGCCTTTTACTGAGGAGTGGCTTCCGTCTGGCCACTCTACCATAAAGGCCTGATTGGTGGAGTGCTGCAGAGATGGTTGTTCTTCTGGAAGGTTCTCCCATCTCCACAGAGGAACTCTGGAGCTCTGTCAAAGTGACCAAGAACCCGACCAAGTCACCTCCCTGACCAAGGCCCTTCTCCCCCGATTGCTCAGTTTGGCCGAGCGGCCAGCTCTAGGAAGAGTCTTGGTGGTTCCAAACTTCTTCCATTTAAGAATGATGGTGGCTACTGTGTTCTTGGGGACCTTCAATGCTGCAGACATTTTTTGGTACCCTTCCCCAGATCTGTGCCTCGACACAATCCGGTCTCGGAGCTCTACTGACAATTCCTTCGACCTAATGACTTGGTTTTTGCTCTGACATGCATTGTCAACTGTGGGACCTTATATAGACAGGTGTGTGCCTTTCCAAATCATGTCCAATCAATTGAATTTACCACAGGTGGACTCCAATCAAGTTGTAAATACATCTCAAGGATGATCAATGGAAACAGGATGTACCTGAGCTCAATTTAGAGTCTCATAGCAAAGTGTCTGAATACTTATGTAAATTTCTAAAAACCTGTTTTCGCTTCGTCATTATGGGATATTGTGTGTAGATTGATGATGATATTTGTATTTTTTTAATCCATTTTAGAATAAGGCTGTAATGTAACAGAATGTGGAAAAAGTCAAGGGGTCTGAATACTTTCCGAATGCACTGTATGATAAACAGAGTAGCAGCAGTGTAAATGATGATTGTATGTGAGTGTGTGTGTGCATGTGTGTTGAGTCAGAATAAATGTGTGTGCATGTTATGTGTGTGTTGGAGTGTCAGTGTGTGTGAGTGACCGTGCATAGAGACAGTGGAAAAAAACAACAACAAAAACAAGGGTCAACTCAGATAGTCCATGTAGCCATTCTGTTAGCTATTTAGCAGTCGTATGGCTTGGGGATAGAAGCTGTTCAGGAGCCTGTTGGTGTCAGACTTGATGCACTAGTACCGCTTGCCGTGCGGAAGCAGAGAGAACAGTCTATGGTTTGAGTGGCTGGAGTCTTATTTTTATATTTTTTATATTTTACCCCCCTTTTTCTACCCAATTTCGATCTTGTCTCATCGCTGCAACTCCCCAATGGGCTCGGGAGGCGAAGGTCGAGTCACACGTCCTCCGAAACATGACCCGCCTAACCGCGCTTCTTAACACCCGCCCACTTAACCCGGAAGCCAGCCGCACCAATGTGTCGGAGGAAACACTGTTCACCTGACAACAGAGGTCAGCCTGCAGTCTAACAATATATGTAGAGGTCCTGGATGTCAGGGAGCTCGGCCCCAGTGATGTACTGGGCTGTCCGCACCACCCTCTGTAGTGCCATGCGATCGAGGGCGGTTGCCATATCAAGCAGTGATGCAGCCAGTCAAGATTCTCTCAATGGTGCAGCTGTATAACTTTTTTAGGATTTGAGGGCCCATGCCAAACCTTTTCAACTTCCTGAGGGGGAAGAGGCTCTGTCGTGCCTTTTTCACGACTGTGCGCGTGAGTGGACCATTTTATGTCCTAAGTGATTTGGACACAGAGGAACTTGAAGCTCTTGACCCACTCCTACTCTGGCCTGTCGATGTGGATGGGGGCGTGCTCGGCCCCCAGTTTCCTGTAGTCCACGATCAGCTCCTTGGTCTTACTGCCGTTGAGGGAGAGGTTGCTGTCCCAGCACCACACTAAAAAGGTCACTGATCAGGCTTACCACCGCCGCATCGTCAGCAAACTTGATGATGGTGTTGGAGTCGTGTTGGGGCAGTATGCAAATTGGAGTGGGTCTAGGGTGTCTGGGATGATGGCATTGATGTATACCATAACCAGCCTTTCAAAGCACTTCATGATTACAGATGTGAGTGCTACAGGGCAGTAGTCATTGTGGCATGAAGCCTTAGAGTTCTTGGGAACAGGAATGATGGTAGTCATCTTAAGACATGTGGGGATTACAGACTTGGACAAGGAGAGGTTGAAAATTACTCTGAATATGCCTGGCAGCTGATCTGCACATGCTCTGAGAACGCACCCTGGAATACCGTCTGGCCTTGCGGCCTTACGAGTGTTGACCTAATTAAAAGACCTTACTCACGTCCGCCTCGGAGAGCGAGATCACTCACGTCCGCCTCGGAGAGCGAGATCACCCAGTCCTCTGGGTGGTGGGGGCCCTCACGCACGGTACAGTGTTGTTATTGTTGAAGCGTGCATAAAATGCATTGAGTTCGTCTGGTAGAGAGGCATTGTTGAGCAGATCACAGCTGGGTCTTCCTATGTAATCCGTAATGGACTGTAGCCCCTGCCACATGAGGCGGGCGTCAGAGCCTGTGTAGTATGATTCCACCTTATTCCTATATTGTCCTTTTGCTCGTTTGCTGAGTCTGCGGAGGTCGTAGCGGCACTTCTTGTACTTGTTCCTGTCCTCAGCCGTAGCCTCAGGGTTGTCTGCCATGGCCCTGTGTGTAGTAGCCCTGTCCTTTAGTTTAGATGCTAACCTCGTGTTAATCCAGGGCTTTTGATTGGGGAAGCAGCGAACCTTCACTGTGGGGACAATGTCGCTGATGCATTTCCTTATGAAGCCTGTGACGGTGGTTAGCTCGTTGATGTTATCGGCGGAGTCTTGGAACATATTCCAATCAGCGCTAGCAAAGCAGTCCTGTAGCATAATCTCTGATTCCGATGTAGATTTCTCAACAGAGCGAGTCACGGGTACTTCCTGTTTGAGCTTCTGCTTTTAAACAGAAAGCAGCAGTACGGAATCATGACCTGATTGGCCGAATGGCGGGCGAGGGAGGGCCTTGTATGCTTGATTGTGGGTAGAGTAACAGTGGTCTAGGACTTTATCATCCCTAGTGGCGAAGGAGACATCAAATCAAATCAAATTTTATTGGCCACATGCGCTGAATACAACAGGTGCAGACATTACAGTGAAATGCTTACTTACAGCCCTTAACCAACAGTGCATTTATTTTTAATAAAAAAGTAAAATAAAACAACAACAAAAAAGTGTTGAGAAAAAAAAGAGCAGAAGTAAAATAAAATAACAGTAGGGAGGCTATATATACAGGGGGGTACCGGTGCAGAGTCAATGTGCGGGGGCACCGGCTAGTTGAGGTACAGTGAGGGAAAAAAGTATTTGATCCCCTGTGATTTTGTACGGTTGCCCACAGACAAAGACATGATCAGTCTATAATTTTAATGGTAGGTTTATTTGAACAGTGAGAGATAGAATAACAACAACAAAATCCAGAAAAACGCATGTAAAAAATGTTATGAATTGATTTACATTTTAATGAGGGAAATAAGTATTTGACCCCTCTGCAAAACATGACTTAGTACTTGGTGGCAAAACGCTTGTTGGCAATCACAGAGGTCAGACGTTTCTTGTAGTTGGCCACCAGGTTTGCACACATTTCAGGAGGGATTCAGATCTTCAAGTCATTAAAGTTTCGAGGCTGATGTTTGGCAACTCGAACCTTCAGCTCCCTCCACAGATTTTCTATGGGATTAAGGTCTGGAGACTGGCTAGGCCACTCTAGGACCTTAATGTGCTTCTTCTTGAGCCACTCCTTTTTTGCCTTGGCCGTGTGTTTTGGGTCATTGTCATGCTGGAATACCCATCCATGACCCGAGTGGCGCAGTGGTCTAAGGCACTGTGCATCGCAGTGCTAGCTGTGCCACTAGAGATCCTGGTTCGAATCCAGGCTCTGTCGTAGCCGGCTGCGACCGGGAGACCCATGGGGCGGCGCACAATTGGCCCAGCGTCGTCCAGGGTAGGGGAGGGAATGGCCGGCAGGGATGTTGGTAGAGCACGGCGTTTGCAACGCCAGGGTTGTGGGTTCGATTCCCACGGGGGGCCAGTATGAAAAAATATAATGTATGCACTCACTAACTGTAAGTCCCTCTGGATAAGAGCGTCTGCTAAATGACTAAAATGTAAAATGTAAATGTAAATGACCCATTTTCAATGCCCTGGCTGAGGGAAGGCGGTTCTCCCCCAAGATTTGACTGTACACGGCCCCGTCCATTGTCCCTTTGATGCGGTGAAGTTGTCCTGTCCCCTTAACAGAAAAACACCCCCAAAGCATAATGTTTCCACCTCCATGTTTGATGGTGGGGATGGTGTTATTGGGGTCATAGGCAGCATTCCTCCTCCTCCAAACACGGCGAGTTGAGATGATGCCAGAGAGCTCGATTTTGGTTTCATCTGACCACAACAATTTTATCCAGTTCTCCTCTGAATCATTCAGATGTTCACTGGCAAACTTCAGACGGGCCTGTATATGTGCTTTCTTGAGCAGGGGGACCTTGCGGGCGCTGCAGGATTTCAGTCCTTCACGGCGTAGTGTATTACCAATTGTTTTCTTGGTGACTATGGTCCCAGCTGCCTTGAGATCATTGACAAGATCCTCCCGTGTAATTCTGGGCTGATTCCTCACCGTTCTCATGATCATTGCAACTCCACGAGGTGAGATCTTGCATGGAGCCCCAGGCCGAGGGAGATTGACAGTTCTTTTGTGTTTCTTCCATTTGCGAATAATCGCACCAACTGTTGTCACCTTCTCACCAAGCTGCCTGGCGATGGTCTTGTAGCCCATTCCAGCCTTGTGTAGGTCTACAATCTTGTCCCTGATATCCTTGGAGAGCTCTTTGGTCTTGGCCATGGTGGAGAGTTTGGAATCTGATTGATTGATTGCTTCTGTGGACAGGTGTCTTTTATACAGGTAACAAGCTGAGATTAGGAGCACTCCCTTTAAGAGTGTGCTCCTAATCTCAGCTCATTACCTGTATAAAAGACACCTGGGAGCCAGAAATCTTTCTGATTGAGAGGGGGTCAAATACTTATTTCCCTCATTAAAATGCAAATCAATTTATAACATTTTTGACATGGTTTTTCTGGATTTTTTTGTTGTTATTCTGTCTCTCACTGTTCAAATAAACCTACCATTAAAATGATAGACTGAACATTTCTTTGTCAGTGGGCAAATGTACAAAATCAGCAGGGGATCAAATACTTTTTTCCCTCACTGTAGTTTAAGTAATATGTACATGTGGGTAGAGTTAAAGTGACTATGCATAAATAATTAACAGAGTAGCAGCAGCGCAAAAATATGGGGTGGGGGGGCAGTGCAAATAGTCCGGGTAGCCATGATTAGCTGTTGTTGCTGATGTTGATGGAAGTTGGGCATCAAGTGTCTTAATGACGAGGAACAAGAAAAGGCGACAAGAAAAGCAGCCTCCGGATGTAAGTTTTCCTGCTTGTTTATAGCCTTGTACAGTTAGTTAATTGCCAGCTTGTTATATGTATTGTCTTGAGGTAGAATGTATACCACAGTCAGGATAACAGCTAAAAACTCCCTCGGGAGGTAGAAGGGTCGGCATTTGACCATCAGGTATTCCATTTTTAACCTCTCCCTGACCCAGTCTGTAATACCTACATGTTTCAAGCAGACCACCATAGTCCCTGTGCCCAAGAACACCAAGGTAACCTGTCTAAATGACTATCGCCCCGTAGCACTCACACCTGTAGCCATGAAATGCTTTGAAAGGCTGGTCCTGGCTCACATCAACGCCATCATCCCAGACAGCCTGGACTCACTCCAATTCGCATACCGCCCCAACAGATCCACAGATGACGCAATCTCTATTGAACTCCACACTGCCCTCTACCACCTGGACATGAGGAACACCTATGTGAGAATGCTGTTCATTGGCTACAGCTCAGCGTTCCACATCATAGTGCCCTCCAAGTTCATCACTAAACTAAGGACTCTGGGACTGAACACCTCCCGCTGAAACTGGATCCTGGGACCCGAGTTCTCCGCCATCCAGGACTTCTATCCTAGCGGTGTCAGAGGAAGGCCTTAAAAATGGTAAAAGACTCCAGCCACCCAAGTCAGACTGTTCCACTTGCTACCGCACGGCAAGCGGTACGCGGTACCGATGCACCATGTCTGGAACCAACAGGA
Organism: Coregonus clupeaformis; assembly: GCF_020615455.1. Classification (NCBI taxonomy): domain Eukaryota; kingdom Metazoa; phylum Chordata; class Actinopteri; order Salmoniformes; family Salmonidae; genus Coregonus; species Coregonus clupeaformis. The sequence continues at coordinate 22,776,645 of NC_059195.1, forward strand.
CCCTGAACAGCTTCTACCCCAAGCCATAAGACTGCTAAATAGTTAGTTAAATAGTTAACCAAATAGCTACCGGACTATGTGCATTTAACATTTTTTACTCATCACATACGTTGCTGCTACGTTTTATTATCTATCCTGTTGCCTAGTCACTTTATTCCTAGTTATATGTACATATCTACCTCAATTACCTCGTACCCCAGCACATCGACTCGGTACTGGTATCCCATGTACACAGCCAAGTTGTCGTTACTCATTGTGTATTTATTATTACTTTTATTATTATGGGTTATCACTTATTATTTCTCTATTTTCTTTCTCTCTGCATTGTTGGGAAGGGCCCGTAATTAAGCATTTCCCTGTTAGTCTACACCGGTTGTTTACGAAGCATGTGACACATAAAATTAGATTTGAAGTCTGTGCAGTGCGTCTGGTGCTTTGTGCAGACAATTTCATGACTCACTGACCTCTTTGTGATTGTTTTTCCAAAAGCAAACTAAAGTACCAAAATGTCTTGTGTGATAGTTTTTACCTCAGGGGCAGGGGTAAAGGGTTATTTGGAGTACCGACTCAGAGTGAGGACATTGGGAGGACACACACACACACACACACAAAGGCCTCCCACATCACCTTACAACCAGCTGATAGTGTGTATATTTGTCACTATAACCATCAGCATCCACACACACAACCGAGAAAGAGTGATATATAGTGTGTGTGTGTGTTTTCTTACCCTCTGTGCTGAGTCCAGGGCTAGAGGTAAACTGGGCCACGTCTACGATCTTCACGGCAAACTGCTGTCCTGTGTCTCTGTTGATACATCTCCTCACCACACTGAACGGACCCCTGCACAGGAAAGAACACACACACCTTAACATCTCATACCTTTATACATAGGACAGACCACCTTAACATCTCATTATTTAATACACAATAAATACAAATAGTGGGTTGTTCCCTGTAATTGTAATAACTTTTTAACCAGACCCCTTTTGATTTCAACAAAACCTTCAACACTGGAAAAGATAAACGGTTGCGTTTGAAGGGTTGCGGTCAAAAAGTGATTGGAATCAAATGGAACGACATTAGTACAAGTATAGTTTTCTAACAGACTAATGTTTTCATTCAATTGTTCCTTAATGTATCTGCAGTATCCCAAAGCAAGACATTGAGGCTAAATATGATTACACTATATAAAACACACACAACCCAAGCGCTCTAGTTTAGCTAAGAGAGTTGAGGTCAGTTCCATCTCAACTCCAGTCAGTTCTTATATTGAATCATTCTAGGATGAGGAAAATGTAGTAACCCACACCAGTAACCTTAAGACAGATGGAGTTGACCCTGAGTCAGTGAAAGGTGTTCAGTAAATATAACGTTTCCGCTGCCCTCGCAGACATCTCACAGTAGCTTGGCAGTTGGCACAGAGCAGAAGGCACACACACACACAGAGAGACACACACAGACACACACACACTCCTTGGAAAGCAGAGCCTCTCCTGCCTCAGGTGTGTGTAGGCTAGACAGCATCTGATTAAAGATGACCCAGTTCACACACATCCTCAGAGAAAAGAAAGAGACTGTGTGTGTGTGTGTGTCTGTGTATGGGTGGGTGTGTGCGTTTGTGCATGCATGTGAATGTTTGTGGGACAGTTTGAGTGCATTGCTGTCTCTCTCCTTTCATATTCCCTCCCTTTCTCCGCCTTGTCTGACTCCCCCTCTCTCTACCCCTCCCCATCTTTCTCTACCCCTCCCCATCTCTCTCTCCCCCTCCTCTCCCCATCTCAATTAAATTCAATTCAATGGGCTTTGTTGGCATGGGAAACATACAGTTGAAGTCGGAAGTTTACATACACCTTAGCCAAATACATTTAAACTCAGTTTTCCACAATTCCTGACATTTAATCCTAGTAAAAATTCCCTGTCTTAGGTCAGTTAGGATCACCACTTTATTTTAAGAATGTGAAATGTCAGAATAATAGTAGAGAGAATGATTCATTTCAGCTTTTATTTCTTTCATCACATTCCCAGTGGGTCAGACGTTTACATACACTCAAGTAGAATTTGGTAGCATTGCCTTTAAAAATTATTTAACTTGGGTCAAACGTTTTGGGTAGCCTTCCACAAGCTTCCCACAATAAGTTGGGTGAATTTTGGCCCATTCCTCCTGACAGAGCTGGTGTAACTGAGTCAGGTTTGTAGGCCTCCTTGTTCGCACACGCTTTTTCAGTTCTGCCCACAAATCTTCTGTAGGATTGTGGTCAGGGCTTTGTTGTCCTTAAGCCATTTTGCCACAACTTTGGAAGAATGCTTGGGGTCATTGTACATTTGGAAGACCCATTTGCGACCAAGCTTTAACTTCCTGACTGATGTCTTAAGATATTGCTTCAATATATCCACATAATTTTCCTTCCTCATGATGCCATCTATTTTGTGAAGTGCACCAGTCCCTCCTGCAGCAAAGCACCCCCCCAGCATGATGCTGCCACCTCCGTGCTTCACGGTTGGGATGGTGTTCTTCGGCTTGCAAGCAACCCCCTTTTTCCTCCAAACATAACAATGGTCATTATGGCCAAACAGTTCTATTTTTGTTTCATCAGACCAGAGGACATTTCTCCAAAAAGTACGATCTTTGTCCCCATGTGCAGTTGCAAACCGTAGTCTGTCTTTTTTATGGCGGTTTTGGAGCAGTGGCTTCTTCCTTGCTGAGCGGCCTTTCAGGTTATGTCGATATAGGACTTGTTTTACTGTGGATATAGATACTTTTGTACCCGTTTCCTCCAGCATCTTCACAAGGTCCTTTGCTGTTGTTCTGGGATTGATTTGCACTTTTCGCACCAAAGTACGTTCATCTCTAGGAGACAGAATGCGTCTCCTTCCTGAGCGGTATGACGGCTGCGTGGTCCCATGGTGTTTATACTTGCGTACTATTGTTTGTACAGATGAACGTGGTACCTTCAGGCGTTTGGAAATTGCTCCCAAGGATGAACCAGAGTTGTGGAGGTCTACAATCTTTTTTCTGAGGTCATGGCTGATTTATTTTGATTTTCTCATGATGTCAAGCAAAGAGGCACTGAGTTTGAAGGTAGGCCTTCAAATACATCCACAGGTACACCTCCAATTGACTCAAATTATGTAAATTAGCCTATCAGAAGCTTCTAAAGCCATGACATAATTTTCTGGAATTTTCCAAGCTGTTTAAAGGCACAGTCAACTTAGTGCATGTAAACTTGGAATTGTGAATTATAAGTGAAATAATCTGTCTGTAAACAATTGTTGGAAAAATGACTTGTGTCATGCACAAAATAGATGTCCTAACCGACTTGCCAAAATTAACAAGACATTTGTGGAGTGGTTGAAAAACAAGTTTTAATGACTCCAACCTAAGTGTATGTAAACTTCTGACTTCAACTGTATGTTTACATTGCCAAAGCAAGTGAAATTGACAAAACAAAATGGGGAAATAATAATAATAATAATAATAAATCAGATTTACATTACACTCACAAAAGTTTTAAAATAATATAGACATTTAAAATGTTATATTATTGGCTATCTACAATGTAACAATGTGCAAATAGTTGAAGTAGGAAAGGGAAAATAAGGGGTCTCTCTCGCTACGCCTCCCCATGACTCTCTCTCTACCCCCATCTGTCTGAACTGTTAGTGAACTGAGGGAGAGCTGAGAGCTGAATTCACCAGCGGAGCAGCTTTTAACCAGGAGACAGAGAAAATGTATTCACACACATACTTCCCATTGAGCATTGGGAATATTCTACTAAACACACACAAGTGTCATCACCAAGCGGCAGTCAAAACTAGTGGTTATATATAGATGAACAGCTCTCCAGCCTGTGTGTGTGTTTTATCATCTCTGGGCAGTTTTTCTCTGTACATCACCCCTCTGAAGCTAAGCAGCTTTAATCTGATCACCATCTGCTATAGCGCTCTGTGTTTAGTCACACACACACACACACACACACACACACACACACACACACACACACACACACACACACACACACACACACACACACACGTACGTAGATAGCAATAACGCTGAGTAAGGTGTAATCATTTTGACCTGGCTGCCTGTAATTTCTTATGGATGACAAAATCCATTCCAATAAAGCAAGCTCACACACTGGCGCACATACACACTCACAGGTGCACGATCAGGCACACAGGAACACATCACTGTATATGAGAAGTAGTGTAATGCATTTGTTCAAGGTCTTTATTCTCTGCTGGAGTTCCCTTAGAAACAAGGCAGCACCTTCTCTCTAAAGGAGTGAAACCCAATAGCATACAGTTACAGCTAATGAATAAACAATGACTCCACAACTTCCCCTCCAAGAGAAAAGGGAAGTTGATATAGCCTACAGGAGAGAGGAAGGAAGGGGGGGGGGGTATGAGTGTGTGTGAAAGAGAGAAAGGATCAGAGAGAGGGAGAGGGAGAAAGAGAGGAAGATGGGGATTAGTGTATAGGATTGCTCCTTTTTGAAGTTGTCACGGAGCAGAGACGGAAACACCTGAATCTTCAGTGGAAGAGGGATAGTGAAGTCTACATTTGTGTGTGTGTGTGACAGCAAGAGAGAGCTAGTGAGACAGAGGGTACTGCAGACGTCTCTGAGCATAACAGGGACATTTATCATGCAATAAATAAAAAATATAAACACACAGCATAACTCCTGGCAGAGCTCCTGGGGCAACAGCTTAGCGAAAGGAAACATTCAGAGGTTTCCACGGCTGAAGGCACATGAAAGACATTTAGATTTAACAGTTGTTTGATCGGTAATTAGCAACGGTGTTAGCCACTGAAAACACACACTGTAAATTCCTCCTTAGCCCAGCTCATGCATCTGAAACCAGGCTGATGTGCTCTGACGTCGCGGCTACTCAAGGACGAAGCACAGAGAGAGAGACAGAGAAAGACTGATGCGGTCAGCCTGATTTCATGAGTGAATGATCAACCTGTAACTCTTATAATGCTTTATTGAGACACACAGAAAACAGACAATGTTTCTGATATCTCTCTGGGATCTTACAGGTCATGTCCAGCAGGGAGTGAATGGCAGAAAGAGAGTGAGGGGGCTGAAAACATTTGTGGAGCAGCTTCATAAGACAAATGCTGTGTCCTCCTTCCTTTTCTGATGCAGTCTACCTTTACAGGCACGTCTCACCCCCTCTCTGTCTCAGTCACTCTCTCCCTCCGTCCCTCGCTTACTGTCTGATTGTGAGGTCTGCTGGAGTTACACGCTAAATGTCAACTCTAGACCACTTCGACAGAAAAACAACAGAGAAAAGAAAGGGCGAGAGAGAAACATCAGCATAACAATAAGGATAGAATGGTCTTTGGAAAAAACACAAGTAGCGTTATATCTCTTATTCATGAGTAGGCTGAAGTCTGAAGACAAAAACAAAGATGACTGAGTGATACACAGACAGATAAGAGTGTGAGTTCACACACAGACCCAGAGAGAAAAGTGAAACTGTAAACCGTGTGTGTGAGTGTGTGTTTAGTGAAGAACTGTGAAAGCGGAGGAGATGAGGACTCATTGAGAGAAGCTCTCGTGTAAATATCTTCAAAATGAAGATGCCTCTCATTTCACATTCACACACGATTAGCCCAACTTTCAAAATTGGTCTGTGGAGAGGAAATCAGAGAGAGAGGGAAGGAATGAACGAAGGAGGGAGAGAAGGAGATGGAAAAGGAGAGTCCTAAACCGATTGAGAGGCAGGAACTCTGTATCATTGAGACTCTGAGACTGACTGTGCATAGAAGCCACCATTCTGTGTCTGAATGGGGTTCAGCTGTACAGAAAGCCCACCACTCTGGGGTTGAATAGAGTGCAGCTGCGTACAGAGCCAGCCATTAGAGGTCTGAATGGAGTTCAGCTGCACACAGACTCAGGTCCAGTTGATGCAGTATAACTCTTATCAGTTGGAATTATACTCTTTCTCCTCCTTCACATAGGAGACAGGAAGGGAGGAGAGAGAGTGAGTAGAGAGAGAGAAAGGAGAGGTGGTGTGCAGCTGTGTGTGTGTATGTCTAAATGTAAAGGTAGTAGTGTGGGACCGGACATATGTTTGACAGGCTGAACCAAAACCCACTTTAACCTCCCGATGACCTTTGTAATGACCCCTGACCCTGAGCTGACCTCACAGGATACAGACTCAGAGAACGACAGAACAGAGCCAGTAAGAAGTGTGTGTATGTACGTGTTTGTGTGTGTGCGCGTATGTGTGCATATGTATGTATGTATGTATGTATGTATGTATGTATATGTGTGTGTGTGTGTGTAGTGAAGATGATTTGCAGTCAGTACTCCTCACTTACTTCAGAGTGCATCCATCACTCTGGGTCTCATTCTGTAAATGTCAGCAGTTTTACAACACACACACACACACACACACGTGTGCATACACACCCTCAAATGCACACAAGTGTGACCAACATAATAATAATAATAACATCAACAACATCACTCACATACTCTCATTACCTCACAACCCCTAGGGAAAGGATGACCCTCTGTGTATGTGTGGAAGAGAGCTTGTTTCAATATGTGTGTGAGTGGTAAAAAAAAATGTATAAACGGCATGAGCATGTTATTATGCATGTGTGTCTGTGTGTGGATCCGTGATACTGCAGTCATTCGGTCACTGTTGTTAAACTCTTCCAACTGAATCCCTCTCTGACACATAGAGTATAGGATTAGTCTATCAATATAAAGGGCAGTTATAAACTGGGTTATGGTAGATCTATGGTAGGTTAGGGCTATCGAAGTGTCTGTGTGTGTGTGTGTGTGTGTGTGTGTGTGTGTGTGTGTGTGTGAGTAGCGTAGTAGTAGAGTAGTGGCCTAAGGGCACACACTTAATGTGTTGTGAAAAGCGTTATTAAATGTAATGTTATGTAATATTTTACATTGAATATAACTGCCTTTATGTTGCTGGACCCCAGGAAGAGTAGCTGCTGCCTTGGCAGGAACTAATGGAGATCCTTAATAAATACAAATGATAGAGTATGATTTCTATTCATGCTGTTGTGTGTATGGTCTCTGCCAGTAAAGTCCATGTGATCCTCTTTACTTTCTAAAGCCAACATCAGTTAAACATCTTTTGAGTAGAAGTTAAGTAGAGAATAATGTTACACAACTATGATAGGGTCTGACTCTGTGGATATAGAGACAGACAGAGAAGCCCAGGTGGCTTAACCCTGTTGTTGGTGGTGGCATCAACTGTGTGTGTATGTGAGTGTTTCTCAAGTGTCATTCAATGCATTATAGTATAATTCCCTCTTGTTCTCCCTACCATTTAGAAAACACTGAGGTAGAGACAAGAGAGAGAGAGGGAATGAGCGTAAGAGAAAGAGAGAGCAAGAAAAATAAAGTGAAAAATAACGAGAGTGAGGCGAGAAAGCGCGAGATAAAGAGAGAGAGAGAGAGAGAGTGAAAGGGATAGAGTAAGTAGTGGTATTGTGTAAAGGCTGTTGGTTAGGAGTGTGTCTGAGCTGTGATCCAGAGGGATTTGGTGGGAAGCAGTCAGATGTCAGGTTTCAGACAGCTATAGCCTGACTAAGCCATGCTGAGGAGCGCGCACACACACACACACACACACAATATAAAAAGAGTGTTAGGAAAGAAATTCAAATTGACAGAAGAGAGAGAATTAAGACTTAGTTCACTACAAAGGGAGAAAGGAAAGGGGCAAGTTTTTTATGAACTAAAAGGAACATAAAACAATACACATAAACAATACAAGCCTTTAACACGGTCTGTCAAGTCTTCCCATTCAGAGAGGTTAAAGGAGAGAAAGAGGTCCCTCTACAATGAGAGCGAGAGGGAGAGACAGAGAGAGAGAGGAATGAAGAAGAGAGGAGAGACAGGAAGAGGGTAACGTAACTTGGTGATGGGACAGACATTTCAAGGGACAGACATTGATGTAGGATGAACCATCTAGTTACTATTACCTAACTATTATCTGAACTCCACTGTAGAATAATGAGACTGTATGACTAGGCTTGGGCAATATATCGTTTATAATGTATACTGGGGTATTTCAAAATAAGATGGTATGACTTTCAATACCTGGGGGCAGCGGGGGTGCGTGCTACGCCACTGCTTATAACTATACGTTAAGTATAACTATAAGAAATATACGATTTGACAAATAAATTATATACAGCTCAGGGCTCCAGCTTTGCATTTGGTTTGCTAACTTGCTAGCTAAGCGGCTAGATGTCAAGATTAAGCTTACTTTCAACTCCCTCCAAAGATTGTCTATGGGGTTGAGATCTGGAGACTGGCTAGGCCACTCCAGGACCTTGAAATGCTTCTTACGAAGCCACTCCTTCGTTGCCCGGGCGGTGTGTTTGGGATCATTGTCATGCTGAAAGACCCAGCCACGTTTCATCTTCAATGCCCTTGCTGATGGAAGGAGGTTTTCACTCAAAATCTCACGATACATGGCCCCATTCATTCTTTCCTTTACATGGATCAGTCGTCCTGGTCCCTTTGCAGAAAAACAGCCCCAAAGCATGATGTTTCCACCCCCATGCTTCACAGTAGGTATGGTGTTCTTTGGATGCAACTCAGCATTCTGTCTCCCCACACTGTGAGCAGCGGTATGGTTTCTCTCTTGTATGGATTCTTTGGTGCATTTTGAGTGTCGCTGGATCTCCGAAAGTCTTCCCACAGTCAGAGCAGCAGTCCTCCAAACACGACGAGTTGAGTTTTTACCAAAAAGTTCTATTTTGGTTTCATCTGACCATATGACATTCTCCCAATCCTCTTCTGGATCATCCAAATGCACTCTAGCAAACTTCAGACGGGCCTGGACATGTACTGACTTAAGCAGGGGGACACGTCTGGCACTGCAGGATTTGAGTCCCTGGCGGCGTAGTGTGTTACTGATGGTAGGCTTTGTTACTTTGGTCCCAGCTCTCTGCAGGTCATTCACTAGGTCCCCCGTGTGGTTCTGGGATTTTTGCTCACCGTTCTTGTGATCATTTTGACCCCACGGGGTGAGATCTTGCGTGGAGCCCCAGATCGAGGGAGATTATCAGTGGTCTTGTATGTCTTCCATTTCCTAATAATTGCTCCCAGAGTTGATTTCTTCAAACCAAGCTGCTTACCTATTGCAGATTCAGTCTTCCCAGCCTGGTGCAGGTCTACAATTTTGTTTCTGGTGTCCTTTGACAGCTCTTTGGTCTTGGCCATAGTGGAGTTTGGAGTGTGACTGTTTGAGGTTGTGGACAGGTGTCTTTTATACTGATAACAAGTTCAAACAAGTGCCATTAATACAGGTAACGAGTGGAGGACAGAGGAGCCTCTTAAAGAACTTGTTACAGGTCTGTGAGAGCCAGAAATCTTGCTTTTTTGTAGGTGACCAAATACTTATTTTCCACCATAATTTGCAAATAAATTCATTACAAATCCTACAATGTGATTTTCAAGATTTTTTTTCCTCAATTTCTCTGTCATAGTTGACGTGTACCTATTATGAAAATTACAGTCCTCTCTCATCTTTTTAAGTGGGAGAACTTGCACAATTGGTGGCTGACTAAATACTTTTTTTCCCCACTGTATGTAGGCACCTGAGCTGAGACATAAGGGACACTAGGCATCTACCACCACCCTATCAGATAAGGGGGGCAATGTTTGCTTTTTCGACCCCAACTTTTTATCTGAAATCACCATCACCCAGTAATGAATGTCATTTTTGCAGATTGAAAGTGTTTGAGCTAGCAATGTATCAATATTTATCTTTCAAAATGAAGTATAACATAGCCAATGAATATAAAGCACAACTTTGAATTTCACACCCCCTCCCCTCCTTGCTCCCACACGCTTTTTCAGTTCTGTCCACAAATGTTCTATAGGATTGAGGTCAGGGCTTTGTGATGGCCACTCCAATACCTTGACTTTGTTGTCCTTAAGCCATTTTGGCACAACTTTGGAAGTATGCTTGGGGTCATTGTCCATTTGGAAGACCCATTTGCGACCAAGCTTTAACTTCCTGACTGATGTCTTGCTTCAATATATCCACATAATTTTCCTTCCTCATGATGCCATCTATTTTGTGAAGTGCACCAGTCCCTCCTGCAGCAAAGCACCCCCACAGCATGATGCTGCCACCCCCGTGCTTCACGGTTGGGATGGTGTTCTTTGGCTTGCAATCAACCCCCTTTTTCCTCCAAACATAACGATGGTCATTATGGCCAAACAGTTCTATTTTTGTTTCATCAGACCAGAGGACATTTCTCCAAAAAGTACGATCTTTGTCCCCATGTGCAGTTGCAAACCGTAGTCTGGCTTTTTTATGGCGGTTTTGGAGCAGTGGCTTCTTCCTTGCTGAGCGGCCTTTCAGGTTATGTCGATATAGGACTCGTTTTACTGTGGATATAGATACTTTTGTACCTGTTTCCTCCAGCATCTTCACAAGGTCCTTTGCTGTTGTTCTGGGATTGATTTGCACTTTTCGCACCAAAGTACGTTCATTTCTAGGAGACAGAACGCATCTCCTTCCTGAGCGGTATGACGGCTGCGTGGTCCCATGGTGTTTATACTTGCATACTATTGTTTGTACAGATGAATGTGGTACCTTCAGGTGTTTGGAAATAGCTCCCAAGGATGAACCAGACTTGTGGAGGTCTACAATTTTTTTTCTGAGGTCTTGGCTGATTTCTTTTGATTTTCCCATGATGTCAAGCAAAGAGGCACTGAGTTTGAAGGTAGGCCTTGAAATACATCCACAGGTACACCTCCAATTGACTCAAATGATGTCAATTAGCCTATCAGAAGCTTCTAAAGCCATGACATCATTTTCTGGAATTTTTCAAGCTGTTTAAAAGGCACTGTCAACTTAGTGTATGTAAACTTCTGACCCACTGGAAGTGATACAGTGAATTATAAGTGAAATAATCAGTCTGTAAACAATTGTTGGAAAAATTACTTGTCATGCACAAAGTAGATGTCTTAACCGACTTTCCAAAACTATAGTTTGTTAACAAGGTATTTGTGGAGTGTTTGAAAAACAAGTTTTAATGACTCCAACCTAAGTGTATGTAAACTTCCGACTTCAACTGTACATGTACATATTACCTCGACTAACCTGTACCCCCGCACATTGACTAGGTACCGGTACCCCCTGTATATACAGCCTCGTTATTGTTATTTTATTGTGTTAATTTTTTTACAACTTTGGTTTATTTAGTAAATCTTTTCTTAACTCTTATTTTTCTTAAAACTGCATTGTTGGTTAAGGGTAAGTAAGCATTTCACGGTAAGGTCTACACATGTTGTATTCGGCGCATGTGACAAATAACATTTTATTTGATTTGGGTAGGGCCTGAACATCGCAGGCATGGGTAGGGCTCGGGCTTTAAATTCATGCCCGTGCAGGGTCCTAACCGGGTGGTAGCCGGCTAGTAATAACTGTTTAGTTCTCACCATGCAAAGTTAAAACGTTCATCTCTGCCTTCCCACGTACAGCTAAGAGACTAGCCTACTTAAATCAGAGGTCCCCATCTTGAGATTCTGCCTCAGTTCAAATCCTTTATGAGCTACTCCAGTGATACATGCCCCTCTAGTCTGGAGGAATATTTCTGCTCTTCTTACAGGATATTATATCTGTCATAGCTCTTGACACTACTCCCATAGTAACACACAGGTAGGAAAGGCCAATACCTTTCACCTTGAGGAACACAATGTAGCAGGGAAGATTAGCCGGTCATAACAACTGCTCATAGGTAGGTATCTGTCTGAACTGTAACCTCTAGTTCTAACGCACACCATTCACCAGTCTTGATTATGATGATGATGACAATGATGTGTGTGTGTGATCTATCCAGCAGAGAAGGTGAAGGTTAACATACTTCCCTGTCAGTGAGTGTAGTTATTTAACAACATTAGAGCTATCTAAGACCCAGCCAGTACGTAGCAATTCCACGGTAAAGGAATGCACTGAGACTCACAAAAAATGTATGCCAAACAAAACCTATTGATTTCAAAGTTTAACAAATCACACAACTCTATGCACAAGGACGACTTTTAACAATTTACACAGACAATTTTACTAGGGCTGACCCCATTTAGTCAACTGGTTGATTGTTTTGTCGATAGGCTGTTGGTCGACCAAGAATTTTTTTGTTGAGCAGTGGCAAATATATAAAAATAATTTATTGCACACCTGTCTGATTCACGCCTGTCTGAGTGGACTTTTCCATTGCGGAGGCCGTGGGGATGGCACACCAGTATCACCAGTAGTACATTACTGTTAATTACCATCATTTCTAATCTACAATGTTTGTTTGGTTACGGTAATTTCTGTTCATGCATTCAATATATTCTTATTACAGTCTTACCGTTTTCACACTTGTGAAAAAAAAGTGGTGGTTTATTTCATTCCATTTAATGTATTAATTGTCTTTTGTTTGGAGCGCTCCTGTCAATCTTGAGTAAGGACATACACCTGATCATGCATAGAAGTAGGCCTAGGCTACCTGGCCTGCACGCAAATGTAGGTGTGTGTGCCCATTTGGGGATCTGATACTATTTCTGATTGTCTTAACTGACCATCACTGTGGAGCTTCTCAAAGTAATTTTTTCATCGCCTCAACCAGCAAGTAAACAAAGTCTGTTTTTACATCCATTGAGAATGACAATAGTTCCTCGATGTAGCCTATTTGAAAAATCTTTCTAGGTCTCTCTCTTTCAATAACCACTCAGCATGAAAGAGGGGTGGGGGGGGATTGGGGGGGTCATGCTCTGATCAGGTGGAAACATCATAAAATAGGCCTACCTGATTACTTCTTATCCCTTGCGCAAATAGCCTACAGCTGTGTCGGTCTGTCCGGAGCTCACTGGTGTAAGAAACTGAGGGCCCAGAATATTTTATACGTGTTGCAAGTTCGCTAGCACGAGCTTTGGGCCGTACCAAGTTAATAGTTGATAGAATGTTTCAAGTTCCTTGCAGACAGGCCATGCGTAGCCAATGTCATTTATAGGATATTTATTTTAAATCAGGATATTTTCTACCTGCGGGCTGCAATGTTTTTATTTATTTGTTGGCTTTATGTAGGCTATTTCTACATATTGGCAATGGCAATTTAGATATAATTTAGATTTTTGACATGACATTGATTTTAAGATATGAAGACTTTATTATAAATTAAATTTTTCCACGAAAATGTGCATATGAAAACCATAACTGGCATGCAGATCAGTAGAAATGGTATGATAACTTGGCACTCCAAATGGAAACGGGTGCCGATCGCTGGTGTAGCCTATTACCAGCAACTTCAGAAGCATAATGGCAGAATCTGCAAAGGCCAGCAGCAGTGGGCTGCGGGAGGAGGAGGGTTTTTTCAGGTCGGGAACAGTTTTTTTTCTTCTGGTTAGGCTATATTCTTTAGTAATTTGTGTGTCTTAATTTTTAATCGCAGTGCTTAACGCATCAGACAAGCTCAGTAGCCTACATATAGTTGATTTTATACACACACACACACACACACACATATATATATATATATACACACATACACACCCGTCGCTATGGGCGGGCCATAGGGGGCCGAGCCCGCCCCCCAAAATGCTTGTGCCCCCCCCACTTGAGGGAATTTATTATTAAATATACGTACTGTAGGCTAATAATAATTGTGCCCTGCCCTCCCATGCATTTCATATGCCCCCCTTAAGACTGAGGTCTGGCGACAGGTCTGTATATATATATACACACAGTGAGGGGAAAAAGTATTTGATCCCCTGCTGATTTTGTACGTTTGCCCACTGACAAAGAAATGATCAGTCTATAATTTTAAAGGTAGGTTTATTTGAACAGTGAGAGACAGAATAACAACAACAAAATCCAGAAAAACGCATGTCAAAAATGTTATAAATTGATTTGCATTTTAATGAGGGAAATAAGTATTTGACCCCTCTGCAAAACATGACTTAGTACTTGGTGGCAAAACCCTTGTTGGCAATCACAGAGGTCAGACGTTTCTTGTAGTTGGCCACCAGGTTTGCACACATCTCAGGAGGGATTTTGTCCCACTCCTCTTTGCAGATCTTCTCCAAGTCATTAAGGTTTCGAGCCTGACGTTTGGCAACTCAAACCTTCAGCTCCCTCCACAGATTTTCTATGGGATTAAGGTCTGGAGACTGGCTATGCCACTCCAGGACCTTAATGTGCTTCTTCTTGAGCCACTCCTTTGTTGCCTTGGCCGTGTGTTTTGGGTCATTGTCATGCTGGAATACTAATCCACAACCCATTTTCAATGCCCTGGCCGAGGGAAGGAGGTTCTCACCCAAGATTTGATGGTACAAAGCCCCGTCCATCGTCCCTTTGATGCTGTGAAGTTGTCCTGTCCCCTTAGCAGAAAAACACCCCCAAAGCATAATGTTTCCACCTCCATGTTTGACGGTGGGGATGGTGTTCTTGGGGTCATAGGCAGCATTCCTCCTCCTCCAAACACGGCGAGTTGAGATGATGCCAAAGAGCTCGATTTTGGTCTCATCTGACCACAACACATTCACGCAGTTCTCCTCTGAATCATTCAGATGTTAATTGGCAAACTTCAGACGGGCCTGTAAATGTGCTTTCTTGAGCAGGGGGACCTTGCGGGTGCTGCAGGATTTCTGTCTTTCACGGCGTAGTGTGTTACCAATTGTTTTCTTGGTGACTATGGTCCCAGCTGCCTTGAGATCATTGACAAGATCCTCCCGTGTAGTTCTGGGCTGATTCCTCACCGTTCTCATGATCATTGCAACTCCACGAGGTGAGATCTTGCATGGAGCCCCAGGCCGAGGGGGCTCCACTCCCTTTAAGAGTGTGCTCCTAATCTCAGCTCATTACCTGTATAAAAAGACACCTGGGAGTCAAAAATCTTTCAAATTTGAGGGGGTCAAATACTTATTTCCCTCATTAAAATGCAAATCAATTTATAACATTTTTGACATACGTTTTTCTGGATTTTTTTGTTGTTATTCTGTCTCTCACTGTTCAAATAAACCTACCATTAAAATTATAGACTGATCATTTCTTTGTCAGTGGGCAAACTTACAAAATCAGCAGGGGATCAAATACTTTTTTCCCTCACTGTATGTGTGTGTGTGATATATATATATATATATATATATAAATAAATAAATAAAATCAACTATATGTAGGCTACTGAGCTTGTCTGATGCTTTAAGCATTGCGATTAAAAAAAAATATATGAAAAATACACGTTTTAAAATTCCGACCAATCGATTGGTCAAAAGAACAGACGACTTTCGGACGACTATGATTTATTTTGGTCTGGGACAGCCCTAAATTTTACAAAAACACATTCACTGGAAGAACTCTGCAGATGCAACCTTTGGTAACAGAATTTCATAAAAATGTCCTCTGTTTTTTATGTCCACGTTTTCCAAAACCTGTGTTAAATATCTGCTCCGAATTAAGATTCCATGATGTCTGCAGAAAGAATGGGGTGTCAGCTATGGCATGACACATTGACTTTGAAAAAATATATTTTGGTGATTGAACTACAGTAAGTGAAGTGGAATTACACCCGGTAACGGAATTGCGGTAACAGAATTGTTTCATGAATCCGTGATCTGTACTACACAGAAATGCATAATTATGGATATGAATGTAATTCTCTTCATGGTGATGCCTCCTAAATACTGTATGCACACACATGCATAAATATGCAATATCCTCCTTTGCATATTTGGGTATTATTCAACACATTGGCTGTTATTTGAATGAGCTCTGCCCCCAAATCTGAACCAATCATAGAAGTCTATGTTTCACAAGTTTGGACATCAAAGTACAGCACAGTAGAGCTCAGTCGAGTACAGTATAGATCAGTACAATACATTATACATTATGCTCCGTGTACTGAACTATACTTTTGTTTGCTATATTCTACTGTGCTGTACCAAACTTGTGAACCCAACTGTGGTTTGTGACTACAATGATTTCCCATTGTAGCCAATTCAATTGCAGGAATTCCGTTACCAATTTTTGGCAAATTCCGTTACCGATTTTTGGTAACAGAATTTGTTTTAATCACTTAATTCATAAACACAATTAATATCAGTAAAAACACTATAACTAATTGATAGGTCTACCTTTACCTTATTACTTCTGTGAACTTTCATTATCCTCCCTCATGAGGGAGAAAAATTAGAAAACATCTTAAAGATATGTGGGTTTTTGGTAACGGAATTTCAAGGCACAAGGCAATGTTTCTTAAACATTTGTTCAAAATTAAATATAAGTATTGATATTAGTTGTCTTTACTTCAACATTATTGTGTTTTGATGTATTTCTAATACCTTTTAAGAATTTTTCTGGAAGATGTTTTCTAAGACCCCTTTTCCATCTATTTGACCAGTAATCAAAGTCTTTGCTTATTCCTATGGTGGATTTTGTTTTATATACCTTAATTTCTCCGAAATATAGACTCTTAGGGAGGTCACTTCTTTTTTTCTATCCCTCGACTCTCGTAGCAAACCAGCTAAAACAGTTTGGTAGTACTCTCTCCGTCTCTCTCGGCCCCTCTCTCCTCTCTCTGAGCAGCTTGCTTGACTCCTCAACTCAGCAGACAGCGTTTTCCAGTTCTGCAACTACACGCACGCACACACACACAATGCTGCTGTATGTATACATATCAGGGCTCCTGCTGTGAAGGGATGCTGCAATGACTAATGAGTTAAGAACAGAAAGAGAGAAAAATAAAAGTGAGAGAAGAGAGCGGTACAGGGAGAGAACTTTGGTAAGGTATATTTTGGTGAGAAGTGAGCAGGTGTAAATTGAGAGGCCTTGGTGTGTGAATACTGTGCATTGCAAGTAGCACGTTCTTAATCCAGTTAGGTCATTGAGTACAGTCCACACAGTAGGGTATCAGAGGAAGGAGATTTTGTGCGCACACAAGTGTGTGGGGCACATCAAAGCAGCAGAGCAGCATCTGAAGCTGCATGGAGAGTCTATCTCTCCTCCTCTCCTTAGTTTGCCCTTGACTGAGTGAATAGTACAAACACGTTTCTCCTAGGTAACAGTGGCTCAGTAGCCTTACGATTAGTCACGTCATACACACACACACACACCGAACGCACACCGAACGCACACATACACACACCACAGTTGATACCATTCCATTTATTCCGTTCCAGCCATTACTATGAGCCTGTCTGAAAATTTTTGAATTTAAAAAATGACAAATACAGCTTGGGTTCAGCCAGTGGACTAGCATACCAAGTCTGGAAAGCACAGTAACTCCACAGAGCAAACCAAACTCTGGAGAGAGATGGGAGGGGGCAAATAACTGCCATTTATGTGTATATAATTTGTTTTTATACTTTTTTTTCAGTAGACCTACTTCTAATGATTGATTGCTGCCGATTATGGTCTTCTCCAGAATTACAGCCTGAAACCTCAAACCAACTCTAACCCTGTCTGATCCTGCCTCTATCCGACCTGTCACACACACACGCTGAGGAAGTTGGAGATTTCCTGTTGGAATGGGACCAGAACAATAACAACACGCAATTAGTGAACGCCAGGGCCACGGGGGTCCAGAGCTGGCCCCTAACCGCTCTGCTGGCCCCCAGAGGGAACAGAGAGGGGGAGAGAGGGGACACTGTAGCCTCTATGGAATGTGACAGGGAGGCCCCCTGTGTCTTCAACCCTCCACCCACTCACCCCTTACCCAATCTACCCCCTCCTCAGTGCACTCCTCCTCTCGCTCTGGCTTTCCCCTCTGATCTAGACTATAGTGGTGTACTCAAACCCTTAAACATATTTGGCATTTTAATATGGAATGAATCTCTTCCTAAACTGAGAACCCAGCGTTAGTTAGAGTAATGGACTAAACTCATATTCAGCTAGGCCCATAATAGACATGTGTATGAACTTCCAAGGCAGCTGGAACTGAATAGTTCAGTCGCATTCATTCATTCAATTATTCAATTCATTAATTCATTCATGCAATCTCTGCTGAGAACATAGCAGTGGGTTTTAAACATAAATAAGAATGCATTCCCTCGTTTTCCTCCAGAGAGAAATGGAGCTAAAAGCCAGAGGATGCATTGAGATATGGTCTCCTCTCCTCATTCTTCACCTCTCCACAGCTTACATATTTCTGTGCTTCCGTTAGGAGTCTTTCCATTAGATGGATTTATCAGCTAAAGGTTCCCATCAGGCATATGGCACAATGCTAACTGAACAGAGCGTTGGCTGAGAATTGATTAGCTATTTGGCTAATGTAAGGTAACAAATCAGCTAGTTAATCCACCGAGTGCCTCCTGTCTGTCTGTCTGTTAGATGCTAAAAAAACAGCAATTTCTGCAAATGTACCCCCCACACTCTGAGACTATGCCTTGCAATGCATTCTTTCTTTTTCTCCCCTTCTCCCTCCCTCTTTCCTGACATTAGTGTTCTCCTGAGGCAGTATAGGAGTTGTCCCAGTGTCCCAGTGTCACTAGCTGTAGTTGTCCCAGTGTCACTAGCTGCCATTTAATCACATTTATCATTCCCACGCACACCAACAGCTCCAAGTTCATCTGCACTACAGTATCTCTGCTACTACGCCAGTGTGTATATTCACTGATACAGTATAAAGAAGTGCAGATACTCAAAATCACAGATGATTTAATGTTAGAATGCTGACAACTTTGGCCTAGAGACCTCAGCAGTGGACTGGATGGAATCTGTAAGGCCATAAAAGAAAGAATGCTGGTGGATTTCATCTTCCATTCCAAGTCCCACGCATCAGACAGTTGAAGAGGATGAAACAAAAGTGGCCATCTCCAACCTCTTCTATCCAGTACAATTGGCACTACTGTTCCTCTTTGACTAGTAGAATAGATTCTCACACCACACACAACGTCTGAGGGTCAGTGGTATATGTAGTGATTGAGGGGGAAGAGCTGAAATGGGGCTTGAAGCAGCAATCCTGCTGTTGCAAGGCAAACACACAGCCTCCTGTGCCTTAAAGGTCCTCCATTCATCAGCAGTACTGTACATAATGACAAAATCAACTAGGCGGTTGCTGACATACAGTAAGTTGACATTTTGCATTTAGTAAAGTGTTACCAAGAGAACACTGTACAGTCAGTAACACAATAACACTACAGTCAGATTCTCCTAACTCTTCACTGATCATCTGTGATGTTACCAGTGTTGCTGCTAGCAGATGAAACATGAATGGTTTAGAATAGACGACGCTCCATTAGTTCCCTTCTCCTCCTCCCTTTCTCTCCCCATAGTAAATCATTGATGAGCTGCAGGCCCATAACCACAGCAGAGCAGCAGAGAGCATAGAGGGGGCCATTAGAAAGCATTTAAAATCAAACTGACTCCAAACAGAGAAACAACATGATTATGTTAGATAGGCGATGATCTGCCATACCATCCATCTACTATCCATACATCACAACTCCACACTACAGACAAGAAACACACACACACAGATACACTCCATCTCTCCCATTCCCTACTCTTACTCACTCTCTCCCTCTAACCAGGGAGCATATCAAAACTGAAATGATAACTACTGTGCTGCATGAATGTGTGTGTGTGTGTATCCTGTTAAAATACACTGTGGTTGGTTGCCATAATGAGACATCTCTCTGTGTTGTGGAAGAGAGGCAATTAGGCTGGGGATCCTGGCACTGGCACAACCACACACACTAGGCTTGGGTGGTATCCAGATTGTCATACCTTCATACGACCTTGTGCCATAGGCCGTCATTGTACATAAGAATTTGTTCATAACTGACTTGCCTAATTAAATAAAGGTTAAATAAAAAATAAAATACTGGGATATTCTGTAATATCAGTACTTAACACAAGGGGTGCTATTTTCAAACCTCACTGAGCCTCTGTAACCAAAGGTTAGCAATGCTAACAAGTACATGTACAATCCCATAGTGAATGCTAACTAAATGCTAACGAGCGCATTGCAAACATTTTATACAGTCTCTGAACTAAACTATTTGTAGGACAGGCATCCCAGCTCATAAAGTTCTACATGTAACAAAAAAATGCTACTCACACTTTGCTGCACACACAAAACAAATATTATATATTGATCCAGGAGGGGTCAAGAGCCTTGCCGGCCTTTCATCCTTGTGTGCTTGTAAACAAACACCACGTGACTGGGGACTACAGGTAAGCTTCATAATGAAAAATTATGTGACAGGTGAAATTAAGAATGCTATCTTTTTTTAAATCTCCTAACGTATTGCACAAGTTGACTGCAGTTATTTACTTAAAAAGTGGCTACAAATATTCAAATGTATTTAAAAAACGTCAAAATAAAAATCCCGTGGCTATTTCGAAATACCCCAGTATATGGTATATATGGTATACACACACACACACACCGTGTTTTAACAGACAGTCTGAATGAGTTGGCCCTCCAGTGTTTTGGCTCATCTTTTGCTAGCGAGCTGTGATGGATTACATCCTACAGAAAGGAAACCACTGACACAGTTATTTACACAATGCCAAATATGTAATAACACCAGTGGTACAGTAGTAGTACAGACATTCAAAAAATCTGTCTGAGACACTGATCAGAGTGCCTGATCAAATTATTTACAGCTAGAAACATATTTTCCTGGGAGGGAGGGAGGGAGGGAGGGAGAAAGGGAGAGAGAGAGAGAGAGAGAGGGAGAGAAAGTGACACAAAAACCTTGATGAATGGTAAAACTGGTATGTCGGGTTTGTCTTCTGACCTTAACAGAACTCTGGCAGGTAAAGCGTGAGTAACGAATGGTGGGAGAAGTGAGAAAGAACACACACACACACACACACAGATCCAACTAGAAGTTTTAGGTCAACTTTATTTGTTAAACAGCTATTACAGGATTTCAACTCAATGCACTACGATGCTTTAACTTAGAATGTAAAGCAGTATTGCATAGTAGAGCTAGCTGGCATTAGTGTAGCAAAGATAATATAGAACTTGAGGCCTGCTACCACCCAGTAAAATGCCCATTCCGCCAACAGTTTCCTTTGTGGGTTTGAACTATGATCTCATTGGATTACTGTGGGAGGTCAAAACTAGAATAGCACTGACTGTAGAATTATACTGGCATGAACTCTCTCTCTCTCAGTCTCTCAGTCTGTACAAACTCCAAACCAGTGGTCAACATCAGGCCAGCCATGCAGTCTTAGAGATAAATACAGAGGATTTTTTTATAGAGGTTTATAGAAGTTTAAATTGCCTGTAGATGTTTGTTCCTCTGGCTGGACCTCCCAATGAGAAGTAAAAGTAGCCATTCCACATGTCCTTCTCAGCCTCCAAATGGTCTGCTCAAAGCCAATGTAAAGCAAGCAGTTTACAGCAACTCAAGATGGCCGATTCTGCAAGTCAGAACGGATGACGTGTGCCAGCTAGTATGGCTCCCTGGTCTTCCACTCCACGGACCCTTGCACTAAATCGTAACAATATGCTTAAACTTAACCATAAATCAAAAACAAATAGCTGATTTAGTTCCTCATCAATTCTGACGATATTGCCCATGTTGACTTTGCAGTGAGATCTAGTGAGAACCTATTGAGAACCCTCTTCCAAGCCTGGCTCTGTGACTGGATGGCTGTGGGGAGAGGAAGTCCCATTTCCAGCCCTGTGGTTTCTGCTCCTAACTAGTGGAAGGCTGCTCTGGCCAGTGCCTTGGAGCAGGAAGAGACAGCATGTGGCAACCTATAGTATGAATCAGAGTTTCCCAGATTCTGTCATCGTTTACATGCAATGACGAGTCAAAGCTCGAGTCGAGTCGTAAGCTTATCCCTGAGGTTACTAGAAGCCTAGGCCCGTAGCCACAAAGTGTCTTGTAGTAGAAAATTGGTCATAAGTGCTGAGAATAGAGACATTTTACTCCTACTCGGGTAAAAATAAACGCTATGCATGAAGCCTCTTTAAATCATAAGAGTCCCACCTAGTCTACAGATATTTAGGAGGCCTCATGAGCTGTCCTAACCAGTTAAGAGTTCCCAGCAGGTGTCTTGATAATAGACATGCAGCTAGTCAGTGGTTCCTGCGCCACATGCAATTGGAGTAGTTAAAATAATGTTTTGATAGTTCTAGACCTACAGTACAAGCAACAGTATCTCTAGCGCTTTTGACAATGATTTCACAAGGCCAATTTCACATGATATGCATAAATATTTATTCCCACTTGGCTAACAAATAAACACGTTTTTCTTTCGATTATTTAATTACATAAAAATTCTACTTTTAACACCCATCAGAATTGGTCAAAAAGAGTAGGTAAAGTGATCGTGTCAGGCGAAAATGATATCAAACGTTTTATCATTGAGTCGTTCCATGTCATTTCGGCAAGCTATGACACCCACCATCTCAGATTGTTCAGATATTGTTTATGTAGTTACTAACAGGTAAGATTGGCATTCCTGAAACATAATTTTGTTGAAATGTAATATCTGAGAAATTAAGCTAATTGATTTCACCCAAATTGGCCATTTTAATTTATAGGATTCAGATAATATTCAATACATATAGTACCAACATCCAATTTGGACCAAACCTCTTCCTGCCAATGTGTAAGACATGAGGAATCAAAAATGTTTTGTCAAAGCCACCTACGAACCCTCCACACTCCATACCAATCCCACCCCAATAACCAGTATCAGTTCTCTATGTTTGAAAAGTAGTATGAAGCTGTGGCTTGGAGTATTGCTTCTCCATACTATGTAATGTATTCCCTGTGAATCTGGTGATGTTTTTCCCCCCCTGTGCAGGTTTTTATATATAAAAAAAAAAGTGATTTAAGCATTGACATGGACTCAGAACATCCATTTTCGTTGTTTGTTTCTCTATGAATAATTGTAATACTGAGAGTAAAAAATATAACCAATATTGTACCAGGTATACTGAAAGAAAACACCTCTTGAACACCAAGGACCTGGGGAAGAGAAGCAGGGTAGATGAGAAGAAGAACGTGCCTAATTGAAAGCACCATGTGCAACATCTACCCAGGCTAACAACCTCTCCCTCAACGTGACCAAGACAAAGGAGATGATTGTGGACTACAGGAAAAAAAAGAGGACTGAGCACGCCCCCATTCTCATCGACGGGGCTGTAGTGGAACAGGTTGAGAGCTTCAAGTTCCTTGGTGTCCACATCACCAACGAACTATCATGGTCCAAACACACCAAGACAGTCGTGAAGAGGGCACGACAAAGCCTATTCCCCCTCAGGAGACTGAAAAGATTTGCCATGGCTCCACAGATCCTCAAAAAATTATACAGCTGCACCATCGAGAGCATCCAGACTGGTTGCATCACCGCCTGGTATGGCAACTGCTTGGCCTCCGACCGTAAGGCAATACAGAGGGTAGTGCGTATGGCCCAGTACATCACTGGGGCCAAGCTTCCTGCCATCCAGGACCTCTATACCAGGCGGTGTCAGAGGAAGGCCCTCAAAATTGTCAAAGACTCCAGCCACCCTAGTCATAGACTGTTCTCTCTGCTACCGCACGGCAAGCGGTAGCGGAGTGCCAAGTCTAGGTCCAAAAGACTTCTCAACAGCTTCTACCCCCAAGCCATAAGACTCCTAAACAGCTAATCATGGCTACCCGGACTATTTTCACTGCCCCCCACCCCATCTTTTTACGCTGCTGCTACTCTACCCACATGTACATATTACTTCAACTACCTCAACTAGCCGGTGCCCCCGCACATTGACTCTGCACCGGTACCCCCCCTGTATATATAGCCTCCCTACTGTTATTTTATTTTACTTCTGCTCTTTTTTTCTCAACACTTTTTTGTTTTATTCTACTTATTTATTAAAAATAAATGCACTGTTGGTTAAGGGCTGTAAGTAAGCATTTCACTGTAATGTCTGCTCCTGTTGTATTCGGCGCATGTGGCCAATAAAATTTGATTTGATTTGATTAATTGAAAGCTGAAAAAATGGAGTAGCTCTCATGCTAGAAAAGGTTGGAGACCCCTGTGGTAGACACTCTGCTCTACTCACACTCTCACTGACCCAAGCCAGCAGCCCTCCTCAATACACTACATCACTATCCCTAGCTCTTCACAGTCAATAGTCTGACTGGGGAGTCTGCTCTGTGTGTGTGTGTGTGTGTGTGTGTGTGGAAGGAAACTCACTACTCAGCAGAAAGCTCTCAGCAAGGCCTTTCTCTCTTACACAATGAGCTCCTCTGTGACTATATAGGCCATCTCCTACCCTAGCCACCAGAGAGAAAAGAGTGGATGTGTGTGTTTGTTTGTGTGTGTGCATGTGTATATGTTTTTCTGTATGATAGTGTGTGAGTGAGTTTGTGTGTGTGTGTGTGTGTGTGTGTGTTTGTTTAATAAGCTGCTGGTTTACACTCAGTATCTCAGCAGGACATCAGGGTGATGGGAAAGACATGACCTTTAGGTGTTAAGAGGGAGACAGAGACAGATACACTGACACAGAAACACAGACAGACACAGACGACGATACAGGGGTGAGATCTGTAGTAATAGTCCCTTCACCTCTACACAGAGATCTTGACTAAGAGAGGAGAGGAGAGAAACCCATCAATACATACTCTCTCTCCAAATCGCTCCCTCTATTCTCCTGTGTCCTTCATCGGGTCTCTCTTCCTCTCCTGTCTCCCTATCCCTTTATCTCTTCCCTTTCCATCTCCCTCTCTCTCTAGTAGGAGAGGCCTGGGGGACTGGTTTTCCACTGTTAGTCAGTGTGTCTATAGGATCCCAATAAAGCCATACAGTAACAGTAGGCAGACTTATCCAGGATTACTCCCTATGGTAATACTACTGTATGATGTGCCCTTGAGCAAGGCACTTAACCCTAATTGCTCCTGTAAGTCGCTCTGGATAAGAGCGTCTGCTAAATGACTAAAATGTAAATGTAAATGGTACAGCAGGGTGCACTGGGAGAGACTATACTGTAGCTAGCTAGCATGGTCATACATCAGCTAGAGAAGCAATAAACAGGGGAGAGAAACAGAGAGCGAGCGAAAGAGAGAGTGAGAGAGAGAGAGAGAGAGAGCGAGAGAGAGAGAGAGCAGGCAGATAGTGTGAGAGAAGGGGAGAGAGAGGGGGAAGAGCGAGAGAGAATCACATTTTCACACCATCCATTCTGAGAGAATCCTCTAAAAGGATTTGCTTCAAAGCAGAAAACATCTGCTCCTAGAAACACTATCAGCCAAGACAAGCCAGGAAGATCCCATGTTGTGAAACTGAGGTGCTTTCTCCTAATACTCAAGTTTCCCCTGAAACTTTACTTGTTCCAATACTGATGACTCCAAGTAAAGCTTCTCTGAGATTCCAAGAAATACCCCCCATAAATCTGCATGGTTCGGTCCGCACCCCAGTGTTAGCTGGGGATAAATTAGTCCATTAGTCAGCTATAAGGGGCTGGTTGCGTTGCTGTGGGGAGTAAATATGTTAGACAAAAAGAAGCCACCTCATACATAAAGAGCTTTTGTCGAGAGAGAGAGAGAGAGAGAGAGAGAGAGAGAGAGAGAGAGAGAGAGAGAGAGAGAGAGAGAGAGAGAGAGAGAGAGAGAGAGAGAGAGAGAGAGAGAGCGCGGATTGGAGGCTGGAACAAGGGAGTGAGAGAGAGAGCGCGGATTGGAGGCTGGAACAAGGGAGTGTAAAAGCGGAAGAGGGAGGAAAGAAGAAACGGGAAGAATAGACTCCCAGTGAGTCACAGGCTGTCTTCATGGTGAAGGTCAGAGGACGGTGTACAGGATGGTGAGAATGGAGAAGTAGTAGAGAATGAATGAGTGACCAATGGAGCTGAGCTTCCTTTTATCAATATCGTTAATGATGAGTTCTAGCAGGAAGTAATCAATCTACAGTATAACAGAGAGAAATTAGATAAAGGGAAATTAGTAATTTCACCTCAAAAAGCACAAGAGGATTTTGACAACAACCATCTTCGATTGCTCTGAAATCGTTTCTGTAGTTAGAAACTAGATAAGATTAGCATTCCTGCAACATTATATTGTTAAAATATAATTTGATCTCTGAGAAATTAAGCTAATTGATTGCACCACACAATTTATTTTCATCATGAGCAAAAGCTATTGGTTTTATAACAAAGTTGCAAAGAAAATGTTGTGATCCAACACGAGACCAGCAAAATGGATGAAACGGTGTGGTGGTAAAAGCAAGAACAGCTGCATCTATTGGGCTAAATTTGGTACTTTCACACTAATTTATGGTATAGAATGCAAGACTAATGGCTAATTTCTCGGAACAGGGATAAAAAACAGCACCAGATTCACAGGGAGCACATCAAAGGTTGAAGAAGCAGCTCCATACTACTTGTCAGACATAGAGAACTGATACTCTACAGTGCATTCGGAAAGTATTCAGACCATGACTTTTTCCACATTTTGTTACGCTACAGACTTATTCTAAAATTAATTAAATATTTATTTTCATCAATCTACACACAATACCACATAATGACAAAGCGAAAACAAGTTTTTAGAATTTTAGAAAAAACAGAAATACCTTAAGTATTCAGACACTTTAAGTACTTTGTTGAAGCACCTTTGGCAGCGATTACAGCCTTGAGTCTTCTTGGGTATGACGCTACAAGCTTGTCACCTGTATTTGGGGAGTTTCTCCCATTCTTCTCTGCAGATCCTCTCAAGCTCTGTCAGATTGGAGGGGGAGCGTCGCTGCACAGCTATTTTCAGGTCTCTCCAGAGATGTTGGAGTGGGTTCAAGTCCGGGCTCTGGCTGGGCCACTCAAGGACATTCAGAGACTTGCCCCGAAGCCACTTCTTCGTTGTCTTGGCTGTGTGCTTAGGGTCATTGTCCTGTTGGAAGGTGAACCTTCGCCCCAGTCTGAGGTCCTGAGCGCTCTGGAGCAGGTTTTCATCAAGGACCTCTCTGTACTTTGCTCCGTTCATATTTCCCTCGATCCTGACTAGTCTCCCAGTCCCTGCCGCTGAAAAACATCCCCACAGCATGATGCTGCTTCCACCATGCTTCCCCGTAGGGATGGTGCCAGGTTTCCTCCAGACGTGACGCTTGGCATTCAAGCCAAAGAGTTCAACCTTGGTTACATCAGACCAGAGAATCTTGTTTCTCATACTCGGAGAGTCCTTTAGCTGCCTTTGGGCAAACTCCCAAGTGGGCTGTCATGTGCCTTCTACTGAGGAGTGGCTTCCGTTTGGCCACTCTACCATAAAGGCCTGATTGGTGGGGTGCTGCAGAGATGGTTGTCCATCTGGAAGGTTCTCCAATCTCCACAGAGGAACTCTGGAGCTGAGTGACCATTGGGTTCATGGTCACCTCCCTGAAAGCATTTTAACCATTTTCCATTGTAACAAATTAGGCATAAGTAAAGGCTTTGATTTCTGGATAAACAGATGGAAGGGGGGGGGGGGTCTTAAAGGTATCAGAAATACATCAAAACACAATATTGTTGATGTAAAGACCCATGCCAACTAATATCAACACTTATATTTAGTTTTAAAATATTGCCTTGTGCCTTGTAATTCCGTTACCAAAACCCCACATATCTATAAGATCTTTTTAAATTTTCGCTCCCTCATAAGAAGAGAGGATAGTGAAAGTTCACAGAAGTAACAAGTAATGGTAGACCTAGTTATAGTCATTTTACTGATATAAATGTTGTTTATGAATTATTAAGAGATTAAAACTCATATCTCCTTTACCAAATTAGTACCCAAAAAATCTGTAAGGGAATTACTGCAACTGAATTGGCAACAACGGGAAATCATAATAGTCACAAACCACAGTTGGGTCACCTGCTACTGTCCTCCTTTCCACTGGCATACTGTTTTGTTCAGCTCATAACTTTTTTTGCCTTTCTGTTGTTTGGTAGTCAATCCAAGAGTTTTAACACTTGACAACCCCTCCCTCTCTCTCCGCCTCTCTCTCACGCTCCAGTTAATGTCAGCTCTCCCAGGTCTTATTTACCCCTACCCATGAGCCCCCTTCTCTTTCCATTTACTGTAACCAGCATCCTCACCCACTGAGCACTGACTGACACCGGACGTCCATGGACGTTGACAAGTGTACTGAACAAAAATATAAACGCAACATGTAAAGTGTTGGTCCCATGTTTCATGAGCTGAAATAAAAGATCCCAGAAATGTTCCAAAAACACAAAAATGTATTTATCTCAAATTTTGTTTACATCCCTGTTAGTGAGCATTCCTCCTTTGCCAAGATAATCCATCCACCTGACAGGTGTGGCATATCAAGAAGCTGATTAAACAGCATGATCTTTACACAGGTGCAACTTGTGCTGGGGACAATAAAAGGCACTCTAAAATGTGCAGATTTGTCACACAACACAATGCCACAGATGTCTCAAGTTTTGAGGGAGCGTGCAATTGGCATGCTGACTGCAGGAATGTCCACCAGAGGCATTGCCAGAGAATGTAATTTTGATTTCTCTACCATAAGCCACCTCCAACGTAGAGAATTTGGCAGTACGTCCAACCGGCCTCACAACCGCAGACCAACGTGTCTGGCGTTGTGTGGGCGAATGGTTTGCTGATGTCAACGTTGTGAACAGAGTGTCCCATGGTGGCGGTAGGGTTATGGTATGGGCAGGCATAAACTACGGACAACGAACACAACTGCATTTTATCTATGGCAATTTGAATGCACAGAGATACCGTGACAAGATACTGACGCCCATTGTTGTGCCATTCATCCACCGCCATCACCTCATGTTTCAGGATGATAATGCACGGCCCCATGTCGCAAGGATCTGTACACAATTCCTGGAAGCTCAAAATGTCCCAGTTCTTCAATTTACATTTACATTTTAGTCATTTAGCAGACACTCTTATCCAGAGCGACTTACAGTTAGTGAGTGCATACATTTTCATACTGGTCCCCCGTGGGAATCGAACCCACAACCCTGGCATTGCAAGCGCCATGCTCTACCAACTGAGCTACACAGGACTTCAATGACCTGCATACTCACTAAACATGTCACCCATTGTGCATGTTTGGCATGCCCTGGAACGACATGTACGACAGCATGTTCCAGTTCCTGCCAATATCCAGCAACTTCGCACAGCCATTGAAGAGGAGTGGGACAACATTCCACAGGCCACAATCAACAGCCTGATCAACTCTATGCAAAGGAGATGTGTTACACTGCATGAGGCAAATGGAGATCACGGCAGATACTGACTGGTTTTCTGATCCACACCCCTACCTTTATTTAAAAGGTACCTGTGACCAACTGATGCATATCTGTATTCCCAGTCATGTTAAATCCATAGATTAGGGCCTAATGCATTTCTTTCAATTGACTGATTTCCTCATATGAACTGTAACTCAGTAAAATCTTTGATAATTGTTGCATGTTGCATTTATACACTGCTCAAAAAAATAAAGGGAACACTTAAACAACACAATGTAACTCCAAGTCAATCACACTTCTGTGAAATCAAACTGTCCACTTAGGAAGCAACACTGATTGACAATAAATTTCACATGCTGTTGTGCAAATGGAATAGACAACAGGTGGAAATTATAGGCAATTAGCAAGACACCCAATAAAGGACTGGTTTTGCAGGTGGTGACCACAGACCACTTCTCAGTTCCTATGCTTCCTGGCTGATGTTTTGGTCACTTTTGAATGCTGGCAGTGCTTTCACTCTAGTGGTAGCATGAGACGGAGTCTACAACCCACACAAGTGGCTCAGGTAGTGCAGCTCATCCAGGATGGCACATCAATGCGAGCTGTGGCAAGAAGGTTTGCTGTGTCTGTCAGCATAGTGTCCAGAGCATGGAGGCGCTACCAGGAGACAGGCCAGTACATCAGGATACGTGGAGGAGGCCGTAGGAGGGCAACAACCCAGCATCAGGACTGCTACCTCCGCCTTTGTGCAAGGAGGAGCAGGTGGAGCACTGCCAGAGCCCTGCAAAATGACCTCCAGCAGGCCACAAATGTGCATGTGTCTGCTCAAACGGTCAGAAACAGACTCCATGAGGGTGGTATGAGGGCCCGACGTCCACAGGTGGGGGTTGTGCTTGCAGCCCAACACCGTGCAGGATGTTTGGCATTTGCCAGAGAACACCAAGATTGGCAAATTCGCCACTGGCGCCCTGTGCTCTTCACAGATGAAAGCAGGTTCACACTGAGCACGTGACAGACGTGACAGAGTCTGGAGACGCCTTGGAGAACGTTCTGCTGCCTGCAACATCCTCCAGCATGACCGGTTTGGCGGTGGGTCAGTCATGGTGTGGGGTGGCATTTCTTTGGGTGGCCGCACAGCCCTCCATGTGCTCGCCAGAGGTAGCCTGACTGCCATTAGGTACCGAGATGAGATCCTCAGACCCCTTGTGAGACCATATGCTGGTGCGGTTGGCCCTGGGTTCCTCCTAATGCAAGACAATGCTAGACCTCATGTGGCTGGAGTGTGTCAGCAGTTCCTGCAAGAGGAAGGCATTGATGCTATGGACTGGCCCGCCTGTTCCCCAGACCTGAATCCAATTGAGCACATCTGGGACATCATGTCTCGCTCTATCCACCAACGCCACGTTGCACCACAGACTGTCCAGGAGTTGGCGGATGCTTTAGTCCAGGTCTGGGAGGAGATCCCTCAGGAGACCATCTGCCACCTCATCAGGAGCATGCCCAGGCGTTGTAGGGAGGTCATACAGGCACGTGGAGGCCACACACACTACTGAGCCTCATTTTGACTTGTTTTAAGGACATTACATCAAAGTTGGATCAGCCTGTAGTGTGGTTTTCCACTTTAATTTTGAGGGTGACTCCAAATCCAGACCTCCATGGGTTGATAAATTTGATTTCCATTGATAATTTTTGTGTGGTTTTGTTGTCAGCACATTCAACTACGTAAAGAAAAAAGTATTTAATAAGATTATTTCATTCATTCAGATCTAGGATGTGTTATTTTAGTGTTCCCTTTGTTTTTTTGAGCAGTGTATTTTTGTTCAGTATAGTTGAAATTTGGTCATTCCACCCTGGCCTTGATGTTAACGTCCACAGACGAGCCAGACTGGACCAAATCTGACCTTTCATAGGTTTCACAAGTTTGGACAGCCCAATACAGTACAGTGAGTAGAGCACAGTAGAGTACAGTACAATAAAATATAGTAGTACAGTACAATACAGTAAAATATAGTACAATAGAGTAAAGTAAAGAAAGTACAGTATAGTACAGTATTTTGTACTGTACTCTACTTAACTATACTCTACTGAACCCTACTGTACTCTATTGCATTGTACTATACCCTACTCTACTCTGGACTGCTGTGCTGTATTGTACTGCTCTGTACTCTACTGTGCTCTGCTGTGCTGTGATGTCCAAACGTGTGAAACATGAGGATAATGACATTCATATCCATAATTATGCATTTCTGTGCAGTACAGATCAGGGACACATGATGTAATTCCATTACCGGGTGTAAATCCACTTCACTTACTGTAGTTCAATAACCAAAATAGATTTTTTCAAACTCAAGGTGCCATGTCATAGTGGACACCCCATTCTTTCTGCAGACATCTTTGAATCTTAATTCGGAGCATAGAAACTTGAGCGAGATTTTACCGTAATTCTGTTACCAAAGTTTGCATCTGCACAGTTCTTCCACTAAATTAGTTTTTGGAAATGTTTCTGTGGAAATTGTTAAAAGCAGTCTTTTTGCAAACTTTGAAATCAATGTTTTTTGTTTAGCATACATTTCAAAGCGTAATTCCGTTACCATGGAATTGCCTAGTTTCAAGTCAGTAGTGGTCTGGCTGATGAGCGAGTAGAGTTCCTCCACGTTTCTTTAACAATGGGACACTTTGATGAAATGATTCGTAAAGAGACACGCATACATGCAGGAACTATCATTTGTTTTCCAACAGGACAATGACCCAAAACACACCTCCAGGCGGTGTAAGGGCTATTTGACCAAGAAGGGGAGTGATGGAGTGCTGCATCAGATGACATGGCCTCGACAATCCCCCGACCTCAACCAAATTGAGATGGTTTGGGATGAGTCGGATGGCAGAGTGAAGGAAAATCAGCCAACAAGTGCTCAGCATATGTGGGAACTCTTTCAAGACTGTTGGAAAAGCATTCCAGGTGAAGCTGGTTGAGAGAATGCCAAGAGTGTGCAAAGCTGTCATCAAGGCAAAGGGTGGCTATTTGAAGACTCTCAAATATAAAATATACTTTGATTTGTTTAACACTTTTTTGATTACTACATGATTCCATATGTGTAATTTAATAGTTTTGATGTCTTCACTATTATTCTACAATGTGAAAATTGTAAAAATAAAGAAAAACCCTTGAATGAGTAGGTGTGTCCAAACTTTTGATTGGTACTGCATGTATAACTTTATGAGCTGGATTGCCTGTCTTTGCAATTAGTTTATTTTCGTTTGCGCTCATTAGCATATTACTTATGCAAATGTAGTTAGTATTCTGGTAATAGACGCCCAATGGGCTTTTTAGCTTTTTTTGGCTCCCCCTTGTGTACTTAGCCGGTAATACCGTAAATCCCGGGATGAGAGAAGAACGTCATTTTGAAATGTGGATATCGCCCAACCCTAACACACACAGCTATGTCTTACTATACATAGGAGGACTTTTTGGGGACCAACAGTTGATTCCCATTCAAACCCTAACCCCTAAGCCTAAAATACCCTGTTAACAAGTGAGGACCGGCAAAATGTCCTCACTTCTCTGAATTTTAGTTGGTTTAGTATTCTTGTGAGGACATCTGGTACTCCCAAATATAGTAAAACATGTACACACACACACACCTCTCCCTTCAGTTGGACAGTGGCAAGGGCACAAGGGCTTTTCCAACTCTCTCCCACAGCCATTCTGCCCTTCGCCATGTTATGGGGCAATTAAAAACGCTGGAAATAAATAATTAAATGAAGGAATCAATGTGGAGAGGACTGCTGAGTAGAGGCCTATAGCCACTGATGGAGCTGAGGAGACTGTACTAGAGAGAGCTACAATGAAACGCTAGGCTAAACTCTCTCTAGACTCACACACACACACACACACACAAAGTAGTGGTGGGGCACTGCCATCAGGACTATAAACTCAGTAGAGTCATTAGATGATTCCCACAACCAGGTGTGTGTGCGCGCGTGTGTCAGTCTGGATGCATAATGAAGACAAGACAGTCATTCTGTCATTCTCCTCTGTTCCACATTATCCCGGGAACATTTAGCGCAGTGCCAAGACCTTCTCTCCTGTGTGTGTGTGTCACTGTCACAGCACTCTCTGTCCTGTCGAAAAGAGGTTTTGAATTCTAGCCCAGAGTGAGAAGCCATCACACTTTCCGATCCATCCTGTCTAGTTCCTGTGTCAGCGCGCGCACATGCACACGATGACACCAGAGTCAACATAAAGGTAACCAAGATGTAACGAGGTTGCCAGGACAACCATTTGGAATCCAGTGTTGGTTTAAACTAATTCAACAGAATGTGTTTGTTGTTTACTTTCTAAATAAAGAGAGGGGGAGAGGAGGAGGAGGAGGTTGTAAAGAAGTAAACTAAACTTGACCTCTCTGTCAACTCAACATCCACTCAGCCTTCAGTTTTACTGGGTTTACACTATGTGTACCTTCGTACACAGACAGCCATATGTTCAGACTAGGCCTACTGTAAGCTGCTAGCACACAGCATGCAGTATGTAGGAGTGACTGGCGTGGTGTATTGCTTTGGCAGAAGGTAGCAGAGAGCTCAGTATGCCCATATAAAGGGGCTTGTGAAAACTGCTGAAAGGAGCTGTTATCACTGTGTGTGTGTGTGTGTGTTGCTGTTATCACTGTGTTAATGTTGCTGAGTGTATAAAACACTGACCCTACCATTTTACCCTCTGTCAAAGAGCCAGATTTAAACGTCAACCTAAACAATACTACACACACATTACACACACTGACTGCTACACACTGTACTCCAACTGCACTAGGGTAAAGGCTGCAGGGCAGGATGAAGTTACCCCTAGACACTGATCTAATGTCAGTTTTCCCCCTAATAGCTAATGTCAATTGGAGTCATTCTAGCATGGTCCCAGATCTGTGCTGTCTTGCCATCTCCTATGACTAGCAGATCTGGGACCAGGCTAGAGTCCTTCCATCACTCTTATCAATACCATGGCGCAGTACAGGGAACCAGGCATGCATGACTGTGCTATGCTATTACTGCAACAACAAAACCAGACCTAAGCTGTTCTACTTCCTGCCTGGCTGCTGGAAGAGATTTCTACAGCCACTATTCCTTTCCTTGAGCCCTCAGGAAGGTCTAACACTATGACCAATGGATAGAGAGAGTAACAGCATTACACACGTGGCACAGGGCTAAGCTGTGTCACTCACTACTGTAGATGAATAAGCCCAGGCTTGGGAGCTGCAAACAGAGAAAGGGAGAGGGAGTATGTGTATATGTATGTATATGTGCGTGTGTGTTTATGTCAGGGTTTCCGTTAGCAGGTAATAAATGAAAAGCAGATAAATAAAACAGTTGCCGGCCAAAATTACCGGGCGAAAAAAAAGCCCATTGCTAAATAATGCTTCTTATTCATTGATGTAAATACCAGGCGATGTAAATACATTTGACCGTCATGCTTATCGGTCTATAGGTTAGTTTGCACATTTTAGTGGAATTAAATTGGCCTGTGTGTATTTTCGTTAGTCATCATGTATCTTATTTATCCAACACAATTATCACAAGCGCCCAGCATCCAGAGCCATTCTGAGGGGGATTTCTCCTGCTGCTCCTCAGCTGGTTGCTGCTGGAGTGAAACATGTGCTTTTATAAACCCATTTATTGCGCAACAATTCTAAATGCAATCACATGTCAAACAAAACAAAAAAGCTACTATTTTTCTTTCTCAACTGGTAATTGAAGCCTGCCTCCCATTCACCATTCAAGTGCAGGCAACAGACTATCAGCGCATCACCCACCACTTTACAATGTGAGCTGGAGGCAGTATGCATGTTGAAAACATACTTAACTATTTGAAACCGGAATGTTTTATTTCATATTATCTTGCTTCAAAGTAGCCTATGGGCAAAATCCGACCATGGAAACAAGGAGGTCATTCTTTTATAAAGAGTTCATAGGCCGCGCATGAGTTTCAAATTTGGGGAAGATTACAATTTATCCTACCATTTCTACCGTTCTGCGTGCCAGTTATGATTTTCATATGCGCATTTTCGTGGAACAGTTTCGTTTAAATAATGTTTTTGTTTCTCAAAATCATTGTCAAGTGGTTAATCATAAAAATCTGAATTAAAATGATAAAAATCTCAAAGTTAAAAGTAAACTAATGCGAGATCACCAGCCTCTGCCATATGGACACAATGATACACCGTGATCCATTGGTGGATAAAGAAATGAGCGCATGGAACTCATAGCTTATAGACCAATGCAGCAGTAGGCCTATAACTTCCATTGCTCTTTCACACCGAGGATTGCTGATTATCGAGGGGAAGATTTTTGGAAAGATTTTTCAAATAGTTTACTGTGAGTAACTATAGTTTTAATATATTATCATTTGCAACGGATGTTAAAAAACACTTTCCTACATTTCTGCGCAGCAGGCCAGGTACTTCTATGCGTGCTCATGCACGCGTGAGCACGCGCTCCCTCAACATTATCAGGACAGAGAAACCAGACACATGCTCATTGCTCACACGGAGCACTCCAAATAAAAGAAGATGACAATTTTTTACAAATCTCGTAGATGATGGTTATGATATAAACCAAAACTTGTTTCTCACAAGTGTATCAGGTTGTGAACTCTGCAAACAACATTTCTACTCAGAACAAGAACGGTAAATGACTGTAATAAGTACATACATTAACAGAAAATAATGTAACCAATGACAGGGATTAATAATACATTTACTACTGGTGACATATGTACTGGGGAATTGACACAAAGAAAATAAAATAAAGTGCAACAATTCACACAATGAATCAATGAATGCGCAAGAATTGGCAGGAGACAGCTAAACCATTCTGGAGAGAGACTCTCCTATACTTCACCAACACCTCGCCTCTTCTTCATTTTAAATTATAATCAAGACACATCTTGACACATATGTTTGATGCTTTTCACTGACAGCCGCAACTGAGTAATCAGCTTGGCCTATTGCCATGTGCACTGCCCAAATTGCAGGTTTCCCCAAATAGGCATAGGTCTACGAACTTGTGATTTGAAACAATCCACATGGCTACCGAGTGGCGCAGCGGTCTAAGGCACTGCATCTCAGTGCTTGAGGCGTCACTACAGACCCCCTGGTTCGATTCCAGGCTGTATCACAACCGGCCGTGATTGGGAGTCCCATAGGGCGGCGCACAATTGGCCCAGTGTTGTCCGGGTTTGGCCGGTGTAGGCCGTCATTGTAAATAAGAATTTGTTCTTAACTGA
The DNA here is from genome assembly GCF_020615455.1 of Coregonus clupeaformis. Lineage (NCBI taxonomy): Eukaryota > Metazoa > Chordata > Actinopteri > Salmoniformes > Salmonidae > Coregonus > Coregonus clupeaformis. The sequence continues at coordinate 22,813,049 of NC_059195.1, forward strand.
CTTGCCTAGTTAAATAAAAAGGTAAAAAATAAAATACAAAATACAAATACAAAAAAGCTAATAATCCTCGATTCCTCTGTGGCTAAGTCATGCTTTCTAGTGAAGTATTTTGAAATATTTTATTAATTTATTCATAGACTGGAGGTATTATATAATTTTGGCAAATTAATTTCCATTTACTTTCCTATTGGACCCACCGCTATTCCATTTCTCTCCTGTTCTATTGGTTTTCATATCAACTTTCTTTCGTTGTCCAGAAGCCAAAGCCACAATCCTAGTCATATTAGCAACCCACCCTAGTGGTTGCATCTTTAGATTCCCCCTCTTATTAAGTTTCTAACAGAGATTTTAATCTCTGTCACATATGGAACCGCTATCAGGTGCGCTGTTTAGAATGGTGTTTTCCCACAAATTGCATTTTGGCAAATGTTTTATAATGACATTTTATTGGCTGCTACATTACATGAGTTGTATGTTCTGTTAAGATGCATTACCATAATCTAAATGTGAATTCTGTCATTCTGAGCACCGTGGGTGGACACTAATGGGTTAATGGTACATTTCTCAAATGGCCGGTAAATTAAAATCTTCACAGTCACGTTGTCCGGTGCTACATTTTCCTAACGGAAACCCTGGTTTGTGTGTGTTTGTGTGTGTCAGTAGACAGTACCTTGCTCTTACAATATGAACTAGTACACAAGTCAAGGACTCAAAATGTGCCCAGACAACTCGAATAGCTGACTCATAACCATCTCACCCTCCCTCTCTCGTTCAGTCCCAGAAACAAACAGATAGATGGGATTTACAATCCCGCAGAATGGGATTGTAAATATTTGAGGCGGCTGAGTGTTTGAGTGTGCGTATACAATAATGCAGAGTCAACCAGGCCTTTAGTACACACATTCCTGCATGCTGTTGGCTGACCGTCTGCAGTGTGGGCTAATACACACCAGAAAGACAATACTAGACCAAACATACACTGCTAAAATAACACACATGCGCACACACACAGACACATCCCCATATGCTCTCTGAAGCCAATATCAACTCGCCCCCTCTCACCCACTATAGTGACACAGATGAAGGGAGGGGCAGAAATAGCAGAGGTGACAAGAGTTCCTCTCCTCTTTTATCCCTCCTCCTTTGCCCTTTCTTCCTCTCTCCATCGTGAGAGAGGGATGACCATGTTGCCCTGAGAAACAGAACATAGCTTGCAGCCTGTCAAGGCCCAATCAATCACATTTAGATCTAGGCCTGTTTACAACAACATTTGTCACAAAGTGCTTTTCAGTAACCCAGCCTAGACCCCCAAAGGGCAAGCAGTCAGCACACTGACAACCATGACAAAGAATACCTAGGCTTCCTAGAAGATCGAAACCTGCAGAGGCACTAGAGGACTGCAGGCTGATAAGACATGACCCATGACTTGCATTAACCTTTACACTAGATTGAGAGGCCCAATCTTTAGGGCTCCCTCCACAGAGTCAATTTGTCATTGGAACCCTCCTTACCATGTGTGGAAAGACTGGAATGTCTGTCCAAGTCCTAACTCTATGTGTGGGTGGCAGAGAGAAGACTGGCTGTAGAGACGTGGCAGTAGCCAGTGTGTAGGAGAGACAGAAATAAAGAGAGAGTGAGAAAGAGAGAGGCTGCTAATAGTTAATAAATACAGTAAAGACTGCATGACCTATGTGTGCGCACACAGACAGACAGAACGAGAGAGAGAGAACGAGAGAGAGAACGAGAGAGAGAGAGAGAACCAAAGGTCTGTGCTGTCTGACTGTAAGAAACCTAGGAGCATATCCTGTTTCTGTGGCGTGAGGCAGCTTGACGTACACCCCCCGGACAGGACGCTAGTCTATCGCAGGGCCTTACCCCCAATCTATCTCCTTAATGCTGAGTGCCAAGCAGAGATGCATCAGGTCCCAATTTTACAGTCTTTGGTATGACCAAATTTACAATCTCAGGGCAGACACTAACCACAAGTCTGTCTAACTACTGTACATTTACTGTGTGTTGACACACAGGGTGGAGAGCGATAACACTATCTGGTGTGTGAATTTACCAATATGCAGGCATGGGGGAGTGTGGCCAGTGCTATCAGCACTAGGTTCAAAGGCATAGCTCTGCATGGTCATGACAGGAACAGCAAAGGTGGCCGTGCAAACACACACTGCAGCTCGTCAGAGGCAGGGAGAGGGGGCCTGGGAGCAGTTCACACGGATCAGAACTAACATGCTATGCTCACACACACACCACACAGCATTGCCTGCATGGATGAACTGTGCCTGGGGCTCTGCAACAACTCAACAGGAGAGGGGAAAGGAGGAAGAGTGGAAGAGTGAAAAAGGGAATGAAAAAGGAGAAGGGGGAGCAGAGAGGAAAAACAGGAGATGTGAAGAATGAGGTAGGCTCTCTCGGTCTCGGTCTCTCGATCTAATGATGCTGTTATGGTAATGCAGAGTTAGGATTTCACTGCTCAGATGAATTAATAAAAGGCAATATCAGAATAATGTTTACATTCCACCTAATGTACTCATAAACAAACAGGACATTTATTCTGGAGGGGCGGAAAAGATGCATGAAAGAGACTGCTAAACAGCGAGAGAAAGGGCGAGATAAAGAGAAAGAGGCAGCGACAATAGAGTGCTAGGGAGACAGAGAAAATGGGGAGACAGAGAGATAAACACAGAGAGTTGTTTTCAGTCTGTGATGTATTGTTGTGTGAAGCCTGTGTGGTTCGTATTGTGACTTTCCTCTCAGCTCACCACTGAGAAGCCCTGCGTCCATCTGTCTCTCTCTCTCTGTCATAACGGCCTGTCACATTACAATATAACTATAGACCTGGTAAACAACATGTTGCGTGTGTGTCACACTACATCGGACAGAGGCTTACACCGTAAATATAGCTCAGGCCTTTGCACTTTCAGTTCCCTGCTCGATCCCGTTTTCTCATTCCTGCTGTTGGGAATTTCTAAGTGGGATACTCACTTCCTGAGAATCAGCGACGGTACAGATAACCACAGAGACAATAGAGCAGGGGTGGGCAACTTTGATGGGGGTAGGGGCCACAAAAAATGTGAACTCATCATGAGGGGCCGCAGTGTCCATACAGAGTCGGCCCTAGCCTTTTGGGGGCCCTAAGGGACATTTTGTTGGGGGAGACTGCGGGGACAAGATGATTACTGTCTGCAATATTCTCACGCTCATTCCCACATACATCGCCCTGCAACACACGCACACACGGCATGTAGGGCCTGTAGTAACGTGTGCATGGTTCAATAGGCAGTCATGAGTGAATCAGCCACAACAAACCCAAAATAAAATGGTTGTGTAACACTGATTTAGGAATACTGTGTGTGTGTCTGTGTGTGCATCTCAGTCAGAGGATGTAAAAGAGGCCAGTCACAGGAGATGATACAGCCACAGCACCATAGAGATCCTATTAAATTAATAGAGGGGCTGTCATAAACCTCAAAGTTCCATAATGGGACAAAACTGGCAGCCATCTTGGTCAGGGAGAAATCCAAAACCAGTTTAATTGAACTGAATGCCAGTAGAGACATACAGTGAGGGAAAAAATTATTTGATCCCCTGCTGATTTTGTACATTTGCCCACTGACAAAGACATGATCAGTCTATAATTGTAATGGTAGGTTTATTTGAACAGTGAGACAGAATAACAGCAAAGAAATCCAGAAAAATGCATGTCAAAAATGTTATAAATTGATTTGCATTTTAATGTGATGCATTTCCTGCTTTTACTTATGCACAAAAATAAAAAGTAAGGCATTTGATATCAGAAATGTAAGAATAGAATGACAAATACAGTTTATACGGGTTTTATACAAATTCCCTGTATAAACAGCCTCTAAAATATACAGTACCAGTCAAAAGTTGACACACCTACTCATTCAAGGGTTTCTTTATTTTTACTATTTTCCACATTGTAGAATAATAGTGAAGACATCAAAACTACGAAATAACACATATGAAATCATGTAACCAAAAAAGTGTTAAACAAATCAAATTATATTTTATATTCTTCAAAGTAGCCACCATTTGCCTTGATGACAGCTTTGCACACTCTTGGCATTCTCTCAACCAGCTTCATGAGGAATGCTTTTCCAACAGTCTTGAAGGAGTTCCCACATATGCTGAGCACTTGTTGGCTGCTTTTCCTTCACTCTGCGGTCCAACTCATCCCAAACCATCTCAATTGTGTGGAGGTCGGGTGATTGTGGAGGCCAGGTCATCTGATGCAGCACTCCATCACTCCCCTTCTTGGTCAAATAGCCCTGACACAGCCTGGAGGTGTGTTTTGGGTCATTGTCCTGTTGAAAAACAAATGATAGTCCCACTACGCGCAAACCAGGTGGGATATCGTATCGCTGCAGAATGCTGTGGTAGCCATGCTGGTTAAGTGTGCCTTGAATTCTAAATAAATCACAGACCGTGTCACCAGCAAAGCACCCCCACACCATCACACCTCCTCCTCCATGCTTCACGGTGGGAACCACACATGTGGAGATCATCCGTTCACCTACTCTGCGTCTCACAAAGACACGGCAGTTGGAACCAAAAATCTCAAATGTGGACTCATCAAACCAAAGGACAGATTTCCACCGGTCTAATGTCCACTGCTCGTGTCTCTTGGCCCAAGCAAGTCTCTTCTTCTTATTGGTGTCCTTTAGTAGTGGTTTCTTTGCAGCAATTCGACCACGAAGGCCTGATTCACGCAGTCTCCTCTGAACAGTTGATGTTGAAATGTGTCTGTTCCTTGAACTCTGTGAAGCATTGATTTGGGCTGCAATCTGAGGTGCAGTTAACTCTAATTAATTTATCCTCTGCAGCGGAGGGAACTCTGGGTCTTCCTTTCCTGTGGCGGTCCCAACGAGCAAGTTTCATCGTAGCGCTTGATGGTTTTTGCGACTGCACTTTCAAAGTCCTTGACATTTTTCAGATTGACTGACCTTCATGTCTTAAAGTAACGATGGAATTTTGTTTCTCTTTGCTTATTTGAGCTGTTCTTGCCATAATATGGACTTGGTCTTTTACCAAATAGGGCTATCTTCTGTATACCACCCCTACCTTATCACAACACAACTGATTGGCTCAAACGCATTAAGAAGGAAATTCCACAAATTAACTTTTAACAAGGCACACCTGTTAATTGAAATGCATTCCAGGTGACTACCTCATGAAGCTGGTTGAGAGAATGCCAAGAGTGTGCAAAGCTGTCATCAAGGCAAAGTGTGGCTACTTTGAAGAAACTAAAATATTTTTTAATTTGTTTAACACTTTTTTGATACTACATGATTACATATGTATTATTTCATAGTTTTGATGTCTTCACTATTATTCTACAATGTAGAAAATAGTTTAAAAAATAAAGAAAAACCCTGGAATGAGTAGGTGTGTCCAAACCTTTCACTAGTACTGTATGTACTAAATTGTAATTATTTTGCACTATGGCCTTTTTATTGCCTTACCTCCATAACTTACTACATTTGCACACACTGTATATAGATTTTCTATTGTGTTATTGACTGTACGTTTTGTTTATTCCATATGTAACTCTGTGTTGTTGTTGTTTTTATCGCACTGCTTTGCTTTATCTTGGCCAGGTCGCAGTTGTAAATGAGAACTTGTTCTCAACTGGCTTACCTGGTTAAATAAAGGTGAAATAAAAATAAAATAAATAAATGTCAACAGACCATACATTTCTCAGATTTTGTTTTCTTGGAAAGCTGCGAGTGCTATTATATGATACATTATCAGTACTTGTTGCATTTACAACTTGTCTAAGTCCTATCACCAACTGATTTGAGCCAGTGTGTACGGCTGTGGATTGACTGCATTGTTAGAATGGAATGTTGGCCTATTGGCAGTTAATTTGAAAAATTTATGGAATCATTAATCTAGAACTGGCTTGCTAGCCAGCTAACAAACATACAGTGCAGATAAATTCTTCACATTCATTGTTTTATACAATATCTTATCACAGCACTGTCAAACCATGGTTGACCAACATGGCTGACCTTTGGACCATCATAAGAAGCTTTATGTCCATTCTAGTATTCTAATTCCATGCACAGCACTGAATCGTGATGATGTCACACAATGTGAGACAGTAGCTGTGCTCGAATACTCATTCTAACTGCATTAACCGTACTATTTGTTACATAAATTGAGTATGTAGTATGCTTATTGGTCATAGTACGGATATACATTTACATTTCAGTCATTTAGCAGTTTCTCTTATCCAGAGCGACTTACAAATTGGTGCATTCAACTTAGGATAGCCAGTGGGAGGGGGGGTGTAGAAGGATTACTGTTATAGTTAGTATGCCAAACATTCCCGGATGTCGAACTACATTCGCCAAAGTACGAAGTATACAAGCAGTGGACACTATTTCCGTGCTTTTAGGACCCATAATACAATTATTCCGAAAATGGGCGTAGCTTCACAACATTTTCAGATTTGAAGAAAATGGCGGAAAATATGCAGCCGAAGTCCGATGAGAGCGGATACAAATTCATTGCTTTAACTAATTATGTCAAATGTAAAGAAAATGTTGAGCAATGTATTAAAGTAATGACTTCAAATAAGTTACATTACACGTTATGTTGGCTGACCATTTTTAGCTTAGGTAAGCTTTATAGTCGTAAGATATCGTAAGATGTCTAGCTAGTAATTTGTTATGCTAACAAGAAGTTGCATAGCAACAGCATCAACATCCGGTAGACAGGCGAAGCGCTAGTACACTCAACTGAAAGGATAACGTTCATTTACAATATACTAATAGTATATAGTATATACTCATTAAGTATGTAGTATGTTAGTATGGGTATTCAAACACAGCTAGTGACTTTACAACTACTGGATGAAGTATATAGAACTGAGTAAGCGGAGCTATGGGCCTCATTGCCTCATACACACGCACAGGTCTGTGTTAGTAGTAATTACCAGGCAATATGAGTTTTAATATGAGCTGTAATGGAGTAATAGCTTCTGACAGACAAGGAACTTTTATGGAGGTTGGTAAAGAGGTTATTGGCAGACGTACAGGGGACAGGAAGATAGGAAGATAGGATGGGGAGAAAAGAGGAGAGGAGAAGAGGAAAGGAGATTATTGCCTGATAATTGGAGGGAGTTTTGTCTTGTCCCAGCCTACTACTAACACAGACGTGTGTGTGTGTGTGTGTGTGTGTGTGTATGTGTGTAGAGGAGAGGAGCACATTGAGTATCTTCTCTTGGTGTGATGACATATTGGTGGGAGAGCTCCATAAACTACAGCCCTGGCAAGAGAGGGAGATATGGGAAACAATACTCATATGGAGATTAGGGATGAGTACATGTATGTATCTGCCGAAGCCTATAGATATAATGTTATGTAAACCTCATTGAGACTTTGTATAAATAGCATCCATTATAACAATCCACTACTGGATATCTGGTTGCCAGTGTAAGAATCAGGCCTAGGATACAGCAGCTAGTGTGATGTACTGCTGTGGATAAACTGCTAGCACTTCCTTCCCTGGAGGCAGTTGCAGACAGGCTGCCACTGTACAGCCAGTCAGGGGTTAGGGACAACTAGCTTCAGGACAGGATTCTGTCAAACCTGCTTAGGCAGTGAATGTGTTTACACCAATACAATAGACACACACACACACACACACACACACAAACTTGTGTACGTGAAGGCACGCATACCCTATTTTAACACCTTTAGCTTATCACTTTAGACATTGAAGTAACTCTAAACAGAGCTGAGGGGATGATGATGATGGACTTATTGCATTTCCTCCCAGCATCTGAAAGCCACCATCACTAGTGTGGGAACTCGGAAGCCTCTCTCAAACACAGCACATACTTTCACTCATCTCGCTCTTCTCTCTCCACATAAACAAATAGCTCTCTGATTGGAGCCACGTTGTTTTTTGTTGCCCTCAGAAGCCTTTACTGATACGGACGACAATGATGACTCACAACAAATAAAAAAACGTTTAATTCACAGTCTTCTCACTGACTCCTGCAGCTCACGCCAACACTGGGCTTTCGAGCCGGGTGGCCGCCAGCTGGTTGTTGTTGACTACAAATCCAAGATGGCCAACCAATGACAATAACACAGTCAACTCATGATACAGTGAGGGAAAAAAGTATTTGATCCCCTGCTGATTTTGTACGTTTGCCCACTGACAAAGAAATGATCAGTCTATAATTTTAATGGTAGGTTTATTTAAACAGTGAGAGACAGAATAACAACAAAAAAATCCAGAAAAACGCATGTAAAAAATGTTATAAATTGATTTGCATTTTAATGAGGGAAATAAGAATTTGACCCCCTCTCAATCAGAAAGATTTCTGGCTCCCAGGTGTCTTTTATACAGGTAACGAGCTGAGATTAGGAGCACACTCTTAAAGGGAGTGCTCCTAATCTCAGTTTGTTACCTGTATAAAAAGACACCTGTCCACAGAAGCAATCAATCAATCAGATTCCAAACTCTCCACCATGGCCAAGACCAAAGAGCTCTCCAAGGATGTCAGGGACAAGATTGTAGACCTACACAAGGCTGGAATGGGCTACAAGACCATCACCAATCAGCTTGGTGAGAAGGTGACAACAGTTGGTGCGATTATTCGCAAATGGAAGAAACACAAAATAACTGTCAATCTCCCTCGGCCTGGGGCTCCATGCAAAATCTCACCTCGTGGAGTTGCAATGATCATGAGAATGGTGAGGAATCAGCCCAGAACTAAACGGGAGGATCTTGACAAAGATCTCAAGGCAGCTGGGACCATAGTCACCAAGAAAACAATTAGTAACACACTACGCCGTGAAGGACTGAAATCCTGCAGCGCCCGCAAGGTCCCTCTGCACAAGAAAGCACATATACAGGCCCATCTGAAGTTTGCCAATGAACATCTGAATGATTCAGAGGAGAACTGGGTGAAAGTGTTGTGGTCAGATGAGACCAAAATCGAGCTCTTTGGCATCAACTCAACTCGCCGTGTTTGGAGGAGGAGGAATGCTGCAATATGACCCCAAGAACACCATTCCCACCGTCAAACATGGAGGTGGAAACATTATTCTTTGGGGGTGTTTTTCTGCTAAGGGGACAGGACAACTTCACTGCATCAAAGGGACGATGGATGGGGCCATGTACCGTCAAATCTTGGGTGAGAACCTCCTTCCCTCAGCCAGGTCACTGAAAATGGGTCGTGGATGGGTATTCCAGCATGACAATGACCCAAAACACACGGCCAAGGCAACAAAGGAGTGGCTCAAGAAGAAGCACATTAAGGTCCTGGAGTGGCCTAGCCAGTCTCCAGACCTTAATCCCATAGAAAATCTGTGGAGGGAGCTGAAGGTTCGAGTTGCCAAACGTCAGGCTCGAAACCTTAATGACTTGGAGAAGATCTGCAAAGAGGAGTGGGACAAAATCCCTACTGAGATGTGTGCAAACCTGGTGGCCAACTACAAGAAATGTCTGACCTCTGTGATTGCCAACAAGGGTTTTGCCATCAAGTACTAAGTCATGTTTTGCAGAGGGGTCAAATACTTATTTCCCTCATTAAAATGCAAATCAATTTATAACATTTTTTAAATGCGTTTTTCTCAATTTTGTTGTTGTTATTCTGTCTCTCACTGTTCAAATAAACCTACCATTAAAATTATAGACTGATCATGTCTTTGTCAGTGGGCAAACGTACAAAATCAGCAGGGGATCAAATACTTTTTTCCCTCACTGTATAGGCTACACAATGAATATATTGGAGTCTTGTGAACGTGTGTAAACTCAACCAGATTACGCAGATATCTGGGGACAAAAAATAAAGTTGAATTGGGAATGAACTTAAACTGTCTTTATCCCAAGTGGATTTATAAGGAGTGGTCTGAATGTCCTCCAGAATCTGTGTGGGTTGTAAGGATGGTGATTTGGTGTTTTTGTGTTTTTGCAGGGGAATTATAGCTCCAATCCTGAAAAGCGGTGGTTTCCTTGGAAATGGCTCATCTTGAGGTTAGTTTGGGTGTGTGTGCGTGTGTATGCAGCCAGGGCAGTAACCTAGGTTACTGTGTATTTTGGCAGGGAGGGAGATGACTTGAGATTCAAAAGGCCCATCAGAAATTAAAGAAAGAAAGACAAAATAAACAGAGAGGGGGATGGAAGAAAGGAAGGAAAATTATTCCTAAAATAACATTGGCTGCATTAGCAACTTGGACAGATGGATTTCTTGCCCTGTTTTACTCCGAGTCAGACACCACCAGAATCACTCAGGATAAAGAGCATTTTGGTCCCAAAATGATGTAATTTTGTCCATATGGATGAGGCATCAAAGTCTGAGTTGTCGTCGAGGTACGATGAGGCAGGACACGAGAGAGGGGAATGATCTCAATCTTTGAGCGAGGGGAGGACAGCAGGCATGGGGATAGATGGTAGGCAAGGGGTTGGGAGGGGGTAGTCCATAGAGACACAGTGTGTGTGTGTCTGTCCATTGGCATTACCTTAGGTGCTGTGGGCACGAGTGTGTAAGTGTGTGTTTATGTGAGGCAATGTGTGTGTAATGTGTGTGTTTTCATTCCCCACCTTTTACTCCTGGTATGTGGGGTGATCTGCTTGTAGACTATGCACGTATGACACACTGTCAGAGCAGCTGGAAGGTAATGAATTAATAATGCATTAATAAATGAGTCACGTCGTCAGACAACAGGACCTGCTGGGCCCGCAGTCTCTGGACCACACATACACACAAAAGAGCACTGGCCTGTCTCTGCTTGCCACCGTCTTCCATGCTTCAATGGTCTGAATCAGTGACAATGGCCCATCCTTCATCCCTTCCTTGAGGGTAAATCCATTTGAATTCAAATCACTATTTGACGGCACCCCTTTTGATTTGAACGGAACCTAACATACATATTTTCCCTTTGTAGAAGTGCTCAGAAAGTTACTTTTTGGACCTGAATGCCAAAACTTTCGAGATAAAGCTGCTCAAAGTTGACCTATTTTTCATACCACACCATACCATACCATGAGACATCCATGTCTTCATCGCTGGAAAAGATAAAACGGTGAGATTGATATAATTTATTAGTTTACAAGCAGGGTTGTGAAGCTATTTTCTAATTTCGGGAGAAAAAAAGTGTGTTAAATAAAAACAAATTTAACCTTTAACGTCAATTATCTAAAAACGTGTAAATGCCGATATGTATCATATTTGCATGTTGTAGCTTAGACCCTATTATACATCAAATCAAACTTTATTTGTCACATGCGCCGAATACAACAGGTGTAGACCTTACCGTGAAATGCTTAACCAACAATGCAGTTCAAGAAAGAGTTAAGAAAATATTTACCAAATAAAGAAAAGTAAAAAACAATAAAAAGTAACACAATAAAATAACAATAACGAGGCTATATACAGGGGGAACCATTACCGAGTCAATGTGCGGGGGTACAGGTTAGTCGAGGTAATTTGTACATGTAGGTAGGGGTAAAGTGACTATACATAGATAATAGACAGCGGGTAGCAGCAGTGTAAAAACAAATACAGGGGGGAGGTCAATGTAAATAGTCCGGGTGGCCATTTTATTAATTGTTCAGCAGTCTTATGGCTTGGGGTAGAAGCTGTTAAGGAGCCTTTTGGACCTAGACTTGGCGCTCTGGTACCACTTGCCATGCGGTAGCAGAGAGAACAGTCTATGACTTGGGTGACTGGAGTCTTTGACAATTTTTGGGGCTTTTCTCTGACACCGCCTAGTATATAGGTCCTGGATGAAAGGAAGCTTGGCCCCAGTGATGTACTGGGCCGTACGCACTACCCTCTGTAGCGCCTTACGGTCAGATGCCGAACAGTTGCCATACCAGGCTGTGATGCAACCGGTCAGGATGCTCTCGATGGTGCAGCTGTATAACTTTTTGAGGATCTGGGGACCCATGACAAATCTTTTCAGTCTCCTGAGGGGGAACAGGTGTTGTCGTGCCCTCTTCATGACGGTCTTGGTGTGCTTGGACTATGATAGCTCGATGGTGATGTTGACACCAAGGAACTTGAAACTAACGACCCGCTCCACTACAGCCCCGTCGATGTTAATGGGAGCCTGTTCGGCCCGCCTTTTCCTGTAGTCCACGATCAGCTCCTTTGTCTTGCGCACATTGAGGGAGAGGTTGTTGTCCTGGCACCACACTGCCAGGTCTCTGACCTCCTCCCTACAGGCTGTCTCATCGTTGTCGGTGATCAGGCCTACCACTGTTGTGTCGTCAGCAAACTTAATGATGTGTTGGAGTCGTGTTTGGCCACGCAGTCGTAGGTGAACAGGGAGTACAGGAGGGGACTAAGCACGCACCCCTGAGGGGTCCCAGTGTTGAGGATCAGCGTGGCAGATGTGTTGTTGCCTACTTTTACCACCTGGGGCCGGCCCGTCAGGAAGTCCAAGATCCAGTTGCAGAGGGAGGTGTTTAGTCCCAGGGTCCTTAGCTTAGTGATGAGCTTTGTGGGCACTATGGTGTTGAACGCTGAGCTGTAGTCAATGAACAGCATTCTCACATAGGTGTTCCTTTTGTCCAGGTGGGAAAGGGCAGTGTGGAGTGTGATTGTGTTGTGCCCACCATTGGTTGAGAGACAACATGCTCTTGAATACAGGGTGGTGTCATGCTTTGGCTGATAAATGTACTAAAATGGGAATAAAATCAAAATTTGAACTTACAAATGGCACCACAAAGATGGTTGGAGGTCCACACATCAGAAAATGTTGACCTGAATGGGAATCTGTTGTTTGAAATTATACTGTCAATGATATAATACGAAATGGTACCACAAAGATGGTTGGAGGTAGAGGTCTTCACAGGTCCAACAGACCCGAAATTCGACCCTGGAACCGAGCGGGTCCTAAATTCGGACTTTTGTCTCAGATCTGGGTCGGGTCTGATATAATTGCCACGGGTCTCGGATATGTGGAATCAAAATTGATTTACCGACTGGACCCATCCTCTGTTAATTTAATGTGTGTGAGGTGATGAGAACTGTGTGAGCTTGTTATCTGTGTCAGCCAATTGCAACTCAATAAAACATATAGCTTATGTCGAGCTGAATCTGGTTCTGGCTGCTCACCTCACGTGCACCTGGTGCTGAGGTGCAAGAAAGAGCGAGTGAAAGGAGGCTACTGTTGATAGCGAACATGGAGGCATTTTTCATTGAAGTAAAACAAAAGTTAAAGGAGAAAGAGTACAGTGAAAAGAAGCCGACAAGGGGAATGTCCTCAGGGACAAGTTTTAATATTGTAGTGGACAAAGATGAGAAGAACGTTGAAGCGGCCAAATGGACTGTGTGCAACTCGCTAGTCGGGTTTAATGTATTTATTTTTGTATTTATTATAATTTTTTTCATCAATATCACTTAGAAATGTCCTTGTTTTCGAAAGAAACGCAAAAAAAAAATCCCATTAAAATAACATCAAATTGATTAGAAATACAGTGTAGACATTGTTAATGATGTAAATGGCTATTGTAGCTGGAAACTGCTGATTTTGAATGGAATATCTACATAGGCGTACAGAGGCCCATTATCAGCAACCATCAGTCCTGTGTTCCAATGGCACGTTGTGTTTGCTAATCCAAGTTTATCATTTTAAAAGGCTAATTGATCATTAGAAAACCCTTTTGCAATTATATTAGCACAGCTGAAAACTGTTGTGCTGGTTAAAGAAGCAATAAAACTCCTTCTTGAGACTAGTTGAGTATCTGGAGCATCAACAATTGTGGGTTCGATTACAGGCTCAAAATGGCCAGAAACAAATAACTTTCTTCTGAAACTCGTCAATCTATTCTTGTTCTGAGAAATGAAGGCTATTCCATGCGAGAAATTGCCAAGAAACTGAAGATCTCGTACAACGCTGTGTACTACTCCCTTCACAGAACAGCGCAAACTGGCACTAACCAGAATAGAAAGAGGAGTGGGAGGCCCCGGTGCACAACTGAGCAAGAGGACCTTCTAGGCAGAGTTGCAAAGAAAAAGCCATATCTCAAACTGGCCAAAAAAATAAAAAATATGATTAAGATGTGCAGTCTGAGATATGGCTTTTTCTTTGCAACTCTGCCTAGAAGGTCAGCATCTCGGAGTTGCCTCTTCACTGTTGACATTGAGACTGGTGCCAAACAAGTGCTGTTAGATAACAATATAATTTTTCGGACCGTTTGGAACAATGTAAACACTAAATAAATTATAAGCGTACCAAAGAGTCTGTAGTAACGTTTGTTTGTTTGTTTGTTTTTTACAGCAAAGATAAACAGTTGCATATATTTGTGAATGCAATTTCCGAAATGGAACGGTTTATTTATTGTTTAAGCTAATTATTCAAGGGTCACTTTATTTTATTTTAAAACAAAAATGCTTGATTGCATTTCAAATCATGAATGATTCATATACGTTGTGATGACGAACAAATTAATGATTGATTGATACAGTAGCCTATATAACTATTGAAATATAGGCCTAAGTTAGTTACGGTATTAAGACTAAACAGGATTCGCTCTTTGGCCTATAGCTTGGTGGTGGTTATACAAGGCTGCTATACTAAGCCTACTAATGATAACGACATTACTTATTATTATAATGATCATAATAGTAATAATAACAATAAGGAGATCAAGAAAAAGGAGGGTTATTATTATTATTATTATTAATATCATTTCTGACAATTTGGAAGAGTGTAAACACAAAATAAATTATAAGTTAAAAAAAAAGTATAAAACCTTTAGTACAGCATAGCAAAGATTAAAAACAGCAGAATGTGAAATGTTTTATCCGACATGTTGTGGTTGCGTGAGGCTTTGTGCTCACGGAATCAGTAGGCTATTAAACAAACAGAAGCAGGATCTGTCTTATTTCTGTAGATATATATGGATGATTTATAAAGCCAGGCACATTTAATGATTAGGTTATTGATTATAGACCTAATTAAGTTGGCTTTTCCTCTCTCACTTTTCTTAGACAATTAAGGCAAGTGCTGTTTTCTCGTCTCCTGACTCCACTGCTGCCTCCGCCACATTGCTCTCAATACCAATATGCTGGTTAACTTTGCTATTATGCACATAGCAACATAGTTTAGGAAAAGGCGCTAATTCAACAGCGCACTGATGTTTCTGAACTGCAGACAGCAACCGCTATCCATTGCGGGAGAAAACGCATTTGTTATAAAATTATATTATTTGTATTAGTGTTGCACCATTGTTCTTAAGTAATATACAGTGGGGAGAACAAGTATTTGATACACTGCCGATTTTGCAGGTTTTCCTACTTACAAAGCATGTAGAGGTCTGTAATTTTTATCATAGGTACACTTCAACTGTGAGAGACGGAATCTAAAACAAAAATCCAGAAAATCACACTGTATGATTTTTAAGTAATTAATTTGCATTTTATTGCATGACATAAGTATTTGATCACCTACCAACCAGTAAGAATTCCGGCTCTCACAGACCTGTTAGTTTTTCTTTAAGAAGCCCTCCTGTTCTCCACTCATTACCTGTATTAACTGCACCTGTTTGAACTCGTTACCTGTATAAAAGACACCTGTCCACACACGCAATCAAACAGACTCCAACCTCTCCACAATGGCCAAGACCAGAGAGCTGTGTAAGGACATCAGGGATAAAATTGTAGACCTGCACAAGGCTGGGATGGGCTACAGGACAATAGGCAAGCAGCTTGGTGAGAAGGCAACAACTGTTGGCGCAATTATTAGAAAATGGAAGAAGTTCAAGATGACGGTCAATCACCCTCGGTCTGGGGCTCCATGCAAGATCTCACCTCGTGGGGCATCAATGATCATGAGGAAGGTGAGGGATCAGCCCAGAACTACACTGCAGGACCTGGTCAATGACCTGAAGAGAGCTGGGACCCCAGTCTCAAAGAAAACCATTAGTAACACACTACGCCGTCATGGATTAAAATCCTGCAGCGCACGCAAGGTCCCCCTGCTCAAGCCAGCGCATGTCCAGGCCAATCTGAAGTTTGCCAATGACCATCTGGATGATCCAGAGGAGGAATGGGAGAAGGTCATGTGGTCTGATGAGACAAAAATAGAGCTTTTTGGTCTAAACTCCATTCGCCGTGTTTGGAGGAAGAAGAAGGATGAGTACAACCCCAAGAACACCATCCCAACCGTGAATCATGGAGGTGGAAACATCATTCTTTGGGGATGCTTTTCTGCAAAGGGGACAGGACGACTGCACCGTATTGAGGGGAGGATGGATGGGGCCATGTATCGCGAGATCTTGGCCAACAACCTCCTTCCCTCAGTAAGAGCATTGAAGATGGGTCGTGGCTGGGTCTTCCAGCATGACAACGACCCGAAACACACAGCCAGGGCAACTAAGGAGTGGCTCCGTAGAAGCATCTCAAGGTCCTGGAGTGGCCTAGCCAGTCTCCAGACCTGAACCCAATAGAAAATCTTTGGAGGGAGCTGAAAGTCCGTATTGCCCAGCGACAGCCCCGAAACCTGAAGGTCTGTATGGAGGAGTGGGCCAAAATCCCTGCTGCAGTGTGTGCAAACCTGGTCAAGACCTACAGGAAATGTATGATCTCTGTAATTGCAAACAAAGGTTTCTGTACCAAATATTAAGTTCTGCTTTTCTGATGTATCAAATACTTATGTCATGCAATAAAATGCAAATTAATTACTTAAAAATCATAAAATGTGATTTTCTGGATTTTTGTTTTAGATTCCGTCTCTCACAATTGAAGTGTACCTATGATAAAAATTACAGACCTCTACATGCTTTGTAAGTAGGAAAACCTGCAAAATCGGCAGTGTATCAAATACTTGTTCTCCCCACTGTAACCATATACAATTTCAGTAACACATGTCATATTGATGGACTGTGCCATCCCCACGGCCTCCACAATGGATTAGTCCACTCAGACAGGAGCCAATCAGACAGGTGTCTTGTACACCATGACATTATTAATTTTTTTGTTTTTTACTGCTCGACTAAAAAAAATATATTTCGACCAACAGCCTATCGAACAAACAATCGACCAGTCGGCTAGATGGGGTCAGCCCTTTTATATATCATTATTATTATAGGCCTATTAAAGAATCTAAACCAGTTCTTTAAATACGCAAAAAGTGTTTTGTTTCATTTTGTTGAAATATTTTCGTTGGCTAAATTAAAGTTCATACTGTCTTTTTAATATTGTGCTCCGTATTTAGTTTTAGATAGGTTAAAAGTAGGCCTGTTGTAAAATAAATAGCATTAGCCTATTGCTGTCATTTGTTGGGTAGGCCTACGGTAGGCATTCACCTTTGTTGGTAACTGCTGCTGTGAAGGTTTAAACCAGTTCTTTAAATATGCAAGAAATGTGTTTTGTTTCATTCTGTTCAGCCATTTACTTTGGCAAAATTAAGTTCCAACTGTAATGTTGTGTTTGCCGCACCAGAATATAATTACCGGTAGGCCTACTATAGGGCTACTCGCACTCAAACCATGAAAAGGAAAACCAAAGAGGACGAGATGAAAAAACGTAATTTAACACCGCAATATAATAACCTGTTTGTATTTTCCCTATAAACAATAACTTGACTTACTTTTGATATTACCCTAATAAAGTAAAAGGTGCAATATGCAGAAATCGCTCCACCATTTCCTTGTTGCAAATAATAGTTTGTCTAATTACAGTTTGTGACAAAACAAGCAAGTGTAGAGAATCATTGTACCATGTAAACCGCTGTGAAATATCTTTTCAATAACCAAAAATATTTTCAGCTGTTTGAAGCTGGTGTACAAAACCAATAACTAAAAGACGCAAAAACAAAACTTAAGAACTGGAAACATAGAAATAGCGCACATAGAACAGATCTACTGCTTCTTAGACTTTCAATCACAATGACATACAGTGAGGGAAAAAAGTATTTGATCCCCTGCTGATTTTGTACGTTTGCCCACTGACAAAGAAATGATCAGTCTATAATTTTAATGGTAGGTTTATTTGAACAGTGAGAGACAGAATAACAACAAAAAAATCCAGAAAAACGCATGTCAAAAATGTTATGAATTGATTTGCATTTTAATGAGGGAAATAAGTATTTGACCCCTTGACTTAGTACTTGGTGGCAAAACCCTTGTTGGCAATCACAGAGGTCAGACATTTCTTGTAGTTGGCCACCAGGTTTGCACACGTCTCAGGAGGGATTTTGTCCCACTCCTCTTTGCAGATCTTCTCCAAGTCATTAAGGCTTCGAGGCTGACGTTTGGCAACTCGAACCTTCAGCTCCCTCCACAGATTTCCTATGGGATTAAGGTCTGGAGACTGGCTAGGCCACTACAGGACCTTAATGTGCTTCTTCTTGAGCCACTCCTTTGTTGCCTTGGCCGTGTGTTTTGGTTCATTGTCATGCTGGAATACCCATCCACGACCCATTTTCAATGCCCTGGCTGAGGGAAGGAGGTTCTCACCCAAGATTTGACGGTACATGGCCCCGTCCATCGTCCCTTTGATGCGGTGAAGTTGTCCTGTCCCCTTAGCAGAAAAACACCCCCAAAGCATAATGTTTCCACCTCCATGTTTGACGGTGAGGATGGTGTACTTGGGGTCATAGGCAGCATTCCTCCTCCTCCAAACACGGCGAGTTGAGTTGGTGCCAAAGAGCTCGATTTTGGTCTCATCTGACCACAACACTTTCACCCAGTTCTCCTCTGAATCATTCAGATGTTCATTGGCAAACTTCAGACAGGCCTGTATATGTGCTTTCTTGAGCAGGGGGACCTTGCATGCGCTGCAGGATTTCAGTCCTTCACGGCGTAGTGTGTTACCAATTGTTTTCTTGGTGACTATGGTCCCAGCTGCCTTTAGATCATTGACAAGATCCTCCCGTGTAGTTATGGGCTGATTCCTCACCGTTCTCATGATCATTGCAACTCCATGAGGTGAGATCTTGCATGGAGCCCCAGGCCGAGGGAGATTGACAGCTCTTTTGTGTTTCTTCCATTTGCGAATAATCACATCAACTGTTGTCACCTTCTCACCAAGCTGGTTGGCGATGGTCTTGTAGCCCATTCCAGCCTTGTGTAGGTCTACAATCTTGTCCCTGATATCCTTGGAGAGCTCTTTGGTATTGGCTATGGTGGAAATTTCAGAATCTGATTGATTGATTGCTTCTGTGGACAGGTGTTTTTTATACAGGTAACAAGCTGAGATTAGGAGCACTCCCTTTAAGAGTGTGCTCCTAATCTCAGCTCGTTACCTGTATAAAAGACACCTTGGAGCCAGAAATCTTTCTGATTGAGAGGGGGTCAAATACTTGTTTCCCTCATTAAAATTCAAATCAATTTATAACAATTTTGACATGCGTTTTTTTGGATTTTTTTGTTGTTATTCTGTCTCTCACTGTTCAAATAAACCTACCATTAAAATTATAGACTGATCATTTCTTTGTCAGTGGGCAAACGTACAAAATCAGCAGGGGATCAAATACTTTTTTCCCTCACTGTATCTATAACTCACATTTCTATGTGAATTTGGCCAGGTTACATATTGCAGCTTTAAGAAACTTTTGTGAAGGTTTGGTGTGGTATGGCTAGTACAACTTTTTGGACCCATGAAGACCTCTAGTTGGAGGTCCACACATCAGAGAATGTTGACTTGAATGGGAATATCTGTTGTTTTAAATTATACGGTCAATTACATCATTCTTATAAAAATAAAATGTCTATAAAATAGTTTGACAACCATGTTTAAGTTTCTAAATTACATCAAACTCAACCGTTTATATTTTCCAGTGCTGAAGACATGGATGTCTCATGGTATGGTGGGGTACGCAAAATGGGTCAACTGAGCACCTTTATCAACTGAATGTTTTGGCATTCAGGTCCAAAAAGTCACTTTCTGACCACTTCCTCCACAGGCAAACATGTATAAAGTTGTTTAAATTAAAAAGGATGCTGTCTAAAAGTGATTGAATTCAAATGGATTTACCCTTGAAGTAATCCCTGTCCCTTCCTAAAAAGCCTCCTTACCTCTCTTTACGTCCACTGAACTATAACGCACTATGATGCACTTGTTTATAAAGACAAAGTATTTTCACTCAGCAGACATGTGCTAAAAACATATTACAATATATCAGGACACAGCCCTGTCACTTCCCTCCATACTAACTAGTCCTGTGATGTTATTGTAAAATACTTCTGTAAGTTCTGCTGGAACACCAACCAAAGTCTGTGTTCCGGAAAATTTTGAAAAAAATCATAAAAATTCCAAATTCCGATCATGCTGGCGAAAAGCAATCAGACAGTGTGTGCCGTTATCTGTAATGAAGCGTTGAGGTTAGTGACCAGAAAAAGTGCTGCTGTCTGCATTAGCCTAGCATTCAGTTCAGCCTGGCTAGACAGACAGTAATGATCGTGTCTTCTTCACTGAAACTAAAAGGGGGGGGGATTTCTACACTGGCTTCCTAAGCTAACTGCTAAGCTAAATCACGTAGCCAACTGTCAAACGGTCTCAAGCATTATGATGAGAATTGAAAAACTTTTAATTGAAAAGGCTTCACAATGTTAAAGGCCCAGTGCAGTCCAAAACTTGTTTTTCCTGTGTTTTATATATACACAAAAGTATGTGGAAACCCCTTCAAATTAGTGGATTTCAGCCACACCCGTTGCTGACAGGTGTAGAAAATCCAGCACACACTCATGCAATCTCCAAAGACAAACATTGGCCTTACTGAAGAGCTCAGTGACTTTCAACGTGGCACCGTCATAGGATGGCACCTTTCCAACAAGTCAGTTCGACATATTTCTGCCCAGCTAGAGCTTCCCCGGTCAACTGTAAGTTCTGTTATTGTGAAGTGGAAACGTCTAGGAGCAACAACGGCTCAGCCGCAAAGTGGTAGGCCACACAAGCTCACAGAATGGGACCGCCGAGTGCTGAAGCGCGTAGCACGTAAAAATAGTCTGTCCTCGGTTGTAACACTCACTACAGAGTTCGAAACTGCCTCTGGAACCAACGTCATCACAAGAACTGGTCATCGGGAGCTTCATGAAATGGGTTTCCATGGCCGAGCAGTCGAACACAAGCCTAAGATCACCATGCGTAACGCCATGTGTCGGCTGGAGTGGTGTAAAGCTATCCGCCGTTGGACTCTGGAGCAGTGGAAATGCGTTCTCTGGAGTGATGAATCACACTTCACCATCTGGCAGTCCGACGGACAAATCTGGTTTTGGCGGATGCCAGGAGAACGCTACCTGCCCCAATGCATAGTGCCAACTATAAAGTTTGGTGGAGGAGGAATAATAGTCTGGGGCTGTTTTTCATGGTTCTTTAGGCTCCTTAGTTCCAGTCAAGGGAGATCGTAACACTACAGCATACAATGACATTCTAGACGATTCTGTGCTTCCAACTTTGTGGCAACAGTTTGGGGAAGGCTCTTCCTGTTTCAGCATGACAATGCCCCCGTGCACAAAGCAAGATCCATACAGAAATGGTTTGTCGAGATCAGTGTGGAAGAACTTGACTGGCCTGCACAGAGCCCTGACCTCAACCCCATTGAACACCTTTGGGATGAATTGGAACGTCAACTGCGAGCCAGGCCTAATCGCCCAACATCTGTGCCCAACCTCACTAATGCTCGTGGCTGAATGGAAGCAAGTCCACGCAGCAATGTTCCAACATCTAGTGGAAAGCCTTCCCAGAAGAGAGTAGCAGCAAAGGGGGGACCAACTCCATATTAAATGCCCATGATTGTGGAATTAAATGTTTGACCAGCAGGTACCCACATACTGTTGGTCATGTAGTGTATTTCCACACTATGAGGTTGGAATAATACTGTAAAATTGTGAAAATTTTGATAATGCCTTATTAGCGTAAGTGCTGTTTGAAAAGACCGCCTGATATTTCAGCCTGTTTTGGTGGGATGGTTTTGGCGGGATGTTTTGGCCGGCCTGGTGATTAGTTAATAGATCAATAAGTAAGAGTTCCGAACCTCTTTGCCAATAGAGCTCACCAGCTTGTAGTCCTAAAAACCGGAAATGAGTTAGGCTTTGACTAACGAACCATGGCTATGAGGAAATTAATGGTATTTTTGGAATGTTTTTAGATAAACGCTGACATTATATCAGTCAGTTAACATGACCTTTATTAATAATTATGCCTTAAATGTGCTTTATGTGCTTGCTTTGATTACATAAATGCTTAAGAATTCACAAAAAGTGACATTAGCTGATGAAGATTATTTCATAGAACAAAAAGTATAAGATATCCTAAGCCTGCCGTTTATCCAAAAAAAAAACAATTTCCCCATAGGCTTTGACCAACGAGCCATGGCGGAGTTAGCCTCCGTTAGTGCCTACAAAAATACACCATTACTATTGCGCTCTATAAACAGCTAGTTTTCAATTTTCCCCTCCCCACTCAGACCACTCCCAGAGGTTCCTAGCAAAATTCTTGCTTGAGAAATGTCTCTTTGCTAAGAAGCTATTTTTGTTTCTTTTTGACCATTTTAATTTAAAACAAATCATTGTAAAGTACTTAATTGTTAGCCAGAAATGATTTGATATTGAGATAAAAATGGCTACATTGGACCTTTAAGTTCCTAAGAGGGATGTGTGAACATGAAGCTGCACACAGAGAGCTGTAGGAGACCAGGTTTTCATGGACTTGACAAGAGGGATAAATATTTCAGGAGCTGAATGTGAGAACACTGCTCTAGCGTCTATGGGTAATTGTGCGTGCTAAAACTACCCTCTCAGCAGATTTCTCCCCTATCCCATTAGAAAACAATAACAGAGGCTGAGCTTGACACATACAGTGCATTCGGAAAGTATTCAGACCCCTTGACGTTTTCCACATTTTGTTACGTTACAGCCTTATTCTAAAATGTATTAAATTACTTTTTTTCCTCATCAATCTACACAAAATACCCCATAATGACAAAGTGAAAACAGGTTTTTAGAAATGTTGGCAAATTTATTAAAAATAAATACCTTATTTACATTCGTTTTCAGACCCTTTGCTATGAGACTAGAAATTGAGCTCAGGTGCATCCTGTTTCCATTGATCATCCTTGAGATGTTTCTACAACTTGATTGGTGTCACGGATACAGCCGAGGCTGCCCCTCCTCCTTGCTCGGGCAGGCTTCGGCGTTCGTCGTCACTGGAGTACTAGCTGCCACCGATCGATGTTTCTGTATCACACTAGTCCTGTCTTTATTATTCACACCTGTTACTCATTAGGCTTATTGGTTTCCCTATATTACCTCTGTTTTCCCTCCTGGGTTTGTGCGTGATTGTTCGTTGTTACGTCGTCTGTTGAGCTGTTGTTTTGCTCTTCCCTGCGTGGAGGGTTTGCTATGATTTACTTTGTGTTTAGTAAAGACATACTTTTCTCAGTTCTGTGTCCTGCGCCTGATTCCGTTTCACCACTTCACCCAGACGCTGACAATTGGAGTCCACCTCTGGTAAATTCAATTAATTGGACATGATTTGGAAAGGCACGCACCTGTCTATATAAGGTCCCACAGTTGACAGTGCATGTTAGAGCAAAGACCAAGCCATGAAGGAATTGTCCGTAGAGCTCCGAGACAGGATTGTGTCGAGGCACAGATCTGGGGAAGGGTACCAAAACATTTCTGCAGCATTGAAGGTCCCCAAGGACACAGTGGCCTCCATTCTTAAATGGAAGAAGTTTGGAACCACCAAGACTCTTCCTAGAGCTGGCCGCCCGGCCTAACTGAGCAATCGGGGGTGAAGGGCCTTGGTCAGGGAGGTGACCAAAAACCTGATGGTCACTGACAGATCTCCAGAGTTCCAATGTGGAGATGGGAGTACCTTCCAGAAGGACAACCATCTCTGCAGCACTCCACCAATCAGGCCTTTATGGTACAGTGGCCAGACGGAAGCCACTCCTCAGTAAAAGGCACGACAGCCCGCTTGGAGTTTGCCAAAAGGCACCTAAAGGACTCTGACCATGAGAAACAAGATTCTCTGGTCTGATGAAAACAAGATTTAATTATTTGGCCTGAATGCCAAGCGTCACATCTGGAGGAAACCTGGCACCATCCCTATGGTGAATCATGGTGGTGGCAGCATCATGCTGTAGGGATGTTTTCAGGAGCAGGGACTTGGAGACTAGTCAGGATTGAGGGAAAGATGAACGGAGCAAAGTACAGAGAGATCCTAGATGAAAACCTGCTCCAGAGGGCTCAGGACCTCAGACTGGGGCAAAGGTTTACCTTCCAACAGGACAACGACCTTAAGCACACTGCCAAGACAACGCAGGAGTGGCTTCGGGACAAGTCTCTGAATTTCCTTGAGTGGCCCAGCCAGAGCCCGGACTTGAACACGATTGAACATCTCTGGAGAGACCTGAAAATAGCTGCCTGAAAATAGCTGTGCAGCGACGCTCCCCATCCAACCTGACAGAGCTTGAGAGGATCTGCAGAGAAGAACGGGAGAAACTCCCCAAATACAGGTGCACACACACAGCGTGAACGAAGGCCCCTTATAAAGGCCTGTGTGTGGATGTTGGTATCACCTGAAGTCTAGGCTAGGGGCCAAATGTGTCCCACCACCTACATTTTGTATTATGCAGCAACATTTTAATAGGTGGTTTCACCTTTTTCACATATAGACATCATTGCTCTCGGGGTCAAGGGCACACATGGCCTACACCAGTTGGCTGTTGTGTTCGCTGAATCGTTCTGACGTTTCACCAATGACAGCATCCAAGAACAGTCTCAAATGCTCTTTGCTTGATGTGTGCCTAGCAAATCCTTTGGTACTATCAACAGCATTCTTACAGTTAGAATACCAAGCTTGGTTGAAGGCCTTGTCTGTGTTAGCATTAGACCCAACACAGAACTTTCGACATTGGGAAACAAAATGCTGCATCTGCAGTAACCGAGTATTCCAGCCACTCTCTTCCTATAAAACAGTTGCTATTAAATGAACGTTTTTGGACAGAAAACCTGCAGCTAGGGTAGGATTTAAACTGGGCTGGCTCCTCTGTTCCAAGATCATCAGGAAGCACTTGTGGAAGGGTGGGTAGGCTCTGCACACACGGCATCATCGCTGCTGGGCTTGGCGGCGCCTCGGTGGTTTGATGCTGCTGCTCGTCACTCTCCTTCTCCTTTTTTTGTGTACTTTGGCAAAGCCAATTTCTGATATCCATCGTGGCAGATTAGCTGGTTTGAGCTTGCTAAATAGGCTAAGGCTAAGGCTAATAACACTAACCCTTTTTACAGCTAGCCAAGAAGCTAACTAAACTCTGTATTGGTGGGGCGTGAGGCAGAGTTGAGTGAAGCAGCTTCAACGGTAAACTACACCGAGCAGGCTTGCCCTTATAAATCTAAATCAAATATTACAGGTGGAGGCGTATCACGTTATTCACTTAGCCTAGCACAGAGATGAGCAGCGTTCCCCCCCCCGCTTTTTATGGAAACCCAAAGGAGTCATACCTAATAATAATAATAATAATAATAATAATAATAATAAGCCATTTAGCAGACGCTTTTATCCAAAGCGACTTACAGTCATGCATGCATACATATTTTTTTTTGTGTATGGGTGGTCCCGGGGATCGAACCCACTACCTTAGCGTTACAAGCGCCGTGCTCTACCAGCTGAGCTACAGAGGACCTAGCCGCTGAGCTACAGAGGACCTAGCCGCCCAGCCGTGCTCTACCAGCTGAGCTACAGAGGACCTAGCCGCCCAGTGGCTTTCCATAGCCCCCCTACACACACACATTTACATTACATTTTACATTTTAGTCATTTAGCAGACGCTCTTATCCAGAGCGACTTACAGGAGCAATTAGGGTTAAGTGCCTTGCTTAAGGGCACATCGACAGATTTTTCACCTAGTCGGCTCGGGGATTAGAACCAGCGACCTTTCGGTTACTGGCACAACGCTCTTACCCACTAAGCTACCTGCCGCCCCACACACCCTGTCCATTGTGCTGACACAGTGCAGCGTAGATACAGATTTGTTTTGCGCCAACCTGTCACTCAATCATTTAAACTTTTTTACTATTTTTATATAGGGACATAAAACTAAAACTGAGGGGGCTCAAGTTTGAACTGAGGGGGTAAGCCCCCTTTAGCCCCCTTGTGGAATCGGGCCCGAGGGCAGGACTGACAGGCTTATGTATGGCCACACACACACGCACTTTCCTTCCTCCCATTAACACACACTTCCACACTCATGCCACACTCCTGCCCACCCGCTGCACAGTGATTACATATTGGCTCTTTATTAAGCCTGCCTGAGACCCTGACTAAGGTAGTAATTCACTTTAAAGTAGACCCACTTCACTGTGTGGTAAAGGACAAGCCCCATTGTTAAATCCACAGTGAGGACATTGTTAAATATACAGTGAGACAGTAGGCAGGCCTGTGAGTGCATTGATCCATTGAGAGGAGCATATTAATTCCTATTCAGTCTCCATTGAAGCTGCCCATGCGGAGATGGATAAGAGGCTTGATGGAGCTGGGCTGGGTTGAACTACACTGGATTATAGTTTACTGTACGAGGCCTGAGACTACTGCATAGCCGTCTGTCTGTCTGTCTGTCTGTGAGAGAGAGAGAAAGAGATAGTGTGTAGCATGTAGGCAACACGAAACACTTTGACCAAATGTAAACAAAGGCATTTCTAATGAAATAAGGCTGAGGTCCATACAGCAGGATAACAGGATCAGCAGAACTGTACGCAGCTCTTATTCTACAGTCCATATTGACACTGACACCATCTGCCTGAGCTGTCACTAAGTCCAAACATTCACATGCAACTGGCCCACACACAACCATAGACAAACCCACAACCATACATACACAACAACATTCAAGTAGCACTATGCCTATATCATTACAGAGCACTGATTATGGCCCCTCACTACCCAACCCACATGTGCACACACACACACATTGTTCTGAGTTGATCAAAGGCCTGATTATAAAAGAGCGTAGCCTGAAGGTAGAGCACGTCTCAGAGTCAAACTATTGGACCTCTTCCTGCTACAAACTCCCCACACATCCCCCTTTCCCTCCCATCTCCCTTCTTCACCTTCCCCTCGCACCCTCCTTCTCACTCCCCTGCAGTCTTGGGAACAGAGTGAATCAATCTAACAGCAACATGCCACACGCACACACAAAGGTGCATGCTCATATACAAACACCAACACACGCGCTGACAGAGACAGGATTTGTGCCTAAGGTCACTGTTCTAAAATTGAGAGCTTAGGCCTAAATCCCGCTCACACACACATACCCTTGGACAGCACACTGCAAAAACCCTACTCTTCCCCACACAGTCCAGCATTAAGCCGACCTATATATAGGCCTATATTATCACCGTGCATCTAACCTCGACATAAAACCCTGAAGATCTGGAGCATTAGGCTTTTAAAGTGACGCCTTTACAAACGGCTGTGCTGTTGTTTGGTAGGGTTTCCCCTTCCCTTTGTTAATCTCTTTTCTCCCAGGATCAAATCAACAGTCTACTTCACCGCTGCGTTAAACAAAACTCTGTAGCCTAGTAGGCCCAAGACTGATCAAAGACTGATGGTGATTGTTCAAGTGTTGTAAACCACACTGGAATTGACAGAAACAAAATGAGTGTATCTGTAACAGCGGAAATGTGAAGTGTTCGACTTTATTATTGTAGTCCGGTCTCTTTCAATATCTGTTCTGACTGATTGGCTGTTGGGCTGGACTGGGACTGGACTGGGCTGGGACTAGGCTGGGATGATAGCAGCTGCCGCGAAACACAGATCGTGGATCAGATGATGCTATCCCCAATCCTAACCTTAACCATTAGGGGTAAAATGCTTAACTGACAATATACCAGTGTGTAGGGGAAACTTCATCCTACTAATGTTTGTGTTATGTGTGTGTACCTAACTCCTCCGGATGTATGGTAGCAAGTATAGAGAGAGGCATTTTGTCTGTCAGTGTCTTTTCCGTTTCTCACACAGGTTTCAGGCCTGCCTAAACATGTTACAGTAGGCCCACAGTACACACTAGGGTTGGGTGTTATACCGTATCCCGGGTATTTTGAAATACCCTCTGTATGACTTTTCCAATACCGTCTGACTTTATTTAAATATTTGTACTTTTTAAATAAATACCTGCAGTCAACTTGTGCACTAGGTATTACATAATGCAGACGGCATTCAACATTTCACCTGTTAGATTACTTTTCATTATGAAGCTTACTGTTACTAGTTTCTCAAAACAGCTGTTTGAGCCAGTCAGGTGTGTTTTTTTTTTACAAAGAGGGCCAACAAGCAAAACGGGTGAGTCAACCCTGCAGCGCAACTTAAGTGAGGTGATCACGTTACATTTGTCTGAAATTCACCACTAATGTTTGCCAGCTATATATCGTATAACCATTAAGTTAACTATCTAAGATGTGTAAAATAAATTCTCTACAGCTGGGTTTTGCTAGCATAAGCGGCTAATGATAGCTTGCAAGATCAAGCTTTTTCGTAACAGCAGCAGAGACAATCCCCTCCCGGATAAAGATCCGCTGTCTAATATTTCAAGGGGGCTTTCAGGGCCCTGGTTACCCTGCAGTAGGGCATCAAGGGGGAGGAGGAGGGGGCGGAGGAGGAGGTGGTTACCAACACGACAACCAAAATCAAGAAGGCGGTCGCTACCAGGACAGGGGTGGCCGAGGGGGTCGCGGGGGTAGAGGAAGAGGTGATGGTAGGGGAAGAGGTCAGGGAGGTTGGCGAGGGGGTAAGAATTTGAACCAAGGAGGACAGTTTGAACAGTTCTTCCAGCAGGGTGGCCAGCAGTACAATCAAGCAGGCTTTAGCCAGGGGAGCAAAAACTACACTAGTTGAAAAGAAAGTGCAGGCCACTGAAGCAGAGATCATGCAAGTCATGAAGTGAAAACGCCTTATTTTCTAAATGTGAATATGAATATAAAGCATGGTTATTATAATTTCTTCCCTAAACCGAATAAGAATGTGGAGAGTGACCATGTCTTCAACTGAAGAGAAAGTCCAGGTCATGCATAGCCTAGTCCCCTGTAGCTCAGTTGGTAGAGCATGGCGCTTGCAACGCCAGGGTTGTGGGTTCATTTCCCACGGGGGGCCAGTATGAAAATGTATGCACTCACTAACTGTAAGTCGCTCTGGATAAGAGCGTCTGCTAAATGACTAAAATGTAAAAGTAATATTTGTTTTATGCATGGTGCAAACTGCATTTCTAGATACTTTCATAACTTTATGAGCTGGGTTGTCTCTCTTAGTAGTAAATGTTTGCATGCGCTTGTTAGCATTTACCTAGTATCCGCTATGGGGATTCCTTAGTACTTGTTAGCATACCGTGACGTTTGGGGGCGGGGGTTACTTTTGGAGAAAAAAAATCACCCCTTGTGTGCAATACCGGTAATACCGTATAACCCAGGATGGCACAGTCACGGTATGAAGGTATGGAAATCTGGATACCGCTCAACTCTAAAACACAAAGTCAGTACACACAACACACACACCATGGCCACTGTCAACAAAGCCAACCCAGCCCTGATCCCGTCAATATGATGATTGATGTGTTGCTGCCTTTGGTTTTACACCTGGTTTTCAAGACGTGATTTTCAGGGAGAGGCACTTGCTAACTGCCTGAAAACCTACTATCCACTGTACTAAACCTAATGCACGGATAGCCTACTGTATAGTGTATTTTTAAACATCCATTTTGCTGTTGTTTTGAGTAATATAAGAGTCTCTTTCCAATTGTGTAATTACAAAACACTCAAAATCATGACTATGTAATTACAGTGCAACTATTATGCAAATGCTAGAGTGGAGTAGCCTACATCTAAACAGGACACCAAGACCATGATTGAATATAAACTGACAGGGTTCTAATGCATTGGGACTTAAAGCTTGCTGAATCCCTATTCATTCACCATAATCATCATTCTGATGTGTCATCATCATCCTAGACAGAGAATCTGACCCACACAGCAGCTGTGGAGGAGGCTCACTTACAACATATAGAATAAAGAACATAAGACATTTGCTGTCACTGCAGGAAAAATGTATGCACCCATAACATAAGAAGAGAAATTCATCCACAGAGAAGTAATCATGCATTTTCATTGGCTCTGAAATAATTTGATTTCCTGGGAGTGAGCAAATTAGGAAAGATTATATTGTCACATTTGCATGTAGCCTAGTCACAACTGCAAGTGCCAATATGCAGATAGCTTTTTAGTACAACATGACACATTGATTGCACGTCTCATGCGATTGTCTCATTTCTATCAAAGGTCATTAATTAGCTGACATTGCCAATAGAGGAATTGCCAATAGAGGAATGTGTAAAAAGGGAGACTTGCATCTTGCACAGGAGAATGAAGGCTATGAATTTAAATGTGTAACTCCGACGTGGTAATATGCATTACAGCTCAACTGTCATGACCAATACTGGGTGTGTGTGTTCATTCTCCACCACACCATGATGAACTGTGAACTGCCTCCCTTGCATGTTGTCACACACACACACACACACACACACACACAGAGAGAGAGAGAGAGAGACAGAGACAGAGAAAGAGAAAGAGAACTCTAGACAGCGGACACATTCGAGGAGATACAATGTAACCGCAGCGTGTAATAAAAGGCAACAAACATTACACGTACTTTCCAATGACCTCACACAGCTCATACACATCTTCAAACAGTACGTCGTCGTCCGCCATGGTCCAACGAGGCTGGGGAAATAATTCCCCCCCAAATCCGTCCCGAAACGTATGTTCCAAAGCAAATAACCACAACAAACTGACGTTTTTGTGAATAAAAAACTGGTTCTGCTCGCCGTAGCCTAGGCTACTTGAAGCGTAGACTAATCACCAAGGAGTTGGGAATAAAGCTTCCCCAATTCTAATGGGTTCGGCTACTGCGAGTGGTTCGGCTACCGTGCGAAGCTTCAAGGCAACGTGAGTTTTTCAATAATCCCGTTGGCGGTCTCCGGTTCTAACCCCACCTTGCCCAGGTTTCCCGATTTTCTACTTAGGCTATTCCTCCTCGAAGCCTACCGTGGTATTGTCAAACGTTATAATAAACAACGTAGGCTACAACCCGCTGCAAAAACTACAGCTATACTCTGTGTAGTTTGCAGAGTTCATCAACAAAACGAGCTATTTACTCTAAATACTGTTTAATCTAAATAACACATACGAGTAGCCTAGCTACATTCTTCACATCCCAAAAGAGGTGAAAATGTTAGTTTCGTCCCCCTTGAAAAGCGCGCATGGTGCCCGTGCACACGCGACTCGATCTGGTAGGTGAAACTATTAACTGGAAATTGGCTTCAGGGGCGTGCTCAAATCCTGTCTCTCTCTCCCTTTCACTTTGACGTTGCTCCAATTTTCCTCGCTTCCTCCGTCTCTCCTCGTCCAGAATAACCAAGCTCCTCCCACCCAAGGTTATGAAACTGCCACGCTTTCCTCCATTATGGTTCCGCAGGAGCGGCTGCGTTCCGGGATCCCACCCTGAAACACACGGTCCTTGAGCCAAGATGACGAAGCGGGATCACCTTGGTGGGGGTTTTCGAGTCGCAGTTTTCTGACTCACTTTTAATGAACAATAAATCACAAGGTGCACCTTTTCAAAGTGCAAATGACAGCCCAGCATGCACACTTAGGCATTTAAACCTGCAATATGTAACTTTTTGGGCGACCCAACCAAATTCACATAGAAATGCGCTATTTCTATGCTTCCCGTTCCTAAGTTTCATTTTTGCATCTTTTACTTTCCGTTTTGTACACCAGCTTCAAACAGCTGAAAAATAATAATTTTTGGTTATTGAAAATATATTTCACAGCAGTTTAGATGGTACAATGATTCTCTACAGTATACTTGCTTGTTTTGTCACATAAACTGAACTTAGGCGAACTATTAGAACTTTAGCAACCAGTAAATGGCAGAGCGATTTCTGCATAGTGCACCTTTAAAGCCCCCCCTATTAATTATTTAACTCAAACAGAACTCATTCTGTGCTATTGAATGGCAGTAGCGGTGTGTGGGTAAAATCACTGGGGAAGCTAAGCCAGAAAGAAATTGCCATATTACAACCTATGTGTTGTGATAATTGCGGTATTTGTTCTATAACTGTTAGTTCATATGCCTTGCGACCGTGATATATAGGCCTAAGGCCGAGACACAGTGGCAGAATAAATTCAACCACACCTTTGTTTCATCACAAAACCGGAGAGCAACCTCTGTCCGGTGAAGTCCACAAAGCATATTGCACGTAACAGTTACATAACCTACAGCATGGTCAAGCAAGTTAATGTTTCCTACATTTTTGGACTACTAAACAACTATTGATTTAGAACCACAGAGAGTTACCGCAAGTTGCAAAGAAAACAGGAGCTGCCTCCACTATTCCAGCACCATTTCAACTTCAACATTTCAACATCATCAAATCACCTATGCTTAGTCTAATACAGTGACAACTAAAAGATACCAAAAACAATTCAGTCCAATATTGAACTTCCATCACCTATGCGTAGTCTAATACAGTGACAACTAAAAGATACCAAAAACAATTCAGTCCAATATTGAACTTCCATCCTCTCACGCCAGAGGAACAATGTATGAATTTATGGTTGGATCGGAATCGGCGTTAAAATCATTGGCCAGTACGGAGAATTAAGTAATTAAGTCCAAATCCCTATCGCCATCCATGGCTAATTTTGGAAAGGGACAAATTTAGCTAGCTAGCTAGCCACTGGAGGACAACAACACAACAAGATGCAACAATTCAAGTTTGTTCTGTAAATTATGTTTTGCTCTCGATGTGATGTGATTGGTTTGACGCCAAATCCAAATTGGCTTCCCTTGACACTTTTTTTTGGTGCGCCAGTCACTCACTATTTTGCAAAGAAGGTCTACAGTAGTGTCAAAGTTGCGTCAATTCAAATCTGGTATTAGGAACAAAAGAGGTCAACACGACTTCTAAGATATACTAGTTATTTGAATTAATGCAAAAACCTTCAATGGTAAATATGATGTTTCGTATATACGGGCTCTTTGAAATACCTCGCAGGGCACTTCAGAGAACTAATCCATTGTTCTAGGTTCTTGCTCAAATACTCTGACAGAGAGAGTTTCCCACCTCTCTGCTGGCCAATTAGAGTAGAGACTTGAGCGTGGTTTAGACTTACTCAGCCTATCCGTTGGTGCACAGGCTAGTCCCCCGCCTCTTAGCGCATCCCTGTTTCCAGGCATACGTTCATCATAACAACCTGTCATAGTGAGAAGAGCCAGCTCCCTTAGACACCATTCCTACGTCCAAGGAAGGTTCACAGATCACAAAGAACCAGTATATTCCAGTATCTGGAGACACAAATCCTTATCTCATTTGACCCCCTAAAACAGCTCTTCACATCAATCACAGCTTGCCAGGTGTCACAACCTACATTAGCACAGTCCAGAATGCATTCTTTCTAAGTTAGTCATCCCATCAATTATAAAAATAATAAATCTCTCACAGTAGCCTCAATAGCACTCTGTAGGGTAGCACCATGGTGTAGCCGGAGGACAGCTTCCGTCCTCCTCTGGGTACATTGACTTCAATACAGAATCTAAGAGGCTCATGGTTCTCACCCCCTTCCATACTTACACAGTAATTATGACAACTTCCGGAGGACGTCCTCCAGCCTATCAGAGCTCTTGCAGCATGAACTGACATGTTGTCCACCCAATCAAAGGATCAGATAATTAATCTAGTGGTGAAAACATAAGCTACAGCTAGCTAGCACTGCAGTGTATAAAATGTGGTGAGTAGTTGACTCAAAGAGAGAGAAAGACAATAGTTGAACAGCTTTGAACAAATTATTTTCTTCCAAAATGAAGGAGAAGCAAGAGAGAAATAGAGAGTGAGAGATTTTGTGTTTTTTTTTCACTTTCAGTTTCACTTACTTAGCTAGCAAATGGAGCAAGTTAGTTTAGCCTACTGAAACACCCTGCTCAAAGGGATGCTATGTTAGCTAGCTAGCTATGACTTTCCAACACAACAATGGAACTCTTCCAAGTCAAGGTAAGCTTTTGGTATTACTAATTTACTGCCATCGGGGTCCGCCGGTATAATTGCTTACTGACTGTACACTGTAACGTTACTGCAGGATTGTAGCGGGTTTACTAACGTGTTAGTTCTATTAGCTATACTGACTATGATGTTACTTTAGCTAATATGGTGACAACGATGTAGGCTGTATGTAGCGGTTTGGCTTGGAAAGGTTTTTTCGCCTGGTCACATACAGCTGATGTGTTGTGCATTGAAGTCCACAAGCGAAGGGAAGACATGAGAGGAGGCGAGCGCATAGGAATACAACGTGGCTGCTATGAAAGTGAACTGTGTTTACGCGTGATCAGGGGTGTATTCATTCCATCGATTCTGTTGAAAAACGTTTCTTAAACGGAAGCAAACGGAACAAAACAGAGATAAACATACCTGAATTTGTCCAATAGAAACTCTCGTTTGCAACTGTTGGGCTAATGATTACACCCTATATCAGCTACATGCAGGCAAGAGTGTGCAAGGTATATAATGTCACTGTCTGTCCATGTGTCACTGTCTGTCACCTCAAATTTGTCTCTAGACCTGTATGCACCTTCGTTGTAAACTTTCATTCATAGGCCAGGTTGCAGCAACCTCATGATGGGTATAGGGAAATTTTGAGTATCATGTAGTAGCATAAACCTATCACTGTTACATTGAACTGGGTGAATAGAATATGAATGAGAGTCATCCAATATGCTGTAACAGAAATAAGGCCATGCTCATAAAAAGAAATTTGGCCTCCCTCATCTTAAACGGCACTGACTGCCACTGATGTATACAGTAGGTTGTTTTTTGTGGTTATGTGTAAAGCTGGAGAATTTAGGTCACTGCTTCCTGTGTTGAATTGCCTGTGAAATTGCGTCTATTTCCTCATCTACTGTTGTCCCGAAAAACAAGCCTATATCCCCCCACACACACACACATTAGGAACCAATAAGAGTCCAATAAGAGACGATTACTTGAATAACTAAAACTTTTATTTTGCTGTGGTGCAACCGTGCAAAACATTTTGCTACGGTGTGCACTGATGAATACACCCCAGGTGCAATACTTAGGATGGGGCTTTTATTAACAGTGGGAGGAATAAAGCTGGGAGCTGTATAAAATATATACAACAAAAATAACAAACAGCATGTTGAATAAAGGACATAAAATCATAATAGTGCTCTCAAAAGAAAACCCAGGCTTTAATCACGCCAAAAACCTGGCAGCATAGGAATGACCAAAGACCCTATTCAATCTGTAAAGCTGATGTGTTACGGATTCCACGCTAGAAATTGAAAGGCAATTTCCGATTGAGCGACATAAGCAGCGTTTACCGTGAATGCTAAAGCGGGAAAATTGCCTTTAAATTTCAATCACGCTGTAAAGCTGAATTTCCGCGATTCGGATTGAATAGAGCTCAAAGTTAAATTGAACACCTGAGATAGACCTTCTTCTTCTTCTTCTTCTTCTTTGGTATCATGGTATTCACACATTTTGTTTGTGCATGGCTCCACCTACTGTGTGGTAGTGTGTGGTCGATCACGTTACATTTTGTGATACAAAAAAAAAAAAGAATGGGGAAACTAAAATAATTGCACCACAAACTAACCCTACACCTATACACCACTATTTCATAAAAAAATAATACTAATAATAAAGAGATAAAACAGCACCCCATTCCGCTACTTTGACCCTAACTGATTCTACACCAGGCCGATGGCCTGGGAGGACGGGACTATTTAGTTCAACAGTGTTGAAGGTTATTGTCCTGAATTCATCTCCCAGTGTCTGGTGGAAAGCACACTGAACCAGGTTTTCCTGTAGGATTTTGCCTGTGCTTGGCTCCATTCTGTTTCTTTTTTATCCTGAAAAACTCCCCAGTCCTTAACGATTACAAGCATACACATAACATGATGCAGCCACAACTATGCTTGAAAGTATGGAGAGTGGTTCTCAGTAATGTGTTGTATTGGATTTGCCCCAAACATAACACTTTGTATTCAGGACAAAAAGTGAATTGCTTTGCGACATATTTTGCATTATTACTTTAGTGCCTTGTTGCAAACAGGATGCATGCGTTGGAATATTTGTATTCTGTTCACGGCTTCTTTCTTTTCACTCTGTGAATTAGGTTAGTATTGTGGAGTAACTACAATGTTGTTGATCCATCCTCAGTTTTCTCCTATCACAGCCATTAAAATCTGTAACTGTTTTAATGTCACCGTTGGCCTAATGGTGAAATATCTGAGCGGTTTCCTTCCACTCCGGCAACTGAGTTAGGAGGGACAGCTGTATCTTTGTAGTGACTGGGTGAATTGATACACCATCCAAAGTGTAATTAATAATTCACCATGCTCAAAGGGATATTCAATGTCTGCTTTTTTAAATCTTTACCCATCTACCAATAGTTGCCCTTCTTTGCAAGGCATTGAAAAACCTCTGGTCTTTGTGGTTGAATCTGTGTTTGAAATTCACTGCTCGACTGAGGGACCTTACATATAACTGTATGTGTGGGGTACAGAGATGAGAATGCCAAGAGTGTGCAAAGCTCTCATCAAGGCAAATGGTGGCTATTTGAAGAATCTGAAATATAAAATATATTTTGATTTGTTTAACACTTTTTTGGTTACTACATGATTCCATATGTGTTATTTCATAGTTTTGATGTCTTCACTATTATTCTACAATGTAAAAAATAGTCAAAATAAAGAAAAACCCTTGAATGATTAAGTGTGTCCAAACTTTTGACTGGTGGTGTATATCGTATATAAGTAATACATGATATATTTATTTAAAATATTAGTACATATATTACATACAGTATATATCAATATATTAGGCTTTGTTATGGGGAGAAGCAGCTTTGACACCATGTTATTTTTTTTTCACCTTTATTTAACCAGGTAAACCAGTTGAGAACAAGTTCTCATTTACAACTGCGACCTGGCCAAGATAAAGCAAAGCAATGTGATAAAAACAACAAACACAGAGTTACATATGGAATAAACAAAACGTACAGTCAATGACACAATAGGAAATCTATATACAGTGTGTGCAAATGTAGTAAGCTATGGAGGTAAGGCAATAAATAGGCCATAGTGCAAAATAATTACAATTTAGTATTAACACTGGAGTGATAGATGTGCAGAAGATGTGCAAATAGAGATACTGGGGTGCAAATGAGCAAAATAAATAACAATGTAAATAACAATATGGGGATGAGGTAGTTGGGATGGCTAATTACAGATGGGCTGTGTACAGGTGCAGTGATCGGTAAGCTGTGTTATGGTTGTGTAGGCAGGGAAAGAGTATCGCTTGCCAAATTTAAAGGTATGCACTTTTAACATTGTAATGTGAATCAAGTGTATTTAATAATGTTGTGTATTTAATAAAATATAAATGCTTTGAAATGAGCCGGTTATAATTATGTTTGTATTTTTCAGAGAGCTTTGGAGAAGCCTTCCCATTGGAGAATACTTCCCTCCTAAGGTTTAGTTTGTGTCCCTTACATTTGGTCAATAGGATTTTGTTTTTTTGTCTCGTCCCCTCGAAGCAAATGAGCTGGTATTCAGGCAAAATATTTGGGGTTGCCATGCGGACAGACTAGTTTAGAGACCTCCAAAGCTGGCTTTTCTTAGGAGGGAACTATTTGGTTAGAGAGCAGATGTCACATCTACTCCCGCTCCCCCTCTCCAGCGCTCGACGTTGCCAGTTTACTAATCACTTGTTCTGACAACCATCATTACGCGCACCTGCGCCTCATCATGAGACTCACATGGACTCCATCACTTCACTGATTAGTTCCCCTATATCTGTCACTCCCTTAGGTTCATTCCCCAGGCAGTATTGATTATGTGTTTCATGTCCAGATGCTACTGCTGTGTTGTGTCGGTCCATGTTCATTGTTTTATTAAACTTACCACCTGCTTCTTGACTCCCAGCGTCATCGTTACAGAATACTGCCTCAAGAAATGGAAGCAGCAGGAAATCAGGACATCTCCCAGACGGTCGACGAACAGGGATACCTACTTCGTCAACACCACGACCAGCTGGCGCAACTGGGGACGGCTATGGAAAAGGTTATTCGCAGTCTTCAATGTCTCGAACATACCCGAGAGGCATTGCCTTCAACTAGCGGAGGATACTCTGCCACCAGTTGACCCAGCGAGCCAGCACACCAGTCCATTCAGCAGCCCGCCCAGGTCTGCGATGCCCGTTTGTCCCTCCTGAATAAATATGATGGAACCCCATCTAAATGCCGTGGCTTCCTACTACAATGCTCCCTCTATTTTGCACACCAGATGGTAGCCCCCACCACCGAGAGGTCCAAGTGTGCCACGGTTATTTCTCTGCTGACTGGGCGGGTATTGGAATGGGCCACGGCCGTCTGGGAGAGGAGGAGCTGAATTCGTATAAGGGGTTCATGACTCTGTTCAGAGGTATCTTCGATCATCCACCGGTGGGCAGAGAGGGCGGTGAGCGCCTACTCCAAATACGGCAGGATGACCAGACCGCTGCAGAGTACACACTCACCTTCCGGACAGTAGCAGCATCCAGCGGATGGAAGAGCCGGTGCTCCGTACGCTATTCAGAAGAGGACTGCACGAGGAGGTCAAGACGGAACTGGCATGTCGAGACGACAACCTCTCCTTGGACGCACTAATCGCGATGGCCATCCGTCTGGTTAACCTACTTCGGGAGCATCGGTACCCTCATCGCTTCTCTCCCTCCCTCAGTGAACACTCTGTATCAGAGCCTGAACCCATGGAGGTAGAAGTCACACGCCTCCCTGCGGCGGAGCGACGCGCGACGCAAACAGAGACAGCTGGGGCTCTGTCTCTATTGTGGTCAAGGAGGACACCAGCTCCAGCAGTGTCCGGTACGTCCCAACTCGGGATCCACGAGAGCAGAGGGACGGTCACGTGATCTTCCACCTCCTGGGGCAGGTGTGAGTATCCCCTCTTCATCACTTTCTGCCAAACCCTTTTTAGTGTCGATCCCACTAGCTGACTGTCCCTCATGTACTGTCACTACAGCGTTAGTGGATTCCGGTGCCGCAGGGAACTTTATTGACCAGGCCCTTGCCTCCCCCTTAACATCACCTCATACCCGCTCTCCTCTCCGTTTCCGGTTCAAGCCCTTGATAATCGGCCACCAGGATCCGGGACCATCACACACATCACCACACCACTCACCCTCACCGTGGAGTCCATCCATCAGGAGAACATTCCCTTCTTCATCACTAGTGCACCAGCTCACAAGATTATCCTCGGCCTCCCATGGCTCCAACACACGGACTGGGCACCCGAATGCCGGAAGACCTGCTTTCCCGTCCCTAGTGGTTCCACGTCGGTTGAGAGTCCTCTGGTTGCCCTTCAGCCCAACATCGCAGAAGTATACCAGGACCTGCGGGAGGTATTTTCCAAAACCCGCGCCACCTGTCTCCCTCCTCATCGCCCCTGGGACTGTACCATCGACCTGCTTGCGGGCTCTGTGCCCCCGCGCAGATGCATCTACCCTCTGTCGGTGGCTGAGACCAAGGCCATGGAGAAGTACATCTATGAGGTGCTCCAACAAGGTTTCATCCGCACGTCCACCTCTCCTGCGTTTGCAGGCTTCTTCTTCGTGGCTAAGAAGGATGGAGGATTACGCCCGTGTATTGATTACAGAGGACTGAATGAGATCACCACCAAGTACTGTTACCCTCTACCGTTGGTGCCGGCAGCCATTGAACAGCTCAGCGTGGCCCGGTTCTTTACCAAATTGGACCTGCGGAGTGCTTACAATCTCATCCGCATCCGGGAGGGGGATGAATGGAAGACAGCTTTCAGCACGATGTCTGGTCACTACGAGTATTTGCCTTTTGGCTTAGCCAATGCTCTGTCAGTGTTCCAGACATTTGTCAATGAGGTGTTCCGGGACATGCTCGGACGCCAGGTGGTCGTGTACATTGACAACATCCTGGTCTACTCGGCCACCTTAGAGGATCAAATAGCTTACGTCCGAGTAGTCCTGGAACGCCTCCTGGCCAACCGACTATATGTCAAGGCAGGGAAGAGCCAATTTCATCAAGAAGTTGTCTCCTATCTAGGCTACCAGATCAGCCCGCAAGGAGTGATGATGGGACGTTAATAAGATAGATGCGGTCAGGTCATGGCCAGTCCCAACCACCATAAATGGGTTACAACCGTCTTTGGGGTTTGCCTAATTCTACCGCCGTTTCATCAGGAATTTTAGCTCCATTGCCTCTCCTCTCTCCTCAAGGGTGGTCCCCATAGGTTGGTGTGGAGTCCAGCAGCTGATGAGGCCTTCCGCCTACTGAAGGGACATTTCACCTCTGCCCCATTGCTCAAACACCAATAGATCCTATGCTACCCTTTGTGGTGGAGGTGGACTCTTCAGAGGTGGGTGTGGGGGCTGTCCTGTCTCAATTACAAGGTAATCCACAAAAATGGTATCCTTGTGCATATTACTCTAAGAAACTGTCTCCTGCAGAGAGGAATTATGACATCGGCGATTGAGAGCTCCTGGCAGTGAAGTTGGCATTAGATGAGTGGAGACACTTGCTGGAGGGTGCCAAGGACCCATTCATCATCCTCATCGACCATCAGAACCTGGAGTACATACGGACAGCGAGGCGGTTGAACCCGCGTCAAGCAAGGCGGGCCCTTTCTTTACTAGATTTGACTTCACGCTGACCTATCGCCCAGGTTCAAAGAACACCAAAGCCGATGCCCATTCCCGTCACTACGATTTGGGAGAGGGTCCTGTCCTGAATACACCCATAATTCCTTCCTCTCGAGTCGTAGCATCTGTGGTCTGGGACGTAGATGTGGACATTTGCCAGGCTCTGGAGAGGGAACCCGCACCTACTACCTGTCCTCCTGAGCACATCTACGTTCCCACTGGGATAAGGGATCGGCTGTTGACCTGGGTGCACACAGCTGTCGTCGCTGGACATCCAGGTATTACTCGTACTACTCAATCCATCTCCAATAAGTATTGGTGGCCCATCTTGGCGCAGGACGTTATTCGCTACGTCAACTCCTGTTCCGTATGTGCTCAAACTAAATCCCCCCGGCACGCTCCAGCAGGGAAACTCCTTCCCCTTCCCGTGCCTTAGCGT
The DNA here is from genome assembly GCF_020615455.1 of Coregonus clupeaformis. NCBI lineage: Eukaryota > Metazoa > Chordata > Actinopteri > Salmoniformes > Salmonidae > Coregonus > Coregonus clupeaformis. Next base: position 22,854,230 of record NC_059195.1, read on the forward strand.
CCCTGGTCTCATCTATCCATTGATTTTGTCTCTGATCTCCCCTCCTCTGACGGTTTCACCCCCATTTTGGTGGTTGTGGATAGATTATTTAAATCCTGTCATTTCATCCCTCTCTCTGGTCTCCCTACTGCTCTCCAGGTTGCTGAGGCACTGTTCCAGCAGGTCTTCCGGCATTATGGCCTTCCGGAGGACATCGTCTCTGACCGTGGCCCCCAATTCACATCACGGGTATGAAGAGCCTTCATAGAGAAGCTTGGGGTCACGGTCAGCCTCACTTCCGGGTATAGGCCTCAGTCTAACAGGCAGGTGGAGAGGATGAACCAGGAGCTGGGGAGGTTCCTGAGGAGTCACTACCAGGACCGGCAGGGGGAGTGGGCCCGATTCCTTCCATAGGCGGAGTACGTCCAGAATTCGTTACGTCCCATCAAGCCAATCCAACTTGTGGGAGGTGCTTCAGGAAGCATGGGGTGAAATCTCTTCAGATTACCTCAACAAATTGACAACTAGAATGCCAAAGGTCTGCAAGGCTGTAATTGCTGCAAATGGAGGATTCTTTGACGAAAGCAAAGTTTGAAGAACACAATTATTATTTCAATTAAAAATGATTATTTCTAACCTTGTCAATGACTACATTTCCTATGCATTTCGCTATATTTCCTATTCAAACTCATTTCATGTATGTTTTCATGGAAAACAAGGACATTTCTAAGTGACCCCAAACTTTTGAACGTAGTGTATGTTTAACTTGTACCAAGGATTTTCCCACGTGTATAAAAAAGTTGGCGTAGTACAGCTTACGTTAGGGCACGAGAGAGTAGCCTAGCTCCATGAGTGTGTGTCTGATACTGATACATCCCAAAGCCATGTATTTACAGTACCAGTCAAAGGTTAGGACACACCTACTCATTCAAGGGTTTTTCTTAATTTTTTACTATTTTCTACATTGTAGTATAATAGTGAAGGCATTAACTATGAAATGGCACATATGGAATCATGTAGTAACCTAAAAAGTGTTAAACAAATCATAATATATTTTAGATTCTTCAAAGTAGCCACTCTTTGCCTTGATGACAGCTTTGCACACTCTTGGCATTCTCTCAACCAGCTTCACGAGGAATGCTTTTCCAACAGTCTTGAAGGAGTTCCCACATATGCTGAGCACATGTTGGCTGCTTTGCCTTCACTCTGCAGTCAAACTCATCCCTAATCATCTCAATTGGGTTGAGTTCGGGTGATTGTGGAAGCCAGGTCATCTGATGCAGCACCCTATCACTCTCCTTCTTGATCAAATAGCCCTTACACAGCCTGGAGGTCTGTTTTGGGTCATTGTCCTGTTGAAAAACAAATGATAGTCCCACTAAGCGCAAACCAGATGGGATGGCGTATCGCTGCAGAATGCTGTGGTGGCCATGCTGGTTAAGTGTGCCTTGAGTTCTAAATAAATCACAGACACTGTCACCAGCAAAGCACCCCCACACCATCACACCTCTTCCTCCATGCTTCACGGTGGGAACCCCATATGCGGAGATCATCCGTTCACCTACTCTGCGTCTCACACAGACACGGCTGTTGGAACCAAAAATCTCACATTTGGACTCATCAGACCAAAGGACAGTTCTCTTTTAAGTGTTTGTTTCGGTATTTCACGTATTGGATACGCTCCCAGCGTATTCGTCAGAAGCCTTTATTACACTATGCCAGCCATGATTGGCTGGACGTCGAGACGTGTGTGTCAGGGAAGGATGTCCCTCCTACCCTATAAAAGGTCAGACACCGCGTCTTTGAGACATTCAAACTCCTCTTCTCGCTTTTCATCAGAAAGCTTACCTCGACACGACTGCATTTTCCAGAAATAGCTAAACTATCCACAGGCGTGAGCTCACTCGCCGGGCGCTACTCTCGGGATTGTGCGGTGGTGACAATTTTCCTTTCCCTTCACCATAGCTGGAGGAAAATTATTCAAGGGAGGAACGGGTACATCTGTGACACGGCTAACTCATTCACGACCAAGTTAGCTGTATCCAAACAGTAACTAGTCGTCGGCAAGCTAGCCACCACGCTAGCTAGCTTTTGTTTTGTTTTTCTTTGGCAAGAAAAGTCTTTACTAGCTACACCAAGCTATCTTTTCTAACCTGTCCATTCGGAAACAGTATCCGGCCATCACACCGAGTGCCACCGTCAGAGATAACCCACTAATCGCTAGCTATCGGACTAGCCTACCATGCTAGTTTTTGTCTGACATTAACATGGATTACCACTGAAAACACTGCTACTCCTACTGCTCTCTCTTCGTCTGACCATGTGTTCTCGCATACCCCGAGAGCATCTGGTCAGCGGGGTGGTGGCACAGGAATCCTCATCTCTCCCAAGTGGACATTCTCTCTTTCTCCCCTGACCCATCTGTCTATCTCCTCATTTGAATTCCATGCTGTCACAGTCACTAGCCCATTCAAGTTTAACATCCTTGTCATTTATCGCCCTCCAGGTTCCCTTGGAGAGTTCATCAATGAGCTTGACGCCTTGATAAGTTCCTTTCCTGAGGATGGCTCACACCTCACAGTTCTGGGTGACTTTAACCTCCCTACGTCTACCTTTGACTCATTTCTCTCTGCCTCCTTCTTTCCACTCCTCTCCTCTTTTGACCTCACCCTCTCACCGTCCCCCCCTACTCACAAGGCAGGCAATATGCTTGACCTCATCTTTACTAGATGCTGTTCTTCTACTAATCTCACTGCAACTCCCCTCCATGTCTCCGACCACTACTTTGTATCCTTTTCTCTCTCGCTCTCCTCCAACACTACTCACTCTGCCCCTACTCAGATGGTAATGCGCCGTCGCAACCTTCGCTCTCTCTCTCCCGCAACTCTCTCCTCTTCCATCCTATCATCTCTTCCCTCTGCTCAATCCTTCTCCCTCCAATCTCCTGATTCTGCCTCCTCAACCCTCCTCTCCTCCCCTTCTGCATCCTTTGACTCTCTATGTCCCCTATCCTCCCGGCCGGCTTGGTCCTCCCCTCCTGCTCCGTGGCTTGACGATTGGCAGAACAGGGCTCCGGGCAGCCGAGCAGAAATGGAGGAAAACTAGACTCCCTGCGGACCTGGCATCTTTTCACTCTTCTTCCTCTGTTTCTGCTGCTAAAGCCACTTTCGACCACTCTAAATTCCAATCATCTGCCTCTAACCCTAGGAAGCTCTTTGCCACCTTCTCCTCCCTGCTGAATCCTCCCCCCCCCTCCCTCCCTCTCTGTGGATGACTTCGTCAACCATTTTCCATGATCCTGTAGGTTCATGCTCTACAACATTCGGAGAATACGACTCTGCCTTACACAAGAAGCGGCACAGGTCCTAATCCAGGCACTTGTCATCTCCCGTCTGGATTACTGCAACTCGCTGTTGGCTGGGCTCCCTGCCTGTGCCATTAAACCCCTACAACTCATCCAGAATGCCTCAGCCCGTCTGGTGTTCAACCTTCCCAAGTTCTCTCACGTCACCCCGCTCCTCCGCACACTCCACTGGCTTCCAGTTGAAGCTTGCATCTGCTACAAGACCATGGTGCTTGCCTACGGAGCTGTGAAGGGAACGGCACCTCCGTACCTTCAGGCTCTGATCAGTCCCTACACCCAAACGAGGGCATTGCATTCATCCACCTCTGGCCTGCTGGCCCCCCTACCTCTGCGGAAGCACAGTTCCCGCTCAGCCCAGTCAAAACTGTTTGCTGCTCTGGCACCCCAATGGTGGAACAAGCTCCCTCACGACGCCAGGACAGCGGAGTCACTCACCACCTTCTGGAGACACTTGAAACCCTACCTCTTTAAGGAATACCTGTGATATGATAAAGTAATCCTTCTACCCCCCCTTACCCCACCCCAAAGAAAAATAAAATAAACATATTGTAAAGTGGTTATCCCACTGGCTATAAGGTGAATGCACCAATTTGTAAGTCGCTCTGGATAAGAGCGTCTGCTAAATGACGTAAATGTAATGTAAATGTAAAAACATAGCATTCAAACCAATGGCGACGAAAGCATCTCCCACCCCAAACGAGGAGAAGATGAATCTGCTCTTGTGGAAACAAGATATCGGCCAAGGACACCCACTCGGTGTGCTCCGCTTGCCTTGGGCTGCAACATGCCCAGGAAGCATTAGCCTCCCCCGGCTCCTGTCCACACTGTGCCTTCTTCACTGTGAAGAGCCTCCGTCGCAGGCTAGCACGCCAAGCTAGCCTGAGTCAACAGAACCCTAACATGGGGGTGATGGATATCCCCACAGGAGATCGTGGAGCGACGGCTAGCATTAGCTGGGGCGACCAGCTCGACGCCATTGCCCCGCTGTTGGAAGACTCCAGCAACGACCTTGCGACCCCCCTTTCGGGCTTCCTGATTGGAGATGACAACGACTCCACAGGTTTTTCCGACAGTCTCCCTTCGGAATCATCGGATTGAGACGAAGACTCCTTCATCCCCTCAGGCCAGGCCACCAAGCCTGCTGCCGGGGAATCTGAAACCGGACACGCAGGCAGTGCGCAATCCCCACCAGCTCTCGGTGTGGACCTGCAGGACGTGTGCAAACGCGCTGCGAATAAACTGGTGATTCCCTGGCCCAATGCAGTAGCAGAGACCACCACGTCCCGCTACGAGGGTAAGAGGCTACCCAAGGCCAAATGGGCAGCCAGGCAATTGCTCCCAGTCTTCTCAGAATGCCTGGAGGAGGTTACCCGTACCTGGAGTACACCTTTCTCCTCCAAGAACCCTGTCCAAGGTGGGTCGGTGTTGGACTGTGTTGACATGACAGGGATTGGGCTTGCCCACATGACCCCCATCAAACCCCTGGTGGCTTCCCATCTACACCCCAGCCAGACGTCCTCCATGACCTCAACAGGCCCTGCCTTACCAACCAAGTACGAGCGCTTCCAGTACTCTGCGACAGAGATGGTCTACAGGTCGGTCACCACAGCGGTGAGGGCTCTCAGCACCGCCTCCATGCTCTCGGCACACCAACCTGAGCTACAGGAGGAGCTAGCGGTCACACCAGAGCCAGGTTTATGGGACGAGATCAGTATTGCCACAGACCTCAACCTGCGTCTGCTCAAAGCCGTTGTCCAGGCATCAGGGAGAGCGATGGGGCTCATGATATCCCAGGAGAGGGCTTGATGGCTCAACCTATCCACGGCGTCTGATAGTGAGAAGCTGAAAATCCTGGATGCTCCAGTAGACCCTAAAAGCCTTTTCTGTCCCACCGTTGAGATGCAGAAACTGTTCCTGTCTGCCCAGGAAGACACAGCCCAGTGCCTCCTCTGTGCCTTACCGCACCTTCGCCCAGGCTGCAGCGGGTCGACCCGCCTCAACCTTTAATATCCCCAGGCGCCCAGCTCCCCAGGCTGCGAACCCAGGGCAGCAAATAACCTTGGACCCTAAGGGCCCCTGGTCTAAGAAGCCCCCTGTCCCACCCATGACATCAAGGGGCCAGCCTGCCCCTAACCCCACCCAGGGGGTGAGGAGGAAGAAATGAATGGCCTAGCGATGTCCCCATCGCCAGAGAGGCGAGAACAGTCTCCCCCAAGCACTGTTCTATCCCCTCCTCCAATCCTGAGCCTGTTCCAGGGTGCAAGTTTCCAGGCACCTCAGTGTTCTTTCCAGTGTACCGGGCCCAAGTTGGTGGTCACAGAGTACAGCCCAAAGAGGAGAAGAGACAATATTCAGATGGATGCCCCTACAAGGCCCCCCTCTTGTCTCAAAAAACACTCCCCAATGCCAGTTAACATTTAAAATGTTAATAATAGCGCAACCAGGCTACAGGCCAAGGGCGCAGTCAGACATGTTGTTTCTCAAAAAATCAAAACAAACAGGGTGCCTCCCTATAACGCCACTAGAGGGAGCTACCGTTCCTTCTGTGGTGACAGGCCACATAAGCGCTCTCCCGCTACAAAGCTGGACATGCGTAGTGCGTCACGAACTGTCATACACCCTCCCCCCGACAGAGGGTGCTGTTGCACCGTCTATGGGGGAAAGCCTGGTCAGCCCTCTCTCGGAGCAGAGAGAGAACTGGCGGACATGCACAGTGCCAAACTGGGTACAGGGCATGATAGACAGGGGATACAGACTACAATTCGCTGTCACCCCACCTCGATTCATGGGAATCATATACACTCAGGCTCAGGGGGAATCAGTGTGTGTACTCCAGGAGGAAATCACATCGCTAATAGGGAAAAGGGCAATGAGAATTGTTCCTCCTGAGCAAAGCCACTGCGATTTTTACTCAATATATTTTCTGGTTCCAAATAAGGGGGGCGGCATACGCCCGATCTTAGATCTACTTGCTCTAAACAGGCACATGAGAAAGTACATGTTCAGAATGTTGACACACACTGCTCTTCTACGTTCTGTGCGCCCAGGCGATTGGTTCGTATCCGTCGACCTGAAGGACGCTTACTTTTACATCTCAATATACCCCCCTCACAGGAACAGATTCGCTTTTCAAGGCGTAATCTACACATTTCTGGTGCTCCCTTTCGGCCTCTCTCACCTCGTGTTTTTACAAAGTGTACCGAGGCAGCCATAGCCCCACTCAGAGAGAGGGGAATTCGGCTGATGACGTTCATAGACGATTGGCTGATTGTGCGCGCAATCGAGACAAGAGGTCTACTATTATTGGAACACCTGACATTTCTAGGTTTCAGAATAAACACAGTAAAGAGCGTTCTGATTCCCACGGAGACAATCTCTTTCCTAGGTTTAATCCTGGATTCGGTTTCTTTCAAAGCTCGCCTTTCGGTGGAACGTATAAGAACATTCCAAGATTGCCTAGCACTGTTTCGCAGAGGGAACCTGGTCTCTTTCAAAACATGCCTGAGGCTACTAGGGTTGATGGCATCTGCTTTAGTAGTCATCCCATTAGGACGTTTGAATATGAGAGGGTTTCAACGCTGGGTCTCTTCTTTGGGTCTGAGACCAATACGTCACAAACATCACCGTGTACAGATCTCCATAGACTGCATAGTAGCGCTGCGCCCCTGGAGGCACCGGACGTTTCTGTCACAGGGTGCCCAGATGGGCACTGTTTTATCCAGAACAGTAGTCACGACGGACGCATCTCTCTCAGGTTGAGGTGCGACCCACGAGGGCAGAGCAGTCAATGGGATGTGGGGACCCCATCTCCGTTCTACTCACATAAACTGTCTGGACCTCCTTGCAGTGTTCCTAGCATTAAAGTAATTCCTCTCATTTCTGGAGGGTCATCATGTTCTAGTCAAAACAGACAATACCACTGTTGTGGCTTACATAAACAGACAAGGGGGACTGAGATCCCCTCACTTACACACACTGGCACACAGACTGATTATGTGGAGCAGTGTGCATCTCCAGTCACTGAGAGCTACTCATGTACCGGGAGTACTGAATCTGGGGGCAGATTTACTTTCCAGGGGGAACCCTCTAAACAGAGAGTGGAAGCTTCACCCGGAAGTAGCCAATCAGGTATGGATGCACATTGGCATTCCAGTAGTGGATCTTTATGCATCGATGGAAAATACTCAGTGTCCACTGTTCTTTTCCCTGAGGGATCGGGATCGGGAGGCACAGATGGGAGTGGACGCGTTGGCGCACGAGTGGCCACGCGTCCTCCTGTATGCATTCCCCCCACTGGCCCTGATTTCCCCCACCCTAGCCAGGGTGCGGGAGAAGGGTCTATCTCTCATACTAATAGCTCCACATTGGCCAGGGAAACACTGGCTAGCAGAGATCACTCAACTTCTATGCAGCCATCCATGGCCCCTTCCCTTGCGTTGGGACCTACTGTGCCAGGCGCGAGGGGAGATTTTCCATCTTCACCCGGAACGGTTGGCACTCTGGGCCTGGCCCGTGAATGGTTCAACTTGAACACTGCCGGGCTTCCTCAAAATGTCATTTAGACTATTCAGAGTGCTAGAGCCTCATCCACCAGGTCCCTTTATAATTGTAAATGGCGAGTGTTTGAGGAATGGTGCACTGAATCACAGGCAGTGCCATTCCAGAGCTCTGTCCCGGTAATCCTGTAGTTTCTACAGGAATTATTAGAAAAAGGAAAGGCTTTTTCTACTATTAAGGTATATCTAGCAGCTATTTCGGCTTGTCATGTGGGTTTTGGGAGCACGACAGTGGGGCAACACCCCCTTGTCGCCCGTTTTATGAAGGGTGCATGTCGCTTGCGTCCGGTGTCCAAACAGCTTGCCCCGTCATGGGATTGATCAATTGTTTTGGATGCTCTATGCCAACAGCCTTTTGAGCCCCTGGATCAGATGGAGCTGAAGATACTTTCATTTAAGACCGTGCTATTACTAGCATTGGCCTGTGCCAAGAATGTAAGTGACATTCACGCACTCTCTGTGCACTCGTCGTGCACAATTTGCACCTGGTAACAATAGGGTATTGCTGCAGTCTAACCCCGCCTTTATCCCTAAGATTGTTAACCCATCTTTGATGTGTCTTCCTCTGGAGCTAGTAGCTTTCTATCCCCCACCGTTTTCCTCTCCGGAACATCAACGGTTGCATATGTTGTGTCCAGTATGCTGTGTCCAGTATGTTGTGTCCAGTTTCGCCCAGTTTCCTGGGCGAAACCTCACACAGGTGAAGCGCTCACTAAACAACGCCTATCCCACTGGATAGTGGGGGCTATTGCTTTGACCTACACAAGTAAGGCTCTTCAGTCTCCTGCGGGCCTACGGGCTCATTCCACTAGAGGAATGGCTACGTCCTGGGCTTTATTTAAGGGAATATCTATCCAAGATATTTGCTCAGCAGCGAGTTGGGCTTCGCCTCATACATTTGCAAAGTTTTATAGGCTCGATGTCACTGCACCGACCCTGGCGCATACTGTTTTAGGTGTAGGATCTTCTGAAGGGCAAAGCCCATTTGTGTGATATATCGCACAGGGCAGGATAAGCCTGTCTGGCAATACGGGAGTCAGTATATCCCATAAGTGAAATACCGAAACGAATACTTGAAAGAGAACTTTAGGTTATGACTGTAACCCCGGTTCTCTGATAGTATGAGTGAGATATTTCACCAGACCACCCAGGTTCCCTCGCCTCGGCCAGTCCGCCAGGCTCACCCAGGTGGGATGCCGGATGGCGTCCCTGGGGGGGGGGGGGGTACTGTTAATTGAAATACATTCCAGGTGAATACCTCATGAAGCTGGTTGAGAGAATGCCAAGAGTGTGCAAAGCTGTCATCAAGGCAAAGGGTAGCTACTTTGAAGAATATTTTTGGTTACTACGTGATTCCATATGTGTTATTTCATGGTGTTGATCTCTTCACTATTATTCTACAATGTAGAAAATAGTAAAAATAAAGAAAAACCCTGGAATGAGTAGGCTTGTCCAAACTTTTGACTGGTACCATACATCTATATACAGTACATGGCTCTAATACAGCCTAATCTCGGAAGTAAGAACCAAATTCTCATGTGAATGCTGGCCTCCGCTATGCTAATGATTTTTGGAGAGATTAAATACAGCCAGGCCCTAGGGGATGTAAAGTTCAGTTTTTCACTGTCCCATTTCTAGCATTCAGCCACATTCTCCAGCATCAGCAGTCTATTATAGATCCTTCACATATCATTTGTAAGCAAAATCATACTACATAAAGGGTGATATAAAAAGTCCTTCCATCTGGTGCTTTGCCAAATGTGATACCCTGCATATCCAGCTGGTATTAGTCTGTGAAATAAACATGGAAACAACGAACAAACACATTTCAGACATGTAGGCAATTTATGCTGTCTCCCTTCCCTGGATGCCACTGGCTGTGTGTGTGTGTGTGTGTGTGTGTGTGTGTGTGTGTGTGTGTGTGTGTGTGTGTGTGTGTGTGTGTGTGTGTGTGTGTGTGTGTGTGTGTGTGTGTGTGTGACCACATGGGGGAATTCGAGAGAATGGGAAAGATCTGGGACATCGGGGAGAAATCTTATCTCAGCCTAAACCTTTCTAGACTCATCCGGCGGTGTGTGTGTGTGTGTCTCTGTATGTGTGTATTTTCTGCCCTCGCTATGCTTCTCCTTGAATAGCTTAAGACATGCCCAAAGTTAAGGTGGGAGTACAGCCACACAGCAACCATCCACACAACCATGAACCAAAGAAACCAACTTCATGAACTGAAGAAACACTGTTTCAGAGATATTGAGCCATTTTGGAAGACAATTGAAGCTCACCAGAGGCCACTGTGTTTTGGTATTACAGATGTGATTCTTTGATCTTACCTGCGTTGCAGTCCTCCCTGGAGGTGCATCTCACAGGGGGAAAGGAGCAGAGAAGGCCCCACTGTGCTCTGCCCCTTGGTTCTCTCTTCCCTGGCTCCACTCTTCTCCTCTCTCTTCTCCTCTCGTCTCCTTTCTCCACCTCTCCTCTCCTCCACAGGAGCTGATCTGCTGTGCCTTCAAGGGGTGATTGTGTTTGGGAGGTGTGTGTGTGTGGGAGAGAGAGAGCGAGTGTACAGTATATGTGTGTATTTATGTGTGTTTGTGAGTCTCTGTGTTTGGGTGTGCACTGTGTATGTATGCAATGGTGTAAAGTAACTAAGTAGAAATACTTTGAAGTAATAATAATAATATGCCATTTAGCAGACACTTTTATCCAAAGCGACTTACAGTCATGTGCGCATACATGTTTACGTATGGGTGGTCCCGGGGATCGAACCCACTACCCTGGCGTTACAAGCGGCATGCTCTACCAATTGAGCTACAGAGGACTACAGTACTACTTAAGTCATTATTTGGCGTATCTGTTCTTTACTTGAGGATGTATATTTTTGACTACTTTTACTTTTATTCCACTACATTCCTGAAGAAAATATGTACTTTTTACTACCGTACATTTTGACACTCAAAAGTACTCGTTACATTCCGAATGCTCAGACAGGACAGGAATATGGTCCAATTCACACACCTATCAATATAACATGTTGTCATCCATACTGTCTCTGATCTGGCGGACCCACTAAACACAAATGCTGCATTTGTAAATTATGTCTGACTGTTGGAGTGTGCCCCTGGCTGTCCGTAAATAAATAAAAAACAAGAAATTCATGCCGTGTGGTTTGATTAATATAAGGATTTTAATGTATAGTATAAACTCTTACTTTTTAATTTTACTCAAGTATTACAATTGAATACTCTTTCCACCACTATATTTAACTACAATTAAAACTAGACACTTTTACATTTTTACTCAAGTAATATTTTACTGGATGACTTTCACTTTTACTTGAGTCATTTTCTATTAAGGTATCTTTACTACTTCTTTTTTTTGCCACCACTGTATGTACTGTATGTACTGTATGTGTGTGAGTGTGTGTGTGAGAGAGAGAGAGAGAGAGAGAGAGAGAGCAAGAGAGAGTGTATAATGTGTGTCTGTGTGTGTGTGGTGTGTGTTTGTATTTGTGTGTAAATACCATGTGTGCTACTTTCAGGGTGTTTCATAAAGTAGGTTACCCTACACCGGAGGGGACTCAGATCTAACCCAAGCCCTAAACACTCCAAAACCAACATTACCGAGCTACTGTTTACTTAACTGTTTACACTAGAGAAATTGTTTGAGTTATTCTCTATAACATATCTTCTTTGCGCTTGGACATAGCTTATATCAGATGTACAATTAATTTTAACCAGGCTTATTTCAGATCACAGGATTGGATGACGCACTACTATGCATTATGATATTCACTATTGTTTCTTGGTTGGGTGTTTCAATCTCACCCCTGGGTGAGACAAAAAGCCTTTGTAATTTTTCATGAGCGGAGTTGTTCTTCATTTCTACTCAGAGGATTGGAAAACAAGCATCTCAATTGTATTTCCTTGATTCCTTGTGTCCTCTCTCCTTGCCTCCTCAAAACGCATTGGAGGAGAACATCTGAGGGGAGGAACCTCGGATCTGCTGCTCCAATGTGCTTTGAGAAGGAGACGAGGAGGGAGGATGTGAGGAATCAAGGAAATACAATTGAGATTCAATTCAAGAGTGTTGCATGGGGATGCATCATTCTTGACTTGAGGAAATACATTTTGGGGGGGTTTTATCTTTTGCCTATAGGACTGCGCTCTGCAGTCACCGAGTCCTACATAAACTTGTCACATCTAAAGGGGACTGTATAATGGCCAGATTACCTACCCTTCTGAGAAATCTCTCTCTCTCTCTCTCTCTCTCTCTCTCTCTCTCTCTCTCTCTCTCTCTCTCTCTCTCTCTCTCTCTCTCTCTCTCTCTCTCTCTCTCTCTCTCTCTCTCTCTCTCTCAATTAAATTAAATTTGCTCTATTGGCATGACGTAACAATGTACATATTGCCAAAGCGTACTTTGGAGATTAAGTGAGAAGTTTACAATATTAACATAATTAAAATAATAATAATCAATATTGTCAACGGGACAATCAGTAACAACAATAATCAAGGGTAAAATAACCATACAATGGACAATAACAATGGCATAGAGGACATGTGCAGGTTGGTTGGTCTGTCAGACACTGTCCCTCATTTTATGGCAGGCAGCAATGTAGTGCGATGCCAACCCACAGCTCTCTGCGTCTTCCCCCAATAGGACGGGTAGCCTATTCTCATCAGAGAGGTCTTTGAAAGCTTGAATAAGGGTTTCAAATTTGGGGAAATTACACTCTCAATTTGTTTTATATTTTTGACATTTTGTCAGGAAATGCAGCTCTGTCTCGGGTTCTGATGTGGTGCAGTGGTTGCACAGCCTTTCCTCAACAGGGAGCCAGGTTTTCCTGTTTCTACCGTTCTCAATGGCAAGGCTGTGCTCACTGAGCCTGTAGTTTGTCAAAGTTTTTCTAAGGTTTTGATCAGTAACCATGGTCAAATAGTTTGCATTTTGCGTTGTGCTTCCCAATAGGTAATGTAGTTTTGTGTTGACTGTGTGGTAATTTTATTTTATTTTATATTTTTTTAATTATCTTTATTCTCTCTCTCTCTCTCTCTCTCTCTCTCTCTCTCTCTCTCTCTCTCTCTCTCTCTCTCTCTCTCTCTCTCTCTCTCTCTCTCTCTCTCTCTCTCTCTCTCCCTCTCTCTCTGTCCTGCTGCCCATACTTACCATAGACCCATAGATCCCATTTAGTACTGTAGTGTATGGAAATTATGACTGTTTTAAGTGGAACTGAACGTGTGCTTTGTTTAAAGGAACCGAGGGGGGGATGGTTTATGATGTATTTGAAATGTGCCTTTTTGAGGATGACGCCCGAGGGGAGACTGGTGATTGGCCAGAAGAGGGGGTAACCCTTATTTTGGCAGTGTCTATATAAGAAGGGTTTTGGACAATAAACCCCAGAGCGGTTATTATAATTCGAGGCAACTGCTCTGCAGACAACGCGTGTCTGTAATTTATGCTGTAACCTCGTGGTATGAATAAAAACTTCTGACACGATGCAGCATAAACCGGACTCTTTTGTTGACAGCGATGATGACCACCATTCATCATATACGACAGTACAGTATTGACTGCTATGAACTTCCCGTCTATTCTGACAGATGCCAGACCCCAGACGACCAGATGTGTGTGATTTTGTTAACGACTAAAAAGCACAAGGTCTTTCCACAGTAGACCTGCTGCTCCAACAGGAGCTATTCTGCTACTATAGTATTGACAAAGCCTGTCAATGAAAAAACATGCACCATCACCAGCCATCATATTTCAGGATCCAGGGGAGAAACAAAAAACACAGAGCAGCACATATAATCCAATTATTAGGCCAACCTTTCTCCCCCAAACACCAGAAACCATGCATCTTCACGCGTTAGATTCCCCATAATGTTATTAGCGGACAAGAAATCAATGCTGGTTAGCATTAAGCGAATCGATGTATGTGCGTCGTGCCGCGGAAGAACGGATTAATAATTTGGTTTACCGGTGGAGCGAGTGAAATGAGCAAGGCGTCTACCGGAGCGGGGCTGTGTGTGTGTTGAGGTAACCCATCTGTCTAGCTCACCGTGGAGCTCCTGTCTTAATGGAGTGCTTATCAGGGTAAGGGGAGGCAGAGAGAAGAAGGGAGGAGGAGAGGAGCGGAGGAAGGAGAGAGGAGACTGATACATTTGTGTCGGGTTTTTAAAAAAGACTGTCTGTTGCTGATGCTTCTACATCTGCATTGCTTGCTGTTTGGGGTTTTAGGCTGGGTTTCTGTATAGCACTTTGTGACATCTGCTGATGTAAAAAGGGCTTTATAAATACATTTGATTGATTGATTGATTGATGCGTTACAGTTCTGCTCAGCTCTCTCTCTTTCTATTTCTCTCTCGCTCTCTCTCTCTCTGTCCCTCTCTCTCTCTGTCCCTCTGTCTCTCTCTGTCTCTACCCTGATAATAATTCCCACATCTGACATAAACACAGTCAGAATGTCAGAAGAATGTTCAAATACTTGAGTGGGGAAGGAGATCAGCTACCGACTGACCAAATATTTAGCGACTGTCTGACACATTCAGTGAGTAGACAATATTGTAGAGATGATGGCCTTCTCAGTACTCAGATAGGCCAGACTAATGCAACAGGCTAATATGGGGGCCTGAGCAGGAGAGCACAACATCACAGAACCTTCACAATGAAATACATTGCGTAGAACAGATACAGTGCCCTCTGTAATTATATTTTCTTATTTTGGCTCTATACTCCAAAAATGTGGATTTGAAATCAAACAATGACTCTGAGGTTAAAGTGCAGACTGGCAGCTTTAATTTGCTGTTGGTTTTGGTTATGTCTCAAATTATTTTGTATTCCCAATAGAAATGAATGGTAAATAATGGATTGTGTCATTTTTATTGTAAATAAGAATAAAATATGTTTCTAAACAGTTCTACATTCATGTGGAAGCTACCATGATTACGGATAATCCTGAATGAATTGTGAATAATGATGAGTGAGAAAGTTACAGATGCACAAATATCATACCCCCAAGACATGTTAACTTCTCACCATTAGAATACCAGGAGAGGTTAGCATTTTTTTTGGGGGGGGGGTAACTTTTTCATTCATAATTATTCACGAGTCATGCAACTTATTATGTGACTTGTTAAGCACATTTTTACTCCTGAACTTATTTAGGCTTGCCATAATAAAGGGGTTGAATACTTATTGACTCAAGACATTTCAGTGTTACATTTGTCGTGTATGAAGATTATGACTATTCTAGAGGGACAAAGAAAATATGTTTATCTTAGTTCAAAAGTAGCAGTTGTAGGGTGACGCCCCAGGGGGGATAGGTGATTGGACGGAAGAGGGAGCAACCCATATTTTGGCATTGTTTATAAGTATGAGCTAGACAAAGAGGGGGCAGAAACAGACAGATTATGTTTGGGACGCTGTTTCTCCAGACCCTGCAAGTCTGTAACTCATGCTGAAAGCTTGTGATATGAATAAAACTTATGATCCAGGTTCAGTATGAGCAGACTCCTTTGTTTATCAGCAATGATTGCCAGCATTTACTCGATACGACAAATGGCGCCCAACCTGGGGCTGGTCTGCATCTCTCCTTTGTTTCATTCGTTGCCGCCAAGCTAACTCGTTCGTAAGTCATGGCCAGACAAGGGTGAGTTTTTCTTACCGCTTTGGAGGTTGTTAGTTTGGATACTGCTTGTGTACACTGGAGAAATGTACCATTACGACCGAAATGTGCCTCGTGTGGCGTTATTGCTGAGAACTGGGGGTCTGGCTAATCATTATCAATTGTTGCACTGGTAGACAGGGCAAAAGGGGGGCTTGGAATTTTAGAGCAATCGATGGTAGGGATTAAGGCAGATATTGGCAGATGTACAAGGCAGAGGAATACGTATGCATTAGGGCACTGTACCATTTAAGACCCCGGGGTGGGCCATTTTAGGAATGGGCCGAAAATCCGTTTGCGCGTTAGAATGTGCAGTCGGTGTGTTTTAAAGAAAAACTCGGGTTGATGGAATTTATCTGATTGTGATTATTGCTCGACTTTCATCCGACGGGGTGTCCGCTTTGGGGGAATCTCTCAGTGGATGGTCATTAAACTCATGGCATCACAAACGGTAGGAGAAATAGACAAAAGGGAAAAAGGGCAGTGAAAGGTACCTGTTGCGTGGTGCCAGCCACAGGTTAGCTAAAGGCTAATGCTAATGCTGATGCTAAATGCTGGTTGTGTTTCAGGCCACATTGTACATAAAGGCTAAGGCTAAATGCTAAATGCTAAATGCTAATTATGTTGCGTGCTACATGCTAACGGGTGTCCTTAGGGGTGCCATTGCGATGGAATAAGCCTCTTAAATTATGTTTGTATGTGTAGAATTCAGAGTTCTATGCGATATGTGAGCTCTGTTAAATGTTATTGTTTGACTATAAGTGTAAAATAGAGAGGCTGTGGTAGAATGCTGGCGTTCTATTGTTTGAGAACGTATTTTTGAATGTATCGCGCATGCGTGGGATTTTACTAGACTGGGCTGCAGGGGGAGACAGAGACACAGACGAGGGAACAAAGAGGAGAGATTTTAACACGAATCTTCTAGGTTTAAAGCGGCTGTTGTTTGAAAATGAAACTATTTGTTGAGATGTAGTGAATTTATAAATTAGAGATATGTTGACGGATTATAATAAATTAAATAAAATGACGATTAAAATAAATAAAAATGTTTTTGAGCGATCTATTTAGTCCTGAGTTTAGTCTTAGAGCGAATGTGAACGAAGGAATATTGAATATGGTTGAAGTAACTCAGTATTGCATTAACTACTAAAATCTTTTTCTGTGTCTCTGTTCTTTTGTCATATGAGAGGCGATAGGACAAGAGGAGTGTCAGAGGAGAAAGAGAGAGGAGGGGCTGACTGACGTGACAAGGTGTGACGCTGCAGAGGATCAGATATCAGGCTAGTTCACCAAATCTTCCCCTACAGGATATTTGGTGTTATGACAATTTCACAGAGGCTTGGCAACAGACTGATCATTTGAATAAAATTTGCATTTTGGAGTCTCGGGCATCACTTGGGTTTGATTGCAGTTGTGTTGGAAATCGAGTACTGACATTATTCTGTAAAATTAAGATAATTAGGTGCTTATAGAGCAAGGGGGTTTATGGGAATTGTAGTGTTGTAAGGTTAGAGGGCTTTGTTTTTAGGATTGGTAAGGTAGCCACTAATTGATAAATTGGTAGGATAGGATATAGAAATAAAAAATTTGTTTTAATTATTCATAATTTTTAATTGATTTTTATTTTAATTAAAAATATTTTTTGAATACAATTTGTAATTGAATTTTTAATATTCATAATTTGGTTGATTGATAAAAAAAAAAGGTTTATATTAATAATTAAAGGGGGGAAGCCATAGGCTATATAGGCTAAAATAAAATAAGTCACAATAAAGGAATATAAAAGAGTAGTTACAATGGGGAGAAAGGACAGCAAGGCTATGAAGGTGATTACACCTGTTGATATAGTACAAAATAGTAATCCTTTAACTAAAGTAGTGCTAGGTTATCCGGCAAATGAAATAAAAGTTGCCCTTCATTCTCAAATAAAAACTGATAAAAGATTCCAGCGATAAGATAAACAAAGGTATAGAGGAAAATGCTAAAGGAAGAACAGGCGACAGAAAAACTAATGGCAGACGTTAGTACACCTTTCTCACATACGGATTCAGCAAAAAGACACCCACCTTACGAGAAGGAAGTAGAGCTTAGGGATGTTTATCCTCAGCTTCCGGTGATCATCCAGCAGGGTGATTATTGCATCAGAGATGAAGATGAACGAATAATAGATAGAGGACAAACAGAAACGACAATAAAAATGAATTCAAAACTCCAGAAGGAAGAAAATGAGATGTCTGGAAGAGAAGAGTGAGGTTAAGGAAGATGGAACTTGAAGAAGATGATGAAGATGAAGATCAGAGTGATTGAGAAGAGATCATGGGTGGATATGACTCTGTGATCAGAAGGAAGTTGGCAAGAGAGGAAAGAAGGATACTAGAGATTTGATCTCTGATGGAAGTTGAAGGAAGAAGGATACAAGAGATTCGAGTTCAGATGAAGACAGCGATAAAGAGGAGACTAAAGGTGCTGTGTATTCAAAAGGAGTTTGTCCTACAAGGACTGGCACAGAAGAAATAGAAGAAGATATAGACCGATGCTTATCATGCCTGGATAAAGCGAATAGTTTAGAAGAAGTAACACAACTGGATGAACAACTCAAGAAGGGAAGATACAGAAGAAAACCTGCTGAGAAAAGAATCCCAAGAATTGGAGGAGAAGAATACATTGAGGTCAAGGAAAGGCCAATAGTAAGAAGATGAGGGAAGATGATATTTCGAGGACAGAACTTAGAATATAAGCTTTTGAAGAATCCTGATATGTCAACAGCAAGAAAGAACAGGATCAAGAAACTCTCAGAAAACTCAATCATACAACTGGTGGAGAAGAGAAGCTTTGGTTAGGAAGAATCAGAGTGAACCAAATCAACAATCACTGCTACAGCTTCAACTGAACAAGGCCAACTGCAATTGTACCAGCCACCAAGGGCGGTACCAGGTGTTTCATATCCACAGCCAGTTTCTGGACAGACACAGAATTGGAGAGGAAGAAGACGAGAAGGCTTAGAAGGAGGAGGAAGATTTCAGCTACACTTCCAGCAACTTTCAGAAGAGTGTTATAATTATGGACAGATTGGTCACTTTACCTGTGAGTGCAATAAGTCAGGAGGAAACATCAGAGGGAATTTCAGAGGAAGATACAGGGGCCAGTCAAGATCATCTGGAGGACCGGTGAACCCCTACAGGGGTCCGGAGCAAGGATTCTAGAGGAGCCTAGAAGATACGAAGGGGGGTGTCAGCTGATAGCACCAATTAGGAAGAAAATATCTAACAATTGAAGTAAAAACAGAGGACTATGAGAAGTGATAGTGAATAGTGGAAAAGCTTTTATCTGTGTTCAGCCTAAAGAGGTTAAACATCTCACTATGTAAAAATAACTAATTAGGATAGGGATTTGAGGTAGTAAAACAGCTAATTACTCTTAAGGAACCAATTGAGCTCTTCTATAAAAATCAAAGAGAAATTAAAATAGACATACTAATATTAGAACATATACCTATTGCATTGTTGGAAAGATATGCATTGTGTAAATTGAACTGTACAATAAGATGTACACTAGACGGCTGGCTGGTAGAAGATTTTAAAAAGTAGGGTTTTTGGGAATCATATTTGCTTAAAAAGATAATATCATAGGAAGGATGATAATCTATTAGACTGCCTATTAGACGATCTGTCTGGGAAATAAAGTTAAAAGGGGTGACTGTTATTCTGGGTTACATTCCTACACCAAGAGATTTCAGGCTAGGCTAAAAGGTGTTTAGTCGTTTGCCAAGTCTGTGTGTAAAGAAGTCAGAAGCAGGTGGGGACTACCCAATCACATATTCTAAAAATTTGGTGGTAAAGGATTTTGTGAATAAATCAGTGGAAAAAAGGTTTTTAAAGGTTAGGAGAAAAGATTAGATTAAAAAGTTAGGAGAACTAGGTTGAAGGAACTCTAAGACAGTAAGCTAAGTTTCAAAGTTAGTAGTAAAAGAGAGAACAGTGATGAAGGACATTTTAGAGTAGGAAGATCAAGGTAATTGTAGGTGTATTTTTTTTATAATCAAAAGTTTGAAAGTTAGGGTTTAGAGTAGGAAGAGAGAGTGAATGTAAGTTACATTTACGTCAGTTGACACTAGTGGTGATAGATGGAAGTACAAGCAAAGAGTTCAAAGCTTTGGGGAAACTAGATGAAGTAACAATAAGGACATCAACACTTCAGTCTATTAAAACAACAGTGAGAAGCAATTTAACTCTTTCAACATTGATAGTTATTAAAGCCATAAATATATCGCATTTGATTATAAGGGAACCAATAGCTCCAGCACCAATTTTAGAGGAAAAGACTGTTATTAGGGTTAGGATGAGTGATCCAGCTCATCTTCATTGTAGATGTGAGAGATGGAGTGGAGAGGGGACGTTCCTCCCACATGGAGAGATAATTAGGGAGAAGGAGTATTGTTATCAGGACCAGAAGTAGAAGCTGTTGCACCTAGTCAAAGGAGGTATAGTTTGTACAACGATATGAAGTGGAAGAGGGTTATGAGTGATTGTTCATTTATTTTGCGTAATGTTACAGAGAAAGATCAGGGAAAATATATGTGTACTTATCTAGTGCAAGCATTAAAATTTGTTCCGCTTCCACAGTCAACGAGGGAGTTCAGGAGGAGTAGATTACAGTAGTCACTCCAACAGTAGATAATACACAGAGGATATCGGGAACTTTCCCACTAGAAGTAGTTAAGGGTGTTAATACATCAACTAAATCAACTACTTTAATGGTAACTTTGGAAGGGATTAATGATGCGACGGCAATAACAAATGTAGGAAGTATGACACCGACACCGACAACAGCTTTTTTGAAATTAAAGGGGGTAGCAAGAAGGACTCAGGGGTTTATGGTACGGATGGAGAGTGCTGTCAATGATAGTACGAATAGGGTTAAAATAGGAGAGCAGATAGTGGTAGAGAACAATATAGATTCATCTGAAATAGTGAAGGATACTATCATGGAGGTACAGGATGAGGTCTTTGATTTTAATGACAGACAAGGAGAGGTATCTGATCAGTACCGCTCATTAGGGAAGAGAGAAACTAAATGGATGGGTTTGATTCTTCTGTTGTGAAAATTAGAGATAGATGGGCAGGTAGGAATCTTTGGTTCCAGCAGCTCATTCTGTAAGATCAGTGAGGAATCTTGAGGGTCCATGTCTGTTGATAATTCCAGCCAAACATTTTAGAGACGGTCGCTCGACCTCTATCAAGTATGTGTCAATCTTATGCTTTGTCATGACTGTTGTATCAGCAACAACAATCAGTAACAGATAAAATAATGTCGTTGTCAAAACATTTGTTTAAGCCTAGGTTTAAGTGTTCTTGGGTTAAATGAATTACCCTATGGGAATTTGTTAGATGGGAAGAAAAATCAGTTAACAGCGAACCCTGAAGCATTGGAGGTGAAACCCTTGAGGGCTAAAAGTTGTTTTTGTTCTAATAAAACATATGATGTAAGGGGTATGTTTATGGGAATATCAGATTGTGATGATTATATGATAACTTTGGGTATGCATGACCTTAAGGGTAGTAATGAGAAATATAATGTAACTTTTTATGTTCCAGTTAGTAAGAAGAGCAGGACTTTGATGGTTAAAAGATTAGCTTTTGCCTGACAATGTGACTATGGGAAATTTTAGGGATATTTTGAGGGTTTGTGGTGATAAAGCATATATATTCTTACCCTATGGATGGATAGGATGTTGTTACATGTCAACGTTGAAGCTTCCATATGAGGTTTCTACCATTATAAGAGGGGTAGCACCGGACACAGATAAATCTAGGGTTGAAAATAGGGTGAAAAGAGACATGGCGACATGTCATAGTCTTCAAGCCTATCATTGAAGGATAAATCTAAGGGAGAAGGGGGGACTTTTTCCATGGTATGGTGTAACATTTGGGAAGATCATATTGATAATGTTAGTTATACTTTGAGTCCAGATAGTTCAGATATTATCACTAGGGTTATATATGCATTGAAGAATATAAGGGATGCATTTGGTAGATCTGAAGGAGCTGGATGGTCAGCGAAGACTTGGTTGCAAGATCAGGTAGGCCAGTAGGAGCAGTGATGGATTACATTTTAATAGCAGTTTTGATAGCACTGTGTGTGATGTTTGTAATTTGTTACTGACCTTTGAGAAAGCTATGATATTGAGATAGGTTGGAGTAGTGATGCCTGGAGACAACACTCAGATGCCGTTGTTGACTGTTCCTGATCTGGATGAAGATGGACAAGTGGGACTGGATGATAAATATCCTTTTTGAATATTTGATCATTTTTCTAATTTTTTTTTCAATATTAGGGTGATTTTAGTATGATTTTATGAATCAAAGGGGGGAAGTGTATGAATGAATCGTATTATCCTAGTTCATTATTCTATCATTTATAGTGATTCATACATCATTTATATATAATTTTTATATTCTTAGTTGATATTGATGGTTATTTTGAAAGTGTTGTTTTGCAAAAGATACTGTTTGGTCTTTTCTTTTCTTCCAGAAGCATTTGGGGGAATATGTGGAGATTGAAATACTCAAACAAGGACAATATGAAGGGACAATATGAAAGGACAATGACTGGAGGAGATGGAACCAGAAAGGGGTGGAAAGGTTCCCATTCCATCATCAACAATACCTTGGAAGTCGAGACTACGGGGAGATGAAGTGTAGTGGACTACATTCCAGTGTCTGCAATGAAATATAGACATATTTGCATGTGTAATACATAATTTGTGTCATATTCTTAGGTATTAATTTTTGTAGAATGATATTTGATGTTATTGGATACATGTGGGGAACTTAGATGTTTTTGTTTATTTCGTGAATGCTTAGGGACAGGGAGTCTAGGCAGGGAGAGGTCCACTATAGGGTCCGATGGGTTGACCAGCCTTGGTGTGGACATTTTTTGGATAGTATTTTGTTTGCAGGGGCTTACATGTGTATTTAATTGCATCATAGTTTCAAATGCATTGATAGGGATTTATGAGTTTATCTGGAGTATCTAGGTGGTTGCCTGGGGCAGAGGGACCGTGAGAGAATTTTACTGTCTTGATTGATGGATGGATTTGGAACGAAGGTTGCCAGACAGTTTTTCGCTCTCACACTCCATAAAGATTTTTTCATATTTCATAGTAATGTATTCACACTCCATAAAGATTTGTTCATATTTCATAGTAATGTATTCACACTCCATAAAGATTTGTTCATATTTCATAGTAATGTATTCACACTTCATAAACAGTTATTCATATTTCATAGAAAGGTATATACACTCTAGAGGAGAATGTTTATGGTTTAATGTTAAAGATACTCAATAAGATAAATTGTTACTGGTCATAATCCTATTCTGTTTGTTTTCGAGACTTTTAGTTAGTCTCGAAGGGGGGATATGTCGTGTATGAAGATTATGACTATTCTAGAGGGACAAAGAAAATATGTTTATCTTAGTTCAAAAGTAGCAGTTGTAGGGTGACGCCCCAGGGGGGATAGGTGATTGGATGGAAGAGGGAGCAACCCATATTTTGGCATTGTTTATAAGTATGAGCTAGACAAAGAGGGGGCAGAAACAGACAGATTATGTTTGGGACGCTGTTTCTCCAGACCCTGCAAGTCTGTAACTCATGCTGAAAGCTTGTGATATGAATAAAACTTATGATCCAGGTTCAGTATGAGCAGACTCCTTTGTTTATCAGCAATAATTGCCAGCATTTACTCGATACGACACATTTTTTATTAATTTGTAAACAAATCTAAAAACATAATTCCACTGTGACATTATGGTGTATTGTGTGTAGGCCAGTGACACAATCATGGGCTTCAAGCTTATATCATCAAATTCATGAAAACGTGGTTACTTAAGATATTTGTAAAATTATATTTGTATTTGTGGATTAATTTACTTCTACCTGATGCCTTTCATGAAGGTTTTTGATTGAGTTATTTCCCTCATTATCGAAAACATTAATAAAAGGCATTGGGTAAAGGTAAATGAATCCACAAATACAAATATAATTTTACATATATCTTAAATGACCCCAGTTTCATGAATTTGATGATATAAGCTTGACGCCAATTCAAAAACAGTACGGGACTTGAACAAGGAAGGGTATTCCCTTATGCAGCGCTCCCAAACCTCTGTGTGTGTCTCCTCCCACAAGTGTCTGTGTGTTAAACCTCATCCCCTACGTAGCTCTTGCTCTTCAACTAAGTGTGCTGCCTTAAAAAATTGCTATTTTTGCTGAATGCTCAATTTCATCTGACCTCCAGAGTTTGGTCCCCAAACAGCCCTGGTTGAAAGGCATGCTGTAGGAATGTAATGGACACATTTTTAATGGACTGTTGCTTCTCGCTAGCTGGAACACAATTATTCACTCGCTCCATTCTTCCATTAAGACCCATCCCTGTGAACAAACTCACACACACACACACACACACACACACACACACACACACACACACACACACACACACACACACACACACACACACACACACACACACCAGTGGAGGCTGCTGAGGGGAGAACGGCTCATAATAATGGCCGGAAAGGAGCAAATGGAAACCATGTGTTTGATGTATTTGATACCATTCAACTGACACACACACACACACACACACACACACACACACACACACACACACACACACACACATTCTTGCTTCGTTTGGGCTAAGCCAAATGAACAGAGCCAGCGGTGTCTGGAGCTAATGTAGATTTTCATCATTGGTTTAATTCATTTACATCAACACATAACAACTAGCACTATCAGTCAGTGGCCAGACATACAAATGACTCACTTAATTTCCAATGAAGTTACTGAGAACTTTTGTGGTGTGTGTGTGTTTGTGTGTGTTGGGGCATGTGTGTGTGTGTTTGTGTGTTTGTGTGTGTGTGGTTTGGGGTGTGTGTGTGTTTGTGTTGGAGTGTGGGTATGTGTGCGTGTGTACGTGTGTGTATATATATCTGTGTGCGTGTACAGGGCTATTCACACCTCTTGACTTTTTCCACATTTTGTTATGTTACAGCCTGAATTTTAAATTGATTATTTTGAGATTTTGTGTCACTGGCTACACACAATACCCCATAACGTAAAAGTGGAATGATGTTTTTAGAAATGTTTACAAATTAATAAAAAATGAAAAGTTGAAATGTATTGAGTCAATAAGTATTCAACCCCTTTGTTATAGTAAGCCTAAATAAGTTCAGGAGAAAAAATCGCTTAACAAGTCACATAATAAGTTGCATGGACTCACTCTGTGTGCAATAATAGTGTTTAACATGATTTTTGAATGACTACCTCATCTCTGTACACCCACACATACATTTATCTGTAAGGTCCCTCAGTCGAGCAGTGAATATCAAACACAGATTCAACCACAAAGACCAGGGAGGTTTCCAATGCCTCGCAAAGAAGGGCACCTATTGGTAGATGAGTGAAAATGTAAAAAGCAGACATTGAAAGTCCCTTTGAGCATGGTTAAGTTATTAATTACACTTTAGAGCTCTTATAAACTTACCCAGAAAGACTCACAGCTGTAATTACTGGCAAATGTCATTCTAACATGTTTTGAATCAGGGGTGTGAATACTTATGTAAATGAGATATTTCTGTATTTCATTTTCAGTAAATTTGCAAACATTTCTAAAAACATGTTTTCAATTTGTCATTATCGGGTGTTGTGTGTAGGTGGGTGAGCATTTTTTTTGTTTTAATCCCGTTTCAATTCAGGCTGTAACACAACAAAATGTGGATTAAGTCAAGGGGTATGAATACTTTCACACTGTATGTGTGTGTATCTCTGTGTGTGTGGGTGTGTGTGTGTCTGAATAAATCATTAAAGTAGATAAGGTGTAGAGATCCGTTCTCCCTCAGTGATGGCTAATTGAATCAGAGGAGTGAGAGAGGAGGGAGTGAATGGATAGAAAAGAGGAAGAAAATAGGGAAAGGTTTGTTATAGAAAATAGTAAAAATAAAAAATAAACCTTGAATGAGCAGGTGTGTCCAAACTTTTGACTGGTACTATATCTATATACACTACCGGTCAAATGTTTTAGAACACATACTCATTCCAGAGTTTTCTTTATTTTTACTATTTTCTACATTGTAGAATAATAGTGAAGACATCAAAACTATGAAATAACACATATGGAATCATATAGTAAACAAAAAAGTGTTAAACAAATCAAAATATATTTTATATTTGAGATTCTTCAAATAGCCACCCTTTGCCTTGATGACAGCTTTGCACACGCTTGGCATTCTCTCAATCAGCTTCATGAGGTAGTCACCTGGAATGCATTTAAATTAAAAGGTGTGCCTTCTTAAAAGTTAATTTGTGGAATTTCTTTCCTTCTTAATGCGTTTGAGCCAATCAGTTGTGTTGTGACAAGGTAGGGGGTATACAGAAGATAACCCTATTTGGTAAAAGACCAAGTCCATATTATGGCAAGAACAGCTCAAATAAGCAAAGAGAAACAACAGTCCATCTTTACATTAAGACATGAAGGTCAGTCAATACGGAACATTTCAAGAACTTTGAAAGTTTCTTCAAGTGCAGTTGCAAAAAACATCAAGCGCTATGATGAAACAGGCTCTCATGAGGACCGCCACAGGAATGGAAGACCCAGAGTTACCTTTGCTGCAGAGAATAGGTTCATTAGAGTTACCAGCCTCAGAAATTGCAGCCCAAATAAATGCTTCACAGAGTTCAAGTAACAGGCACATCTCCACATCAACTGTTCAGAGGAGACTATGTGAATCAGGCCTTCATTGTCAATTTGCTGCAAAGAAACCACTACTAAAGGACACCAATAATAAGAAGAGACTTGCTTGGGCCAAGAAACACGAGCAATGGACATTAGACCATAAAGCATGGAGGAGGAAGTGTTATGGTGTGGGGGTGCTTTGCTGGTGACACTGTCTGTGATTTATTTCGAATTCAAGGCACACTTAACCAGCATGGCTACCACAGCATTCTGCAGTGATATGCCATCCCTTCTGGTTTGGGCTTAGTGGGACTATCATTTGTTTTTCAACAGGACAATGACCTAACACACCTCCAGGATGTGTAAGGGCTATTAGACCAAGAAGCAGAGAGATTGAGTGCTGCATCAGATGGCCTGGCCTCCACAATCCCCCGACCTCAACCAAATTGAGATGGTTTGGGATGAGTCGGATGGCAGATTGGAGGAACAGCAGCCAACAAGTGCTCAGCATATGTGGGAACTACTTCAAGACTGTTGGAAAAGCATTCCAGGTGAAGCTGGTTGAGAGAATGCCAAGAGTGTGATAAGCAGTCATGAAGGCAAAGGGTGGCTATTTGAAGAATCTATAATCTAAAATATATTTTGATTTGCTTAACACATTTTTGGTTACTACATGATTACATATGTGTTATTTCATAATTTTGATGTCTTCACTACTGATTTTTTTCTCTCACCCATCTACACAGAAAACCCCATAATGACAAAGTGAAAACATTGTTTGAACATCTTTCTGGGTAAGTCTCTAAGAGCTTTGCACGCCTGGATTGTACAATATTTGCATATTATTTAAAAAAGAAAAATATTCATGCTCTGTCGAGTTGGTTGTTGATCATCGCTAGACAGCCATTTTCAAGTCTTGCCATAGATTCTCAAGCCAATTTAAGTCAAAACTATAAGTAGGCCATTCAGGAACGTTCAATGTTGTCTTGGTAAGCAATTCCAGTAAGAACAAAATGTGGAAAAAGTCAAGGGGTGTGAATACTTTCTGAAGGCACTGTATATTTATGTGTGTGTGTGTGTGAGTGTGTGTGTGAGAGAGAAAGAGAGATGGTGTTGTGAGAGCTCTCTTGGCAACAGCTAAGTCCTAGGTGTCCACAGGCCATACATGCTGTCATGAACGGACACAATCAAAACCCCCCAAATAACAGCCAATTTCCCCTGCTGATATTACACAGCAAGGTACAGCACAGCACAGTAGGGCACTGTTTAAATTACGTACAGTTGAAGTCGGAAGTTTACATTCACCTTAGCCAAATAAATTTAAACTCAGTTTTTCACAATTCCTGACATTTAATCCTAGTAAAAATGCCCTGTTTTAGGTCAGTTAGAATCACCACTTTATTTTAAGAATTTGAAATGTCAGAATAATAGTATAGAGAATGATTTATTTCAGCTTTTATTTATTTCATCACATTCCCAGTGGGTCAGAAGTTTACATACACTCAATTAGTATTTGGTAGCATTGCCTCTAAATTGTTTAACTTAGGTCAAACGTTTCGTGAAGCCTTCCACAAGCTTCCCACAATAAGTTGGGTGAATTTTGGCTCATTCCTCCTGACAGAGCTGGTGTAACTGAGTCAGGTTTGAAGCCCTTCTTGCTCGCACACGCTTTTTCAGTTCTGCCCACACATTTTCTATAGGATTGAGGTCAGGGCTTTGTGATGGCCACTCCAATACCTTGACTTTGTTGTCCTTAAGCCATTTTGCCACAACTTTGGAAGTATGCTTGGGGTCATTGTCCATTGGGAAGACCCAGTTGCGACCAAGCTTTAACTTCCTGACTGATGTCTTGAGATGTTGCTTTAATATATCCACATAATTTTTCTTCCTCATGATGCCATTTATTTTGTGAAAGTGCACCAGTCCCTCCTGCAGCAAAGCACCCCCACAGCATGATGCTGCCATCTCCGTGCTTCACAGTTGGGATGGTGTTCTTCGGCTTGCAAGCGACCCCTTTTTTCCTCCAAACATAACGATGGTCATTATGGCCAAACAGTTATATTTTTGTTTCATCAGACCAGAGGACATTTCTCCAAAAAGTACGATCTTTGTCCCCATGTACAGTTACAAACCGTAGTCTGGCTTTTTTATGGCGGTTTTGGAGCAGTGGCTTCTTCCTTGCTGAGCGGCCTTTCAGGTTATCTCGATATAGGACTCGTTTTACTGTAGATACTTTTGTACCTGTTTCCTCCAGCATCTTCACAAGGTCCTTTGCTGTTGTTCTGGGATTGACTTGCACTTTTCGCACCAAAGTACGTTCATCTCTAAGAGACAGAACGTGTCTCCTTCCTGAGCGGTATGACGGCTGCGTGGTCCCATGGTGTTTATACTTGCGTACTATTGTTTGTACAGATGAACGTGGTACCTTCAGGCATTTGGAAATTGCTCCCAAGGATGAACCAGACTTGTGGAGGTCTAAAATTGTTTTTCTGAGGTCTTGGCTGATTTCTTTCCCATGATGTCAAGCAAAGAGGCACTGAGTTTGAAGGTAGGCCTTGAAATACATCCACAGGTACATCTCCAATTGACTCAAATGATGTCAATTAGCCTATCAGAAGCTTCTAAAGCCATGACATCATTTTCTGGAATTTTCCAAGCTGTTTAAAGGCACAGTCAACTTAGTGTATGTAAACTTCTGAAACTGGAATTGTGATACAGTGAATTATAAGTGAAATAATCTGTCTGTAAACAATTGTTGGAAAAATACTTGTGTCATGCACAAAGTAGATGTCCTAACCGACTTGCCAAAACTATAGTTTGTTAACAAGAAATGTGTGGAGTGGTTGAAAAACAAGTTTTAATGACTCCAACCTAAGTGTATGTAAACTTCCGACTTCAACTGTATGTGATGTGTGTCTGTGTTTATGTGTGTGTCTGTTATATCGACTAATCAATTACACCAGACTTGTGATCATACACCAGATGAAAGGCTTTATAGGTTGTTTTTATTCCCTTGCATCAAGAGTTGAATGCAAGAGATAATAAATAATGCGTTCTACGCTGAACAAAAATATAAACGCAACATGTAAAGTGTTGGTCCCATGTTTCATGAGCTGAAATAAAAGATCCCCGAAATTTTCCATACGCACAAAAAGCTTATTTCTCTAAAATGTTCTGCACAAATTTGTTTACCTCCCTGTTAGTGAGCATTAATCAATCCACCTGACAGGTGTGGCATATCAAGAAACGGATTAAACAGCATGATCATTACACAGGTGCTCCTTGTGCTGGGGACAATAAAAGGCCACTCTAAAATGTGCAGTTTTATCAAACAACACAATGCCACAGATGTCTCAAGTTTTGAGGGAGCGTGCAATTGGCATGCTGACTGCAGGAATATCCACCAGAGCTGTAGCCAGAGAATTGAATGTTAATTTCTATATCATAAGCCGCCTTAGAGAACGTCTTTTTAGAGCGTCCTGTGGGCGAGCGGTTTGCTGATGTCAACATTGTGAACAGAGTGCCCCATGGGGGCGGTGGGGTTATGGTATGGGCAGACATAAGCTACGGACAACGAACACAATTGCATTTTATCGATGGCATTTGAATGCACAGAAATACCGTGACGAGATCCTGAGGCCCATTGTGAGGCCCATTTCTTTTTAGGTATCTGTTACCAACAGATGCATATCTGCATTCCCAATCATGTGAAATCCTTAGATTAGGGCCTAATGAATTTATTTCAATTGACTGATTTCCTCATATGAACTGCAACTCAGTAAAAACCTTTGAAATTGTTGCATGTTGCGTTGATGTTTTTGTTCAGTATATAATGCATCTGAAAACAAACATTACTTTGTAATGTGTGTGTGCGTCACACACACAAACACACAAAAGCCAGTGTGCTGAGCTGAATGCAGATGGCCCCTTGAAATCCTCAACACACCATCTTCTGGTAGTTTCCGGGTAAAATAACCATTTGGGGATACAGGACACCACATCTGATATTGAGAAGCAGGGGAGATTCTCTCAATAGAACATTGCTGGATATTTTAATGAATTCTGTTGGGGGTTCGAAGGGAGGAAGGCAGTATGGATTGGATTTGGGTCCCATTGGTCTGTATTGCTGTGAAATCTCCTCAGAGCTACAAATGAATACCTTACCATACAGTACCTTACCTTATCTCCTAGGGTTCCCTTGGGTGGTCTCTGGCTTTCTTACTTCACCCTGAGGGAAGTGTTACACACACACATACACACACACACACACACACACACACACACACACACACACACACACACACACACACACACACACACACGCACACATACAGTGTGTGGTTAGTGATAATAATCATAGAAGGAGTTTTACAACCCAGGTTTATTAGGTTATCTGGTTCAGAGTGGGAGGCTGGCTGCCACACACAAACACACACATACGCACACACACACACACACACAGACAAACACACATGTTAGTTTGTGGAAATGAGTAGTGCAAGGCTCTTTTAGGAGCTGAGATGCCTTTACGGGAGAATAATGCTAAAATCCATGGAAGCTGCACTGCATTTGCTCCTAATCAATATAAATGGTTCTCCGCTACATGTAGGAACAGCCAGAGAAAAGTGTTAGCCATGAATCTCAAAGGAAAGGCTTTCGCTACTGTGACCATCTAGTGTTTGGTCCGATTACAACAGAGAGTGGAGATTGTGGTAATGTGGTCCAAATCATATAGATTCTTCTGTGTTCTTCTGAATGAAATGAAAACTGCCGTACATGAACAACTACAGTAGGGACGTCGAACGTTCAGGCTGCTGCACAGACAGTATGGCTCTAATCTAGAGTGGCCGGTTAAATTGTGTTTGAGAGCATTTTTTAACTCTCTACATGGTTCAATTGATGAGAAATAGGAGTAATCGTTGCAATAGGTTGGAGTGGGCAACATATACTATCATACTAAATTGACATGTTGAATTATTAGGTCATATTACATTATTTTATATTGAGCTAATTTCTCTAATGTGGACAGCATGTGTTACTACACTCTTAGAAAAAAAGGTGTAGAACCCTTTCCACACCCTTAACTGAAACCAAAAAGGGTTATACCTTGTACCAAAAAGGGTTATCCTATGGGGACAGACGAAGAACCCTTTTGTGTACCTTACACAAGCTTGCATTTTCACCACATAAATTGAGTGGAATTACACATCCTTTTTACCTCAGATTAGTGATGTTAATATAAAAGTTTTTAGTCATTTAGCAGACGCTCTTATGCAGAGTGACTTACAGGAGCAATTAGGGTTAAGCGCCTTGCTCAAGGGCACATCGACAGTTTTTTCACCTAGTCGGCTCGGGGATTAGAACCAGTGACCTTTCGTTTACTGGCACAACGCTCTTAACCACTAAGCTACACTGCCGCCCCATCAAGATCATACTAAATTGATTGCTTTAAACAGATTAATATCTTGGTTGGTACCATTGACTTTATCATACACGTCTGTCTGTCGCAGGACCTTTTCAAACTCTAATGGCAAGGACAAATTGGAGCGCTTTCGTTATAAAAGTTTCTGGCCACAAACAAATACACAGATTTGACAGTCAACCTACCCCTGTCACTCTGTAGAACCAAAGATTGTCTATTATATTGACAAGATATGCAAGTGACTGCTCTAACAATGGAAATACATGTCCTCAAAAGTGGAAGGCAGGCGGGAGGAGTTGGGACCATTCTAGCCAACGAGAGGGCAGATAGGCGTGCGAACAACAGGCCATAGAGATAGAGGACATCCAAAGTGTAATTAATAACTTCCCCATACTCAAACGGATATTTAATGTCAGCTTTTTAAATTTATTTTTACCCATCTACCAATAGGTCCCCTTTTTGCGAGGCATTGGAAAACCTCCCTGATCGATGTGGTTTAATCTGTGTTTGAAATTCACTGCTCAACTGAGGGACCTAACAGATAACTAACTGTAAGTGGGGGGTACAGAGATGAGGTAGTAATTAAAAAATTAAGTTAAACACTATTATTACACACAGAATGAGTCCATGCAACTTTTTATGTGACTTGTTAAGCAAATCTTTTCTCCTGAACTTATTTAGGCTTGCCACAACAAAGGGGTTGAATACTTACTAACTCATGACATTTCAGTTTTTCATTTTTTATTAATTTGTAAACATTTCAAAAACATAATTCCACTTTCACATTATGGGGTATTCAGTGCCGTTTAAGGTGAGGGAGGACTATTTTTTTTCATGAGCATGGCCTTATTTCTATTACAGCATATTGGATGACTCTCATTCATATTCCATTCACCCAGTTCAATGTAACAGCGATGGGTTTAGGCTACTACATGATACTAGAATTTTCCCTTTACCCATCATGAGGTTGCTACAACATAGCCTATGAATGAAAGTTTACAACGTAGGAGCACACAGGTCGAGAGAAAATTTGAGGTGACACATGGACAGACAGTGACATTCAATACCGCCTTTGACACTCTTGCCTGCATCTAGCTGATATAGGGTGTAATCATTAGTCCAACGGTTGCAAATTAGAGTTTCTATTGGACAAATTCAGGTATGTTCATCCTCGTTTTGTTCCGCTTGCTTCCGTTTAAGAAACGTTTTTCAACAGAATCGGCGGAATGAATATACCCCTGATCATATGTACCCAAAGGAGGACAGAAGCTAGCTGTCCTCTGGCTACACCATGGTGCTACCCTACAAAGTGCCGTTGAGGCTACTGTAGACCTTCTTTGCAAAATAGTGTGTTTTAATCAATTAGTTGGTGACATGATTATATTTTGTATAGTTTTATCTAAAAATGATAACTTTTTTAATGTTTTACTATTTTTATTTCTATGAAATTCACTGAGGAGGATGGTCCTCCCCTTCCTCCTCTGAGGAGCCCACAAAGGACTTGTGGGTCACCACTGGGTCACATACAGCTGATGTGTTGTGCATTGAAGTCCATAAGCGGAAGAGGTGAGAGGAGGAGAGCGCATAGATGCGAAAAGGAATACAACGTGACTGGTATGAAAGTGAACTATGTTTACGCATGATCAGGGGTGTAATATTTTCTTAACTCTATTTCTTGAACTGCATTGTTGGTTAACGTCTTGTAAGTAAGCACTTCATGCTAAGGTCTACACGTTGATTTGATTTATTCATTCCGCTGATTTTGTTGAAAAACATTTCTTAAACGGAAGCAAACGGAACAAAACAAGGATAAACATGCCTGTTTGCAACTGTTGGACTAATGATTACACCCTATATCAGCTAGATGCAGGCAAGAGTGTGCAAGGCGGTATTGAATGTCACCTCAAATTTGTCTCTCGACCTGTGTGCACCTACTTTGTAAACTTTCATTCATAGGGTAGGTTGTAGCCACCTCATGATGGGTAAAGGGAAAATTAGATTATTACGTAGTAGCCTAAACCTATCGCTGTTACATTGAACTGGGTGAATGGAATATGAATGAGAGTCATCCAATATGCTGTAATAGAAATAAGGCCATGCTCATGGAAAAACATCGTCCTCCCTCATCTTAAACGGCACTGACTGCCACTGCATTCCAGCCATTACCATGAGCCCGTCCTCCTATAGCTACTCCCACCAGCCTCCACTGCTGTATATGGTATATCCAAGTTCACTGTGATATTAATCAATAATCGATGACGACAAGAAGCAACAACAGTATAATTTTCAACTTATGTTATGTCAACAGGATTCTACTTAATCACGTAAAAACTACTGAATGATCCCAAAAACATGCTTTGATTGATTAATTTTGACGATATAACTGAAATCGGAAAATGTTTTGTCTTGCCTAACTACAGTATGATCTGTTATTTTCTGACACAGGGTCCACTGATGTAAGAGAAGATAAGATCAACTTTATTACATGTCCTAAAGTAGTTTGGGTGTAGAGACCTCTGCTGGTAAAGTATGAATCTGCAGACCTGTATTTCAACCACAAATCAATGACGGGGTTATGTCCTTGCGTGTGTGCGTGTACAGTATGTGCATATGGTGGTTTGTGTAGGCCTGTGTATGTGTGTGTGAGAGAGAAAGAGAGTACAAGTATTAGAAAGAGAGTCTTCTCCTGCCACCTTAGCTATCTCTCTCCCTTATCTTAAATGTGTGCTGTCTGAGTGCTGACTGTCCTCACCTGAACTGAAACTCTGATTAAATCTCTCATCACCAGAGTGGAGAGAGAGGGAGAGGCAACTTCACACTGCCACAGCTAGCAAGATATCACTCACCTCACCATGAAAGCATATGGTGTCCATTTTAGGAACCTGAAAGGGGTTAAGACCGGACTCGTGAAGGTGATAAATGACATTTTAATGGCGTCAGACCAAGGCCCTGCATCTGTCCTCGTGCTCCTAGACCTTAGAGCTGCTTTTGACACCATCGATCACCACATTATTTTGGAGAGATTGGAAACCTTAATTGGTCTACACGGACAAGTTCTTGCCTGGTTTAGATCTTATCTGTCGGAAAGATATACGTTTATCTCTGTGGATGGTTTGTCCTCTGACAAATCAATTGTACGTTTTGGTGTTCCTCAAGGTTCCGTTTTAGGACCACTTTGTTTTCACTATATATTATACCTCTTCGGAAACAGAATGTTAACTTTCATTGCTATGCGGACGACACACAGCTCTACATTTCGATGAAACATGGTGAAGCCCCAAAATTGCCTACCCTGGAAGCATCTGTTTCAGACATAAGGAAGTGGATGGCGGCAAATGTTTTACTTTTAAACTCAGACAAAACAGAGATGCTAGTTCTAGGTCCCAAGAAACAAAGAGATCTTCTGTTGGATCTGACAATTAATCTTGATGGTTGTACAGTCGTCTAAAAAAAAACTGTGAAGGACCTCGGCGTTACTCTGGACCTTGATCTCTCTTTTGACGAACATATCAAGAATATTTAAAGGACAGCTTTTTTCCATCTTCGTAACATTGCAAAAACCAGACACTTTTTGTCCAAAAATGATGCAGAAAGCTAATCCATGCTTTTGTCACTTCTAGATTAAATTTATGCAATGCTCCACTCTCCGGCCACCCGGATAAAGCACTAAATAAACTTCAGTTAGTGCTAAACACTAGAATCTTGACTAGAACCAAAACCTTTGATCATATTACTCCAGTGCTAGCCTCTGGCTTCCTGTTAAGGCTAGGGCTGATTTCAAGGTTTTACTGCTAACCTACAAAGCATTACATGGGCTTGCTCCTACCTATCTCTCCGATTTGGTCCTGCCGTACATATCTACACGTACGCTACGGTCACAAGACGCAGGCCTCCTTATTGTCCCTGGAATGTCTAAGCAAACATCTGGAGGCAGGGCTTTCTCCTATAGAGCTCAATTTTATGGAATGGTCTGCCTATCCATGTGAGAGAAGCAGACTCGGTCTCGACCTTAAAGTCTTTACTGAAGACTCATCTCTTCAGTAGGTCCTATGATTGAGTGTAGTCTGGCCCAGGGGTGCGAAGGTGAACGGAAGGCACTGGAGCGACAAACCACCCTTGCTGTCTCTGCCTGGCCGGTTCCTGTCTCTCCATTGGGATTCTCTGCCTCTGACCCTATTACAGGGGCTGAGTCACTGGCTTACTGGTGCTTTCCATGCCGTCCCTAGGAGGGGTGCGTCACTTGAATGGGTTGAGTCACTGACGGGATCTTCCTGTCCGGTTTGTCCCCCCCTCGGGCTCGTGCAGTGGAGGAGATCTTCGTGGGCTATGCTCAGCCTTGTCTCAGGGTAGTAGATTGGTGGTCTGTTGATATCCCTCTGGTGGTGTGGGGGCTGTGCTTTGGCAAAGTGGGTGGGGTTATATCCTGCCTGGTTGGCCCTGTCCGGGGGTATCGTCGGACGGGGCCACAGTGTCTCCTGACCCCCCCTGTCTCAGCCTCCAGTATCTATGCTGCAATAGTCTATGTGCCGGGGGGCTAGGGTCAGTCTGTTATATCTGGTGTTATTCTCCTGTCTTATCCGGTGTCCTGTGTGAATTTAAGTATGCTCCCTCTAATTCTGTCTCTCTCCCTCCCCTCCCGGAGGACCTGAGCCCTAGGACCATGCCTCAGGACTACCTGGTCTGATGACTCCTTGCTGTCCCCAGTCCACCTTGTCGTGCTGCTGCTCCAGTTTCCACTCTTCTGCCTGCGGCTATGGAACCCTGACCTGTTCACCCGACATGCTACCTTATCCCAGACCTGCTGTTTTCAACTCTCTCTCTCTACCGCACCTGCTATTTCGACCTCTAAATGCCCAGCTATGAAAAGCCAAGTGATGTTTACTCCTGATGTACTGACCTGTTGCAACCTCTACAACCACTGTAATTATTATTTGACCCTGCTGGTCATCTATGAATGTTTGAACATCTTGGAGAAAAATCTGGCCTTAATGGCCATGTACTGTTATAATCTCCACCCGGCACAGCCAGAAGGGGACTGGCCACCCCTCAGAGCCTGGTTCCTCTCTAGGTTTCTTCCAAGGTTTCTGCCTTTCTAGGGAGTTTTTCCTAGCCACCGTGCTTCTACAATGCATTGTTTACTGTTTGGGGTTTTAGGCTGGGTTTCTGTTTAGCACTTTGTGACATCTGCTGATGTAAAAAGGGCTTTATAAATCAAATATGATTGATTGGCTTAAGGAGGTGAGGTATGCGGGTTAGGATGTCCTAAAATGGATATGGTCCATTGTGAAGGAAGACAGCATTAACCCTTTGAGCTAAAGCCAAGGCTCCATGTTTTGGACAAGACAGTTACTGTCTTTAGGTTCCCTTTCAGTTGGTACTCTCGGTACAACACAACTATGGGGAGTCGCACTCTCGCGACTTAGATTGAAAAACTAAAATCATGGCTGACAAGGACAATGAAATCCACACCTCGCTGGAATCCCTGCCTTCCACAGGTGATAAACGTGAGGCTTTGATTCATTTATTCAATTCTTCCACTCTTCACCTCAGTGTGAGCAGGAACGATTCACGCTAAAAACAAACATTTTTGGAAGGTGAGACTATCTAGGTTGGCGCCAACTAAACTGTCCCTTTGTGGTAGCGCCTGCTCACCCTCTGGACGTTATGTTCTGGAGCTGGAGTTTGTATTTGTTTTCCTAGTTTCCTAACCAGAAACCAATTAGCTATTCTTCGGATTGCTTGGCCTGGTTGTAGGAATGAGTAAGTTGGCTAACATGACCGAAACAACGAAGGCTCACAAGCCAGGTTCACAACCATGCCCAAATGAATAAAGGATACTCACGTTTGTTGTCTTGTATGTCTTGATGCATATTCTGGCACTGGGGGAAGGTGTCAGAAACAGTGGTTTGCCCACGGCTGGCACTGTTCCCATAGTCCATGGTGCAGGTTCTCTTGACAATCGTGTAGCATTCTTGAGGGGGCTTGGTGTTTCTGATAGTGACTCTCTCTCCCGGGTCGCGGAGATGGTTTGGGTCTTTGTATGGTGCAAATGTCTTCTCTGCCTGAACGTGGTGTATGCGGTAGCTGCCCACACTCAACCCGGCTCCTGTGCACTCTGTCGGCAGTTACGAGAGGCTACTCGAAGAGAGAGTTGAACAGGTTTGGTAGGTACACCCACCGCCTGTGTCTGCCTCGGTCAAGCACTGCTTGCCTCTCTTCCCAGAGTTGTTGATGAAAGGTCCGGTCCCATCTTGGTGATCCGGTCCTATGTAGACTTTTGAGACCAGGCTAGCTAAACAAGCACTGCATAGCGTTCTAGCCAGGTTAGCTAACTCGCCAAGGCGAGCTACTACTAGCTAGTCCTGCCTCCCTACGGTGGAGTTCCTTGGATAGCTCGCTTGTTTAGTATATGTAGCGTTAAGTCACTTGGTTATCCTAAACAGATCATGCTGCGGTCAAAGAGGCTAGCTAGCCTAGCTTGGACTAAAAAGCCTCCTCGCTAACATCGGCTAGCATGCATGCCTTCAGGTAAATGAAGCTTACTAGCTTTCCCCAGGCATTATGGCAAACCCATTCTTATTTCCAATTCCTGGAGTTGGAGGGAGTGGAGGAAGCGGGAGCTTGCTTGCACCTCCGATAAGGAAGCAGGCCCCGAGCACTTGGCTTGGGTAACCCTTGGAGAGAGGGGCCTTAGCACGGTTCTGAGCGACCAGTGCGCCCCTCCACAAAAACATTACTGTGACAACAGTGCCCCCACATTTGGTTACGGTCCAAACGGGGTCCTACTCCCAGCCATTGTCGGATCCCCCTGTGCCCATAAGGCACGTGTCAAACTCATTTCACGGAGGGCTGACTGTCTTCGGGTTTTCGCTCCTCCCTTGAGTTTGACACCCCTGCTGTATAGCCTGCAAGAAGCCCGGCAACCCTTACGGCAGGGGTGTCAAACTCATTCCATGGAGGGCCTAGTGTGTACAGGTTTTTGTTTTTTCCTTTCAATTAAGCCCTAGACAACCAGGTATGGGGAGTTCCTTACTAGTTAGTGACCTTAATTCGTCAATCAAGTACAAGGGTGGAGCGAAAACCGGCAGACACTCGGCCCTCCATGGAATGAGTTTGACACGTGCTATACAGTCTCACTGAAGCACAATGTATGTTGGAAGCTTGTCCATGTTTAATGCCCCCTCTGTTACCCCGCGTTCCATGGTGTTCACGGAGATCCAGGGGTATATAAATCTCCCCAGGGTAAGAGTAATAAGTTGGGTGATTCACCCTCTGCCCATAGGTGGCTCATTAATTGGATTAATTAATTGTTGGTGGTTGGTTGTTGGTAGCGTAGTCAAGGGAACAAGCAGGGTTGGACACAATCATACTTTTATCTAGTGATGGGAAACCGAGGCTTTCTGAAGGCTTCGGTGCTTTCACCAAATTGTGCTGAAAAACAGTTAATTACTCTGAGCTTCATTATCTCTTCATAATGCACATTAGTGACATCTGCTGGTCAGCAATAAATAGCAGCTTGTGATTATCCCAGGGTTCTCCAACCCTGTTCCTGGAGAGCTACTCTTGTAGGTTTTCGCTCCAACCCCAGTTGTATCTAACCTGAATCAGATTATCAACCA
This sequence comes from Coregonus clupeaformis, assembly GCF_020615455.1. Classification (NCBI taxonomy): domain Eukaryota; kingdom Metazoa; phylum Chordata; class Actinopteri; order Salmoniformes; family Salmonidae; genus Coregonus; species Coregonus clupeaformis. The sequence continues at coordinate 22,893,563 of NC_059195.1, forward strand.
GCAAATTATTAGAATCAGGTGTGCTAGATTAGGGTTGGAATGAAAACCTACAGGACGGTAGCTCTCCAGGAACGGGATTGGAGAGCCCTGAGATAGAAGTTTATTTTCTCCACCTTTTTCATAAAACACTGTTGAAAAAAAAATACTATTTTTGGTTTTAGTAGCCTATAATCAGTTGGAATATCAGGTTCGCATTGTACATCATGCTTCCTTTTTTTGCCTTCAAGTTGACTATTTTTCAAATAGTAATTTTTGGCCACCCGTGAGAAGAAATGTCATAAATAATTTAAGGAAATATTTAATTTGCAGTGTAAACACTTAACATGATGAACAGGAATGGCATTTACACTCATGGGTGGCCCCAAAAAAACGATCTGACAGCCACGCCCCAATAAGTCACGCCCCCTGAAATAACCTGATTACCCAAACATTGGTTAATTTAACCAGCAGATCAGTTTTTAGTAACTTTCATGGGTATACCCTGCAGCTTGGTCTTTTTTAATGTAATCCATAAGTTCTTTTCAGGAGGCGTGGCCTATTGGTTGCGTGGCGTTCAGAGTTATTTTTGGCCACCCGTGACAGTAAATGTAATTCCTGTTTATCATGTTTGTACACTGCAAAATATAATTTTCCTTCAATATTTTTGCACATTACATATTTTAATATACATTTAGTATATTACTATTTAAGTATTATAACAAAGTGATAGCTATCCCAACATTGGGATATGCATAAGCAGTTGAGGAACTTGTGTAAGCCTCATTAAAGCGACAAAAGTGTCAGTGCTCAACCTTAACATGTGATGACAATAAAACAGAAAATGAACCGGAATTAAATATACTCTCATGGGTGGCCAAAAATAACTTTCTGAAAGCTATGCCCCTACTAAGCCACGCCTCCAGTCTTCAAAGAAAACAACCCAACTAAAGGCTCTATTCACAGCGTGATTGAAATTTAAAGGCAATGTTCCCGCTTTAGTGCAGACTGCATTCACAGTAAACGCTGCATATGTCAGCTCAATCTGAAATTACCTTTACATTTCTATTGCGGAATCTGTAATGCTTCAGATTTACAGATTGAATAGAGCCCTAAGTGACCCAACTGGCTGGGTCATAATAACGTGTGTTCTTCAGTCCACTATTTACCCAGCGCTGGGTTGTTTTTAACCCAGCATTTTTTAGAGCATGGGAATTTAGATTTGTTTACCACAGAAGGGGTCTGTTTTTCAGAGCTGTCTGTCCCATTCCCAGCTAGGTTACAATGTTGCCAGTACCTATGACTGGTCGGTAGGGTAACCTCCATGATAATGTTTTTTTCTCTGAGTTTATATTTAATCCGTGCAGTCCAGCGCTGGGTGCCATCCTCCCATCTCCAGAGTCAGGCAAAATGAGTGGTTCGTTTGTTGAAAATCCAGGACGGACTTTGCGCCCCATTCTAGATCTAGTCTAGACCTACGTGCCCTCAACAAGCACCTCAGAGTCTACAAATTCAGAATGCTCACGGGGCGCTGGCTGATTATCTGGTGGCGGCAGAGTCGAGGGAGCAAGCAGTGTAGCACACATCCTTGCTACTGTCCCGTATTCAGTCTCTAGACTGAAGAAACCAGAAGAATAGCTGTTTAACTCCATCTCAGCGCATTCCGTTTTTGGGTATCGATCACTCCTATTGCCCTTTTCTATCCCCGGGTTCCGGCTCTGCTTTGACAAATTTCATCTGGGTCCCAGAGTGCATTTTCGCCACTGCCTACGCCTACTGGGTACGATGGCTTCTGTGATGGAAGTCGTTCACCTGGGGCTATTGTTGATGCAGGCCTTCCAGCGCTGAGTGCTAGCCACTCACCTGGATGCATCTCGCAGCCTAAGCCGGTCACTTCAGGTGTCTCTGTCAGACCTACAGGCCCTGGCTCAATGGTGAGACCCTCTGCTATTGTCATGGGGCTCTGATGGGCTGAGTTGTTGTCCTGCAAGGTGATCACGACAGATGCATCCCGCCGAGGGTTGAGTGCGCTGTAAGAAGGCAACTCCATTCGGGGGTATGGACAGTGGTGCAGAGCGCATGCTGTCCCCGGTTGTCTCAACACGGGTGCAGATATTTTATCCAGGTGGGGCCCTCTCTCTCAGGAGTTGAGGCTACACCCCTGGGTGGTCTCCCAGATATGGGAAATGTTCGGCAGGGCCAACGTATTGCAAGAAAACGTGCATTGTCGTCTGTTTTTCTCGATGAGGAACCGAGCGATCCTTTGGGAACAGATGCACCGGCGTGCCAGTGGCCTTGGACCCTCCTTTACGCATTTCCCCCCATGGGGCTGATTCAGCCCACATTGGAAAGCAAGAGCTGGAGCGCTTGTCATTGATTCTTGTGGTCCCGTTTTGGTTCTTAGAGACCATTCGGCTGTTGGACGGGGTCCTGTGGAAGCTCCTGCTGCGCAGGGATCTATTGTCCCAGGCGCAGGGTTTGGCACCCTCAGCCAGAGATTTGGGGATCTGTGGGCTTGGCCCCTGAGAGGCCCAATCTGACGGCTAGAGGTTAACCTCTGATCTTGATTGCTACTATTTAGTCCGCAAGGGCACCCCTCTACGAGAGGACTGTATGAGCTTTGGTGCCAAAATAAATTCATTGTTCCATTTCAGAGCTCCCTGGGGGACATTTTAATGTTCCTCCAGGAGCTTTTTGAGCAAGGTCATTCATTCTCCACTTTGAAAGTGTACATGACGGCTATTTCAGTGTGTCATGTGGGAATTGATAACGCCACTCCAGGGGCTCATCCCCTGGCAGTGCGGTTCCTAAAAGGTGTGTGCCTCAGACCGGTTTCTAAACATATTGGGCTCTTCCACTGGATTGTGGAGGTTGTCTCCCTGGCATATAGCAGCAAGGGGCAAGGATTAGCTAGTGGAGTATGTGGCAACTCATCCAGGGGTCTGGCAGCATATTGGGCATTTTTTAAAGGGTTGACTGTAGGGGATATTTGTGCTGCAGCAAGTTGGGCATCGCCACACACTTTTGTGAAGTTTTATCACTTGGATGTCGCTGCTCCGAGTGTAGCCCGCCGCGTGCTTACAGCTAGGTCAGGAGAAGGTCATTATGCAGCCTGCAGTGTGCACAATACCCATACCCAGACTATTGCATCTTGTGGGGTGGAGGTCTGGTTGGTCTGCCATGGGGCATTCAATTTGGTATCCGTTGGGATAGGCTTTGGGTGGGATTCTAGTTCCCCATAGTTGTGTTGTACTGAGAGTACTGACTGAAAGGCAATGTAACATTATAAATATAACTACTGTTCCCTGAAGGAGGGAAACGAGGTACAACACCTATTTGGCCCCGCACCGCCTGTTCCTGGGTTTGGTGAAGAGCGGTGCGGAATTGAAGGAATGAATCCGAGCCTCTCACTTATCACCTGTGGAAGGCGGGGCTTCCAGCGAGGTACGGATTTCATTGGCCTTGTCAGGCGGGATTTTTGTTCTTCAATCGAAGTCACGAGAATGCGACTCCCCATAGTTGCGTTGTACGTCGTTTCCCTCCTTCAGGTAACAGTAGTTATTGTCATAACATTACGTTTTCAGGTGAAGCTGTTTCACTGCAGCAGCCGATGCTGTGCAACTTTTTATTTGTTTTTATTTATTTATTTATCCCTCAACAGCCCCGCTCCATGATTCACTGGGCTGAGAAGAGATTAGGCTGGAGAGCTGGAGGGAACAGCAATTAAAACCTGAACACAACCTTCTTTCTCCCTCTATCTCCCTCTCTTTCTCTCTCTCTCTTCCTCACTCTCTGTCTCTACCCCTCTCTCTCGCTCTCTGCTGGCACCCTGGACCCACCCGACCCACAGGTTACTATGGAAACTGCTCCCCTTCTCTCCGTCTCTCTCCCTCCCTCCCTCTCTCTTGGTTTGCTTCTCACATCATCTTCCCCTCTTCCTCTCTCTGTTACTCTTTTCATATACACACTATTTTGCCTTCTTTCCCTTTTTCTTTCTTTCACTCACACATCCCTTCACTTTTCTACTCCTTCTACTCTCTCTTACTCCTCACTCTCTCTCCCTCTCTCTCTTCTTTCCCAGCTCTCCTCCGCTTTACCCCTCTCTCTATCCTGCTGCGTCCAGCATGACACCAAATGTCAGGTTTGAGCACGCATAGAGAGAGAGGGTTAGGAAGACTGGGGAGAGACAGGGGATGACGGGGGGGGAACAGGGGGAAGGGGGGGTTGTAGTACTGGTCAGATAGATCTTCCACTGTCCAGATGAAGCAGCTCCAACTGATGACAAAGAGAGAGAGAGAAAGCAGCTGCCAGCTCTTCTCTTACTGTAACTGTCATTTCACACATGCAGAAACATTTGAGTTGTGTTCTGCCTCTGCAGTGTGTGTGTGTGAGTGTGTGGGGGAGAACCCTTCTGTTTCACAAGTTCTGTGTGTTCGATGCTCCATAGCTATAATTGTCACCTGCAGCTCCCACTCTCAACACAGCAGCACAGCATACCTTCCCTTCCCACCTCCCTTCTTCCTGGGTTTCTCTCCATCATCTCCCTCTCCTATGTTGCCCTTGATTAAAACATGATATATATATGATTATATAATTTAGATGTTTTTACATTCATGCCTCCGTTTGTCCTCCCACACCCCAAAGAAAGGTGGGAGTTTGAACTTTGACCTCTGGTTGTCTCTTGGATGTAGCGTTGCTATAGTGTGTAGTTTACACATATACAAGCGCAAATGCAAAAAAGCACACAAGCATGCACTTTGGCTTTTCTCCCACAGTCAACCTGTAGTCGCTTCTGCCCACAAGTGAATTCAGCTTTGATGTTGTGGAGGAATATGTACATGGAGTGGGAGGCAGAGAATACATTTTGTGAGGGAAGTGAAGAGAAAGGAAATGAAGTCATGACAATGATAATAGGAGTTGGTAAGACGGCACAAACAGATCTGGAACCACGCTACATTATCATTGTGTCAGAGAGAAATGTGTTGCTAACGAGATATGCACCAGTCTCTCAGTCTCCCCATTCACCGCCCTGTTTTCTATTACATCAATTTAATTAGTGTTGCCATGAATGCTGTCAAGCTCCACATTTGGCTTTTATAATTGAATACAAATTAATTTGTTGTGCCCTGGAGGGAGGGGTGTGGCAGGACTATCTCTAGGGGTGTCTTATTGGAGAAGGTGTGTGTGTGTTTGTGTCTGTCTGTCTGTCTGTCTAAATGAAACAGACAGCTCAGACAAACATGCTCATGCACATACATACACACACTCACACTCACATGTTTCTATCCAGAGTAGTTCTTAGTAGATTGTGCTGTGTTGGCGAAACACATGATTCCATGAAGCATGAAACCCTGGGAACAAAAAAATTGAATTCAAACAGATCGAAAATACAAGGATTTATGTCAAGATCTAAATCGACCCATTTGGAGGACCAAATTGAAAGTGCCAACATGTACAAGCCTGCTACTCTGGGAAACATATTTATGGTAGATTTAGCCTTCCTTATAGTCCACTTCAGCTCTCGAAGGATAGAGCGTAATTCAGGCTACAATAAGAGAGATTGATGCCCGTGCACATACAGGTAGCTGTATTGTGAGGGTTGGTTATATTTTATACATTGAGAGAGAGAGAGATCTACACTCTTAGAAAAAGGGTTCAAAAAGGGTTCTTTGGCTATCCCCATAGGAAAACCCTTTTTGGTTCGAGGTAGAACCCTTTTTGGTTCGAGGTAGAACCCTTTTTGGTTCGAGGTAGAACCCTTTTGGGTTCCATGTAGAAAGGGTTGTCAGCGTGTGCTGTAGGTGGGTGTGGTGCAGGAATCAGGCGCAGGATGCAGAAACTTAGTCCAAAAGACTTTAGTGAACACTCACTCATTACACGAGCCAAACAGCCCGGAGGCGAGAAAATACGCACACAGGCGTAAAACAAAATGCGCACTAACATGTGCGAGAACCCTCCCTAACAGAGGAGGAAAACAACGAATCACTGACAACAAACAGTAGCGCACAAACACGACAGCAAGTACAATCACACACAACACCTGACAAACACAACAAGAACTTATAGGACACTAATGAACGCTAAACGAAAACAGGTGTACAACATCAAGACAAAACCAAACGAATGTCGAAACATACAACGGAGGCAGCTAGTACTCCGGAGACGACGACCGCCGAAGCCTGCCCGAGCAAGGAAGAGAGGCAGCCTCGGCCGAAACCGTGACAGTACCCCCCCCTTGACGCGCGGCTCCAGACGTGCGCCGACTCCGGCCTCGGGGACGACCAGGAGGACGCGGAGCAGGGCGCGTCGGGTGACTACGGTGGAATTCTGTCAGGAGAGATGGGTCCAAAATGTCTCTCCTTGGCACCCAGCACCGTTCCTCCGGGCCGTACCCCTCCCACTCCACGAGATATTGGAGACCCCCCATCCGACGTCTCGAAACCAAGATGGACCGCACGGTGTACGCCGGTGCCCCCTCAATGTCCAAAGGGGGCGGAGGAGTCTCTCTGATTTCATCTTCCTGGAGTGGACCAGCTACCACCGGCCTGAGAAGAGACACATGGAACGAGGGGTTAATATTATTATAATAATCAATAGGCAGTTGTAATCTGTAACACACCTCGTTCAATCTTCTCAGGACTTTAAACGGCCCCACAAACCGCCGACCCAGCTTCCGGCAGGGCAGGCGGAGGGGCAGGTTTCTGGTAGAGAGCCAGACTCGATCACCAGGTGCGTACACCGGCCCCTCACTGCGGTGGAGATCGGCGCTCGCCTTCTGACGACGGAGGGCCCGCTGCAGGTGGACGTGTGCAGCGTTCCACGTCTCCTCCGAGCACCGCACTCACTCATCCACCGCAGGAGCCTCGATCTGGCTCTGCTGCCATGGTGCCAGAACCGGCTGGTAACCTAACACACATTGGAAAGGGGTTAGGTTAGTTGAGGAATGGCGTAGGGAATTCTGGGCCATTTCTGCCCAGGGAACGTACCGTGCCCACTCCTCCGGCCGGTCCTGGCAGTATGATCTAAGAAACCTACCCACATCCTGGTTCACACGTTCCACCTGCCCATTACTCTCAGGATGGTAACCCGAGGTGAGGCTCACCGAGACCCCAAAACGCTCCATGAATGCTCTCCAGACTCTGGAGGTGAACTGGGGACCTCGATCAGACACAATATCCTCGGGTACCCCGTAGTGCCGGAAAACGTGGGTGAATAGAGCTTCGGCGGTCTGTAAGGCCCGGCATAGGGAGCAAACGACAGGCCTTAGAGAACCGGTCCACAACGACCAGTATAGTAGTATTCCCCTGCGAGGGGGGAAGGTCAGTGACGAAGTCCACCGAGAGGTGAGACCATGGTCGTTGTGGAACGGGCAGGGGTTGTAACTTACCCCTAGGCAGATGTCTAGGCGCCTTACACTGGGTGCACACCGAGCAGGAGGAGACATAAACCCTCACATCCCTGGCTAACGTGGGCCACCAGTACTTAGCACTAAGGCAGTGCACTGTCCGGCCAATACCAGGATGTCCAGAGGAGGGTGACGTGTGAGCCCAATAGATCAAACGATCCTGAACCTCGAGCGGGACGTACGTCCGACCCTCCGGGCATTGAGGAGGACTAGGGTCGGTGCGCAACGCCCGCTCGATCTCAGCATCGACCTCCCACACTACCGGTGCCACCAGACAAGACTCCGGCAGTATGGGAGTGGGCTCCACGGACCTCTCCTCTGTGTCATACCGCCGAGACAGTGCGTCTGCCTTACCGTTCTGTGACCCAGGGATGTACGTGATCTTAAATACGAACCGGGCCAAAAACATGTTCCACCGCGCCTGGCGAGGGTTCAGTCTCCTAGCTGCCCGGATGTACACCAGGTTACGGTGGTCAGTCAAAATGAGAAAAGGGTGTTGAGCCCCCTCAAGCCAATGCCTCCACACCTTTAGGGCCTGTACCACGGCTAACAGCTCCCTGTCCCCTACGTCATAATTTCGCTCCGCCGGACTGAGCTTTTTGGAATAAAAGGCACAGGGGCGGAGTTTAGGTGGCGTGCCGGACCGTTGCGAAAGCACGGCCCCTATACCGGCCTCTGACGCGTCCACCTCTACCTGAAATGGTAAAGAGGGATCCGGATGCGCCAGCACCGGAGCCGAAGTAAACAGGTCCTTCAGTCTCCCAAAAGCCCTGTCCGCCTCGGTAGCGCACAAACAGGACAGCAAGTACAATCACACACAACACCTGACAAACACAATGAGAACTTATAGGACACTAATGAACGCTAAACGAAAACAGGTGTACAACATCAAGACAAAACCAAACGAACGTCGAAACATACAACGGTGGCAGCTAGTACTCCGGAGACGACGACCGCCGAAGCCTGCCCGAGCAAGGAAGAGAGGCAGCCTCGGCCGAAACCGTGACAAGGGTTCTACATGGACACAAAAGGGTTCTACCTGGAACCAAATGGGTTCTACCTGCAACCAAAAAGGGTTATTCAAAGGGTTCTCCTATGGGAACAGCTGAAGAACCCTTTAAGGTTCTAGATAGCACCTTTTTTTCTAAGAGTGTAGTGTAGTCTATCGCGTCGATGCTGGCAATTATTGCTGTCAAACAAAGGAGTCCGCTTATACTGAACTTTGACCACAAGTTTTATTCATATCACAAGTTTTCAGCATAAGTTTACAGACCTGCAGTGACTGGAGAAACAGTGTCCCAAAATAATCTGTCTGTTTCTAACCCCCTCTTCCTCCAGCATATACTTATAAACAATGCAAAAATATGGGTTGCTCCCTCTGCTGTCCAATCACCTGTCTCCCCTGGGGCGTCACCCTACAAATGGCTACTTTTGAACTAACATAAACATCTTTTCATTTCTACATGAAAAACATTAACAAAGACATAATCCTAATACACTACATTCCCCCCTTCGAGACGAACTAAAAGTCTCGAAAACAAACAAAACAGGATTATGACAAGTAACAATTTATCTTATTGAGTATCTTTAACATTAAACCAAAAAACATTTTTCTCTAGAGTGTAAATACCTTTCTATGAAATATGAACAAATCTTTATGGAGTATGAGAGCGAAAAACTGTCTGGCAACCTTCGTTCCAAATCCATCCATCAATCAAGACAGTAAAATTCTCTCACGGTCCCTCTGCCCCAGGCAACCACCTAGGTACTCCCGATGAATTCATAAATCCTTATCAATGCATTTGAAACTATGATGCAATTAAATACACATGTAAGCCCCTGCAAACAAAATACTATCCAAAATGTCCACTCTAAGGCTGGTCAACCCATCGGACCCTACAGTGAATCTCTATTCCTGCCTGGACTCCCTGTCCCTAAGCATTCACGAAACAAACAAAAACATCTAAGTTCCCCACATGTATTCAATAACATCAAATATCATTCTACAAAAATGTATACCTAAGACTATGACACAAATTATGTATTACACATGCAAATATGTCTATATTTCATTGCAGACACTGGAATGTAGTCCACTACACTTCATCTCCCCCGTAGTCTCGACTTCCAATGCATCGTTGATGATGGAATGGGAACCTTTCCACACCTTCCTTGTTCCATCTCCTCCAGTCATTCTCCTTTCATATTGTCCCTTCATATTGTCCTTGTTTGAGTATTTCAATCTTTACATTTTCCCCCAAACGCTTCTGGAAGAAAAGAAAAGACCAAACAGTATCTTTTGCAAAACAAACACTTTCAAATTAAAACATCAATATCAACTAAGAATATAAAAATGATATATAAATGATGTATGAATCACATTATCCTATTTCCCCCCTTTGATTCATAACATCATACTAAAATCACACTAATATTGAAAAAAATTCAAAAAATGATCAAATAATCAAAAAGGATATTTATCCATTAATACTCCATCCAGACCCCCTTGTCCATCTTCATCCAGATCAGGAACAGTCAACAACGGCATCTGAGTGTTGTCTCCAGGCATCACAACTCCAACCCATCTTAATATCATAGCTTTCGCAAAGGTCAGTAACAAAGTACAAAAGCAAAACATCACACACAGCGCTATCAGAGCTGCAACTAAAATCTGAACCATCACTGCTCCTACTGGGCCTAACTGATCTTGCAACCAAGTCTTCGCTGACCATCCAGCTCCTTCAGATCTACCAAACGCATCCCTTATATTCTTCAACGCATCTATAACACTCGTGATATTATCGGAACTATCTGGGATCAAAGTATAACAATCATCCCCCCGTCAGATTCATAGCCAAACATAAGCCACCTTGTTTTGCTAAAATATAGTCAAGAGCCATGTCATGTTTCAACAGCGTCAGTCTGTGACTTCTTTGAGTATTTGACAGAAGGTTAAACCCTCTTATTGTTTCATTCGCAAACCCCTGCAAAGTATAGGTAATATTATCAATATGATCTGCCAAAAATGTTACACCATACCATGGAAAAAGTCCGAGTCCCCACTTCTCTCCTAGACTTATCCTCCAATGGTAGGCTTCAAGACTATGAAATGTCGCCATGTCTCTTTTCACCCTATTTTCAACCCTAGCTTCAGATTTATCTGTGTCCGGTGCTACCCCTCTTTTAATGGTAAAAGCCTCATATGGAAGATTCAACGTTGACATGTAACAACATCCTGTCCATCCATAGGGTAAGAATATATATGCTTTATCACCACAAACCCACCAAATATCTCTAAAATTCCCAATAGTTACATTGCCAGGCAAAAGCTGATCTTTCACCATCAAAGTCCTGCTCTTCTTACTAACTGGTACATAAAAAGTTACATTATATTTGTCATCTCTAACCTTATGTTCATGCTTATCCAAAGTCATCATATAATCATCACAATCTGATATTCCCATGAACATACCCTTTCCATCATATGTTTTATTAGAACAAAAACAACTTTTAGCCCTCACTGCTTTCACCTCCAATGCTTCAGGGTTCGCTGTTACCTGATTTTCCTTACCGTCTAACAAATTCACATAGGGTAATTCATTTAACCAAGAACACCTAAACCTAGGCCTAAACAAATGTTTTGACAACGACATTACTTTATCTGTTAATGCTTGTTGCTGATACAACAGCCATGACAAAGCATAAGATTGACACATACTTGATAGAGGTTGAGCAACCGTCTCTAAAATGGAACCCCACTTCTCTGGTGCCGGAATTCTCAACAGACATGGACCCTCAAGATTCCTCACTGATCTTACAGAATGAGTTAACTGCTGGAACCAAAGATTTCTACCTGCCCATTCATCTTTAATCTTCAAAACAGAAGAATCAAATCCATATGCTTTCCATTTAGTTTCTCTTTTCCCTAACGAGCGGTATTGATCAGATGTATCTTCTGATGTTATGTTGAACTCAAAGAAATCATCCTGTACCTCCATGATATTATCTTGCACTATTTCAGATGAATCTATATTGTTCTCTATCACTATCTGCTGAGTCATTCCTGCTACATCCTTTAATTTCAGAAAAGTTGTTGTCGGTGTCGGTGTCATACTTCCTACATTTGTTATTGCCGTCATTACCATTAATTCCTTCCAAAGTTACCATTAAAGTATTTGATTTAGTTGATGAATTAACACCCTTAATTACTTCTAGTGGGAAAGTTACCGATATCCTCTGTGTATTATTTACTGTTGGAGTGGCTATATACTTCTCCTGAACTCCTTTGGTGACTGTGGAGGCTACAACAGACCTCAACTCTTCCATTATAAGCGTCACTTTACGAATTACATAGCCTTTTAACCAATAATTCTTAACCGGAACAAATTTTAATGCTTGCACTAGATAAGTACACATATATTCTCCCTGATCTTTCTCTGTAACATTACGCAAAATAAGTGAACAATCACTCATAACCCTCTTCCCCTTCATATTGTTGTACAAAATATACTTCCTTTGACTAGGGGGCACCGCTTCTACATCTGGTCCTGATAACAATACTTCTTCTCCATAATTATCTCTCCATGTGGGAGGAACGTCCCCTCCCCCACTCCATCTCTCACAGCTACAAGGAAGATGAGCTGTCTCACCCCTCCTAACCTTAATAACAGTCTTTTCTTCTAAAATTGGTGCTGGAGCTATTGGTTCCCTTGTAATCAAATGCGATATATTTATGGCTTTAATAACTATCAATGTTGAAAGAGTAAAATTGCTTCCCACTGTTGTTATAACAGACTGAAGTGTTGATGTTATTGTTGTTACTTCATCCCTAGTTTTCGTAACGTTTTGGTCTGACTTTTCTCCTAACTGGTCTAGGCCTACTTTGTCTAACTGAATCACTAGCTTCTCCTGTAACAGAGTTGCCCTTGGTGGTCTCTGCTGCTTCACATTCCACTGAAATATTCCCTGTTGCTTCTGGGACGTATTGAAAATCAATTTCCCCAAATCCCCTTTCCTTTCCATCCATTGCATAGTCATCTCTGGCATCATCAGAAGTGTAAACATTATCAACGTTATCCCCAACATTGACAATCTCTCCCTCTTCCTGTTCTCCCCTATCTCCATCCTCTCTCTCTCTGCGCGTGGCACCTCTTCTCCAGGCGCTTTAACACAATGTGACAAATGATACCACGTAGGAGACCCCTTAACCTGGACAGCTGTTCCAGTACTACGAACCACTTCAAATGGTCCTTCACGACGTTCGTTATACCACTTCCTTCTGAATACCTTTACGAATACTTTGTCCCCCGGTTGTACTGTATTCCTCTTATCCTCCTCAAGCTCCTCCTGCACCTCTTCTTGTCTTTGCCTGTCAGAAACATATGTGGACAACTTTTTTTGAAAATTGGCCATATATGTAACGTACGCTCTCATTTCATCTTCCAACAGAGCCAAGCTTGGACCCTTTCCGCTTGTTCGCAAACAAGGCGTAGGCATCCTTCTTCCTGTTACCAACTCATGGGGTGTCATACGTAGATCACGTAACTCACTTGAGCGACACACCATTAGTGCTAAAGGAAGCGCCGCTATCCAGTTTAGACCTGTATGTTGACAAATCTTCACAATGCGATTTTTCAAGACACCGTTCATTCTTTCACACATCCCTTGACTTTGTGGGTGATAAACTGCTCCAAGACGTTGCTTAATTCCCAATTTTTGCAACATCAATTTAACTGATTTATCCACAAATTCCCTTCCATTGTCTGAGGATATTCGATCGGGTAATCCCCACCTGCTTATGACTTCTTTACACAAGAACTTGGCAACCGACTGAGCATCCTTACGCTTGGTTGGACAAGCTTCCGTCCATCGTGAAAATCTATCTACAACCACCAACATGTATCTTTTCCCATCAACTGGTTTTATCATATCAACAAAGTCAATAACCAACTCACGCATAGGACCCCTTGGTGTTGGAATGTAACCCGGATGAACAGTTATCCCTCTTCGAACATTATTTTTAAGACAGATAGTGCACCTTCCTATCATATAATCAATTTGTTCAAACAAATATGGAGCCCAAAAACCATATTCCTTTGTGATCTTTCTGTTAACCTCCCCCCTCGCAACATGAGCTAACCCATGTGCTTCCTGAATCATCAGACCTAAGAGGTCTAGAGGCGCTACTATCAACCCCTCATGGTTTCTCCACAGACCAGTAGCATCTTTGACCGCTCCTCGGTCTAGCCATAGCTGTTTGTCGATCATAGAAGCAGCTTCTTGCATCACAATTACATCCTGAAGCGTAATTTTGTCTTCCAAGTCCACTCCATGAGTGACCAGAAAAACATTTCCCAATTTATCCGCTCCTGCGACGGCTTTTGCAGCTTCATCAGCAGCTTTGTTCCCTTGTGTCACTCTTGACATATCTGTTTTGTGAGCTGCACACTTAGCTATCGCTATCTCTTTAGGCTTCATCATAGCATGCAACAGTTTCATTATTTGCGCATGATGTTGTATCGGAGAACCATCCGTTTTCTTAAACCCTCGACCTTTCCATACTGCCCCAAACAAATGACATACACTATGTGCATATGCTGAATCAGTGTATATCGTTACTCGCTTTCTTTCTGCTAACAAACATGCTTCTGTTAGCCCCACAAGTTCAGCAAGTTGTGCAGACGCAGGCTGTGGTATTACTTCAGCCTTTTCCACAACAAATCCAGTTCCTCAGCCTTTAACTACTGCATAACCAGCACATAATTTATCTCCCACCCGATAACAAGACCCATCAGTCCAATACTCCAGGTCTGCCTCACGTAATGGAAAGGCTTGTAAATCTGATCTAAGCCTCGAATATCTCTCTGCTTCTTGGACACAATCATGTGGCTCACCATCCTCTGAAGTTGGTAAACTCTCGGCTGGATTTACTGTATCACACCTCACTAGGGTGACATCTTCCTGCTCTAAGAGCCTATGATAGTATCTGAGCCTAGGCATAGTCAATGTATATTTCCCATAGTTCAGAAGATTTCTGAGACTATGATGGGTAAGAATTGTTACTGGGTAGCCCATCGTAACCGATTATGCTTTGTCATACATTGAATATACTCCCACCATTGCTCTGTAGCACAGTGGTAACCCTAGTTCTACCTCTGAATAAGCAGTAGAGTAGTAGGAAATAGGCTGAGGATTCGTCCCCGTGCCTGTCGGTTGACAAAGAACCGCACACGCATATCTACCTCCAGTAGAAGTAGACACATATAGCAAAAAGTTCTTTGAGTAATCTGGTAGTGTAAGTGCAGGTGCCTCCTGCAACCTCTGTTTGATCGTTTCAAATGCCACATGGCCTTCCTGTGTCCAGGAAAGATTGCTATGGAGTTGACCACTCTCAGTACCCCTAACCATAGCTCTCAAAGGTGCCATCAAACTAGTATAACCCTCCACCCAAGCTGAGGAATAACCAGCAATACCCAGAAATGTCATCATCTCTCTGACCGTTCTAGGCTTCGGAGCCTTACGAATAGTTTCCACTTGCCTGTCCGAAATGTTTCTGTGGCCATGCGTTATGTTTTGACCTAAATACACAACCTTCTCCTGGCAATATTGCAGCTTTTTCTGTGAAACCTTATGCCCCTTTTCTGCCAATACCTGTAGCAATTTAATTGAGTCTCTATGACATGTTTCCTTATTTTGTGAGCAAACCATTATATCATCCACGTACTGAATGACAGTGCTCTGCAATATCTGATCTATCCCTACCAAATCATCCTTCAGTACTTTATTGAAGATATGAGGAGAATGCCGGTACCCCTGTGGCATTCTACTGCACTCATAGAATTGTCCCTTATATGTGAACCCAAATAAATTCTGACTCTCTACACTAAGTGGAACACTAAAAAATGCTCCACATAAGTCTAGCACTGTAAAATGTGTCGCATCAGGAGGAACTTGGGCTAACAAGGTATGAGGGTCTGGCACTTCTGCTGGAAAGTCAGTCACTACCTCATTTACTGCTCTCAAATCATGAACTACACGATAAGTTCCATCTGGTTTTTCCACAGGCCACAAAGGCGTGTTACTCCGAGGGTTTTTTGTTGTCCTTAAAACACCTGCTTTCGAAAGTCCTTCAATTTGTGGTCCAATCCCTTGGATTGCTTCATCTTTCAATGGATACTGATTTTTCCATGGAGGTCTGGCTCCTGGTCGAAGTTCAACTTTCACAGGTTGGGCTGATTTCACAAGTCCAATATCGGTACTGTGTTGAGACCACAATCCTTCTGGAACTTGTTGCAACATCTCCTCTTTCATAGAGTCTGAATCCATCTTCATATTGCAAATAGATTCATGTGTCATTCCTACCACCTGTGGCTCTCCTTGTCCTTGAGCCGAAATCATTATTTAAAGAAATCGTTGATCTTCACTTCTCCAGATCGCCAAATTCTCTTTCATTGGTCTGAAAATAAGTTTCTCTGCTTCTGTCATCATTTCTCCTATTTGTTTCTGCTCATAGCCTTCCGAAACCAACAAGGTAACATGTGGCACACTCTTCTCAATCTCAAATTCTTTATTCAGATAGTCGTCTGTGTTTATCTTCATAGCTGCTCCTTGTGGTCCTAAAATAATGCAACTTGAGCTAAATTGAACATTCTTCGGTTGATGACTCAACCATTCCTCTGAGTGTGGTTGGGCAGCCTTCTTGAAATACTTGAGCGTACAATGGAATGGATATTCCGGAAGCCTCGCATCCGGCATATTTGCAACAATAAATCTCTCCCATATCTTAGCCTGCTTCATAAAATCTTCACTGAGATTTCCAATCCAGAATACTGAAGACGAATCCATCTCTGTCATCATCAACACTTGGTAAACCTTTTCCTTTGGCATTTCTACCAGACAGCCGTACATCTTATTGTACAGTTCAACTTACACAATGCATCTCTTCCCAATAATGCAACAGGTGTATGTTCTGACACCAATATGGGTATTGTAATTTTCTGATCTTTATAGCAGAGCTCAATTGGTTCCGTAAGAGGAATCAGCTGTTTTACTCCCTCAAATCCGATTGTCCTAATGAGTTGATTGGACATAGGGAGATGTGTAGCATCTTCAGGCCGAACACAGGTGAACGCAGCTCCGCTATTCGCCATCACTTCCAATGGTCGGTTGTTTATTTTCACCTCAATTGTTGGATCTTTTTCCGGTCCTGATGCTACCAGCTGACACCCCCCTTTCGGATCTTCTAGGCACCTCTAGAATCCTTGCTCTGGACCCCTGTAGGGGTTCACCGGTCCTCCAGATGATCTTGACTGGCCCCTGTATCTTCCTCTGAAATTCCCTCTGATGTTTCCTCCTGACCAATTGCACTCACGGGCATAGTGACCAACCTGTCCACAATTATAACACACATCTGGAGACTGCGGGAAGTATGGCTTAAATCTTCCTCCCCTTTCTAATCCTTCGCGTCCTCTTCCTCTCCAATTCTGTGTCTGTCCAGAAATTGGCTGTGGATATGAAACAACTGGTACCCCCATTGGTGGCTGGTACAATTGCGGTTGGACCTGGTCTGGTTGAAGCTGTGGCAGTGATTGTTGATTTGGTGCACACTGATTCTGCATAACCAAAGCTTGTTTCTTCTCCTTCTTATTCTCCACAAGTTGTATTTGATTGAGTTTTCTGAGAGTTTCTTCGTCCTGTTCTTTCTGGTTGTGTTCCTTTTTCCTGTACAGATCCACTTGATGGGCTATATGATCTGTATAGACACCTTTTGTCATGCTTCCAAGTCCAACCACTTCTGCCAGTTTGCTCCTTACTGGTGAGGGCAGTCCCATTTGCAGTTTAGCTCTCAAAATTGACTGCTCAATTTGACTCACATCTGGATCATTTCCAGTAATATTTCTCCACACTTGATGAACTCTTGACACATAGGCTCTCGGATTTTCTTGTTGTCCTAGTGGGTCAATCAGAATATTATCAGGATGCACATTTGTTGGAAATGTATCTTTCAATGCTCTCCACAGACGATTCCTACTTGCAGCCAACAATTCAGGATCGTTCACTGCAGTCCCTACATATCTAATGAGTCCAGCTCTCTGAAAGACTTCTTCCATATCTGGAATCCCAATGAGATTAGCCAAAAGTCTCTTAACGTCTCCTATGGCTGACTGTGTTCCCACCGTAATTTCTTCCAATTTTGAAATCCAAGGATAGGCCCCATCTTGAAGAATAGGCAGCTTCTCAAGTATATTTGACATATCGGTATTTTGCAACAGCTTATATTCTAAGTTTTGACCTCAAATGATAACTGGTATCATTTTACTCGTGGCCTCTTTCCTTGGCCTCAATGCATATTTTCCCTCAACTTCTTTGGATTCTTTTTTCCGCAGTTTCTCCCTCTGTATCTTCAGCGTCTTGAGTTGTTCCTCTAGCTCTCTTACCTCTTCTAAAGTCCTCGCTTTATCCAGGTCTGATAAGCATCGGTCTATATCTCCTTCTATTTCTTCTGTGCCAGTCCTTGTAGGATAAACTCCTTTTGAATACACAGCACCTTTAGTCTCCTCTTTATCGCTGTCTTCATCTTTGCTTTCATCAGAACTAGAATATCTTGTATCCTTCTTCTTCAAACCTTCCTCACCCCTTCTCTCCGTTCTGGCCAACCTCCGTTTGATCACAGGATCATATCCACCCATGATCTCCTCTGAATCACTCTGATCATCATCGTCCTTATCCAGTTCCATCCTACTTAACCTCATTCCACCCTTAGTTTCCAGACATCTCGTTTTCTTTTTACTTTTGGAGTTTGGATGCATTTTTATGGTCGTTTCTGCTTGTCCTCTCTCTATTATTCGTTCATCTTCATCTCTGATGCAATAATCACCCTGCTGGATGATCACTGGAAGCTGAGGATAAACATCCCTAAGCTCTACTTCCTTCTCATAAGGTGGGGGTCTTTTCGCTGAATCCGTATGTGAGAAAGGTATACTGACTTCTGCCCTTAGTTTTTCTGTCGACTTCTCTTCCTTTAGCATTTTATCTATACCTTTGTTTCTCTTATCGTTGGTATCTTTCATCAGTTTTTGTCCTTCATCTTCAAACAGCTTAAGAACACCCAGCTCCCTTTGTCTCTTCTCTTTACGTCGTTCCCTTTTTTCCCACTTCTTTTGATCTGCCTTGTAAATTGACAGAAGCACTTTCATGATGTTGATGACGTCAGGGTTAAGAGTCCCTTCCACTGGCCATGGTTGTTCAATGTCAGGCCAACGTTTGTTCCATTTGCCGGATAACCTCGCAATACCCTTAACTAAAGGATTACTATTTTCAACTATATCAACCGGTGTAATGACTTTCATAGCCTTGCTGTCCTTTCTCCCCATTGTAACTACTCTTTTATATTCCTTTATTGTGAATTATTTTATTTTAGACTATATAGCCTATGGCTTCCCCCCTTTAATTATTAATATAACCTAAACAACCCCCCAAAAAAATAATAATATATATATATTTTTTTTTTTTTTTCTTAAATCAATAAATAAAAATATAAATATAAAAAAAAAAATCAATAAACATTTTTTATTCAAAAAATATTTTTAATTAAAATAAAAAATCAATTTAAAAAAAAATCAATTAAAAATTAGGAATAATTAAAACCAATTTTTTATCTCTATATCCTATCTTACCAATTTATCAATTAGTGGCTATCTTACCACAACCCATCCGGAAAGTAAATACAAGTAGTCAACTTCACAGCAATCCCAAAAACCAAAGACTTCCAATCCTACAACACTACAATACTCATAAATTCCATTGTTTAATATGCACTCAAGTTTCTTAATTTCACAGAATAATGTCAGTACTTGATTTCCAACCGAACCCCTAATCAAGCCAAGTGATGCACAGAGACTCCAAAATGCAAATTTTATTCAAATGATCAGTCTGTTGCCAAGCGTCTGCGAAATTGTCATAACATCAAATACCCTGTAGG
This sequence comes from Coregonus clupeaformis, assembly GCF_020615455.1. Taxonomy (NCBI): domain Eukaryota; kingdom Metazoa; phylum Chordata; class Actinopteri; order Salmoniformes; family Salmonidae; genus Coregonus; species Coregonus clupeaformis. The sequence goes on from NC_059195.1 coordinate 22,912,924, forward strand.
GGAAGATTTTGTAAACTAGCCTGATATCTGACTCGATCCTCTGCCGCGTCACACCTTGTCACGTCAGCCCCTCCTCTCTTTCTCCTCTGACACTCCTCTCGTCCTATCGCCTCTCATATGACAAGGGAACAAAAAGGGACAAACAAGCATTTAAAGTTTATACACTCACTGAGTTATCCACATTCAATATTCCCCCACTCATATTCGCTCCAAGACTTAACTCAGGACTAAATAGCTCAATAACATTTTTATTTATTTTAATCCGTCATTTAATTTAATTTATTATAATCCGTCAACATATATCTAATTTATAAATTCACTACATCTCAACAAATAGTTTCATTTTCAAACAACAGCCGCTTTAACAACTAGAAGATTCGTGTCCAAATCTCCTCTTTTTCTGTGTCTGTTTCTCTGTCTCCCCCTGCAGCCCAGTCTAACAGAAATATGACCAATTTACCCAAAATCCCCCTTGTTGTAGTTTTAGTAAACATTGTGTTGTAGTTTAGTACCGTAAAATCAAACGTGTCATAATCTCGTGCCGTAAACTCCCCCGTTTTGTAGTGTAGTGTCGTAAAATTAAACGCATGCGCAAATACATTTAACGATACGATTTCCAGACAATAGAACGTTAGCATTCTGCCACAGCCCCTCTCTTTTACCCCTTATAGTCAAACAATAACACTTAACAGAGCTCACAATCGCATAGAACCTGAATTCTACACACACAAACATCATTTAAGAGGCTTTATTCCATCGCAATGGCCCTCTAAGGTCACACGTTAGCATGTAGCACGCAACACAATTAGCATTTAGCATTAGCATTTAGCATTAGCCTTTATGTACAATGTGGCATGAAACACAATCAGCATTTAGCATTAGCATTTAGCATTAGCATTTATCATTAGCCTTTATGTACAATGTGGCATGAAATACAATCAGCATTTAGCATTAGCATTTAGCATTAGCATTTATCATGTGGCGTGCAACATGTAACAATAACCTGCATTGTGCCTAAATTATTTTTCCTTTACCGCTAACTTTATGCTGCCGTGAGTTCATGGATATCCTATGAGAGGTTACATCAAACAAAATGCTTCGTCAACCACCCGCTGAGCGGTAACATGCAATTGAACATATTCCAAAAACCCCAGTCTCAGACTGACCTTCAACACCTAATGCGTTACAGGATTTTATGGCCCATCCTATGATGGCCTCGTTTCGAGGTCTTTTCAGATTCACAATGCCCTAATTGTACGTATATCTGCCTTTATTCACTACCATCAATTGCTGTACAATTTTAGAATAATTATGACAGACCCTTAGTCGACCGCAATAACACCACATCAGCACAAACCCAAGTAAATTACATGGTACACCTTCACCAGCGCACATCCATGAGCTAGCCAAACAACTAACGCCCAATAATTTGTGAGGAATCTCACCTTATAGCCGGCTTGAGCGGTAGTCACCTCGCTGCTCATGAATGAAACAAAGGGAAGATGCAGGCCAATCTCAGCGGAGCCTCCATTTGTAGTCTATCGCGTCGATGCTGGCAATTATTGCTGTCAAACAAAGGAGTCCGCTTATACTGAACTTTGATCACAAGTTTTATTCATATCACAAGTTTTAGTGTCTGGAGAAACAGTGTCCCAAAATACTCTGTCTGTTTCTAACCCCCTCTTCCTCCAGCATATACTTATAAACAATGCAAAAATATGGGTTGCTCCCTCTGCTGTCCAATCACCTGTCTCCCCTGGGGCGTCACCCTGCAAATGGCTACTTTTGAACTAACATAAACATCTTTTCATTTCTACATGAAAAACATTAAAAAGACATAATCCTAATACACTACAGTAGCTCTATGAGGTAGTATGTGCTATGATAAGTACTAATCATACTCATTCACATAGCTGTTGAGATCGTGAGATTTAGCTATATTACACAAAACGCATTGATGGGCTTTCTTGTACTAAGTATAATGGTTCCTGTTCATTCTGTGTGAGAGAACATACAGTCTGTCCAGTTTAGTGTTAACAGTCTAATAGCTTGGAAAAAGCCATTCGAGTCCACAGGGTGTGTGGTTATCATATAACACTTGTGACAACTACGGTCAACAGAGAGCTTTAAGATGAATGACCATTACCACACTAATAGTAATCCTGGAATATATATAATTGTAGCACATCAGAGAACATTGTTTTAACGTAATGTAAGAAGGGAAATTGATGTTCTGGGATACCTTAGGGGGCCTAAGGCTTGTGATTGACAGGTCCTCTTTGATGTGTGCACGTGAGTTACAATTCTGGAAGAGATTCCTGATTCCCTGATATCTCAGTTTTGATCAATTCTAGATGAAGATCCATAAAGTAAATCCTTTACTTCCATAACCGTAGCATTGCTGCTGATGTGTTGCTTTGCCTGCATTCTAAATTACACTGAATAAAACAAAGGTACGATAATTCAGCAGAAGTTGTAACGCTGAAAGTATGAATTAAGTACGGATCAAGTATGGATCAAGCTCCAATTAAGAGGCTGTGTGTGTTTGAGGTGGAGTGTGTATTTACCTGTGATGAGACGTTTGGATTGAGATTAATGGTGTTTACTGACAGAATTACTACTACTACTCTGTCTCCCCTGGCTCTGGCTCCCATGCCTCTCTCTCTTCCCTGGCTGGCATATATGTTCATGTGTGACCAGATCAGAGAAGATGGCCACTTCCACAGGGCAATTGTTAAAACAGCTCTGAGTCCTATTTCATACAGACAGGGAGAGAGACAGTGATTGGATACACGCACACACACACACACACACACACACACACACACACACACACACACACACACAGACACACACGGTCTGACTGGCTCTCTCGGGGAGAAACCACACGCCAGGGCTACGTTGAGGCGGAATAATCAAATCACATTCTACACAGTTACCTTTCCGATGTAATTATGGCAGGTTCTGAATCAGAAAACTCATTTGGAACGAGTTGTGATTAGCTCCATGTTCCCCGTAAGGCTTTCAGTGTGTAACGAAACATTTACCCAGCCTCGTAGACATGACAGCTGTAGCTAATTCAATAAAGAGCTATACAGTGTTGATGACTGCAGTCACTATAATAGAAGCTACAGTATATAAGCCTTCCTGGCAAAACCATCTATTGTTACAGTATTAACATGTACTGTAGTTACATTGACATTTACAGCAGTATTGGCTGGTGTCACTTTAAATGGGAGGACGGGCTCATTGTAATGGCTGGAGCGGAATATGTTTGATACCATTCCATTAATTCCATCCCAGCCATTACTATGATCCACTCTCCCCCCACTAGCTTCCTTTGATGTACAGTGTAATTTTGCAACATAGGTACATAGGCTTTTGTTACATAGTACAACTGTTATAACTGTATGACTGTTAATCCTTGAAATCGTGCATGCCAATAGCACAGCAAAATAGCATGGCAAGGTCAAGTATTCCTTCCTAACTTGAAGAACTGAGATATCAGTGGATATTACTGTACAGCCAGCATACATACACACATTGTTATGAAGCCAACTATCCAGACTACCAAAAAGTCTACAGTATGTTCGCCAATCCCCCAAACCTGTGAGCAATCATTCAAGCCTACTGGCACACTCAGCATTTGGCCCGGTTGCTGCTGCCCCCTAGGGATGGGACTTGTATAGTGGAAGTACTGTCTTGCTGTGGCCTGCCACACTTACCTACCTATTTTCCAAAAAAAATCCTAAACTTTGAAATGTTAAAGTTGTGAGGGTGAAATAGTGAAATACTTAACCCATTATCTACCAGGTAGTGTTCTGAGTAAACACATCACTAAAACAAGACAATTATGCAAGATATTTTAATTGGGAACATATTTTATTCAAAATGTTTCGTTTAACATCTGAGCATATTACATAGACATGTTATCCATGATACGCCTCATGCTCATGAACCTCATGCCTCCCATGCCCATCTGACTGAAGCTCCTGTACTCTCCGGGCCTCATGTACATCTGTCTGCCTCTGTAGTGGGGCTGCTCGTACATCAGCCAGTGGCCCTCCATGACGTTGCAGGACTGGCAGTCGGACATACGGTAACGATCCATGATTGAGTCACAGTCGTCCATCATCTCGTGCATCTGACCTTCGAAGTTCTCCCTCTCGTAGATCCTCATCCTGAAGTTTCCTATGTGCTGTTGGGAGGAAAGCAAATATTTCATGGATCAGGGAAATGGTATATAAATGTCTATAATATGAGAGTCCAACCATTAAAACCTGTTTTGCTTCACCCTACTGTAATTTAATGGCTATTACAACAGCCATACATGGCTCTGGCCATAGGGCCTCTTAGGGGGCAACAGGGCCTCTTGTGGAATGGGGAAACATTGCATTGTTCATATTGACATAGCAGCTCTGCTTCTAGCTCCTTTACAAGCATTTCGCTACACCCGCAATAACATCTACTAAAAATGTGTATGTGACCAATAACATTTTATTTTATTTGATATGCTTTGTGAATTCTACATAAAGCATCATTGTTAGCTTCCACTATGGAATAGTGTCCACTCTTCTTTCCACCTACCATGGGGATCATGCGGCAGGACCTGATGCAGTCGTTCATTCCCATTCCCATGCGCTGGTAGTCAGGGTACTCGCCCCTCCTCATGAAGTACTGGTTTCCCATGTAGTTGTTACGATCGTAGACCATGAAGCAACCGCTGTCAACCCTGCAGGAGTGACACCTGCTCAGGAAGGAGGACATGTCAGCGCAGTCCTGGGTGGTCTCATAGGAACGGCCCTGGAAGTTCCTGTCCTCGTAGAAGGTGATCTGGGAGAACCAAAAAATATTTACAATATTATGGTATCATGAATAAAAAGATATGAATCTGCAGATACAAGCTGCTTTATAACTAGCATTGCTACATGCTCCCAAAATGCCAGCTCCCAAATGTTGGATTATTATAGGATTAGCAAAATAACCTGGGAACAAATACAACTGTTTGGAGGAAACAACAACATTGTAGGGACGTTGAAAAGAAGCCTCACTTGAAAAAAATTAACTATCACTTTAAAATGGTGATTCACTTAACCAGCCATTATTCAGACATTGGTGAATTAAAACACTTAGAGTGTGGGATAAAACATTAGCTTACTTTGCCCATCATGATTGCAGTTGTTCCTGAGAGCTGTGCTGCTGCTGCTACACTGATGTCCTGTCTGTTTTAGCCCTTACCTTTATACCTGACTAAACCCAAAGAGCCTGTGGCCTCCCATTGTGTAAAGCCCTGACCCAGCAACATATGGTATAGAGGCCTGCAGAGTGCTAGAAGACTTTAGAATGGATTTTTCCATTGAGAAGTCAATACAACTGAGCTTTTTGAACTAGTATACAATGGTCTCATGTTTCAAACCACACTAGGTAGTGTTCAGTGTACAGTATTGCTTTATTGCTTTAGTTTGTTTTAATGTGATAGCCATGATCACATCATAAGTCTATACAAACAGCTTTTATTTTGGATTCACGTTTGGTGACTACGTATTCAGGTTTAATAATGTGTTAGGTACCAAGTAAAGTGTTATCCAGAATGTTATATTCTTTTGGGAATCCACGTCCAGTTTAGCAATTAGGGGCAATAAATAGTAAGCTGATTGAATGATTGAATTTATTAGACTAAAAAAAAAAAAAAAAACATACATAAGGGTGCTCCAGCTGGTGACGCCTCCACATACAATTTAAGAACATCATCAAGAATAACACAATAAAGCTTGAGGGGTGCAGCAAGGATAGGCAGCAATGGTAGTAGCAACAAACAATGAGAGACAAAATTGTTGTTTGTCTCATATAATGAGCTAATTAGTACAGTTCCATTTCCTAATAAACAACTCTGGACAGGTACATCTCCCTTGTCTCAAATACCCCTAATATATACAGTATTCATTATCTTATATATACACAAGACTATCACAATATGATACACAATAGACACCAAAAGGCAGACCAAATGCTATCCCGGGCATTTCCTTCTCACCCACATACTGTAGTCTTATGACTCACTTTTGAGACATGCTACTATTTAGCAATTTTTTCAGTGAGAACTTGAAACTGCCTATGGATGTTATAAATTCCTAATTCTTTGGAAGACTATTCCAAATAATGGAAGCTGAGTACAAAAAGGTTTCTTTCCCCATACCACTATTTAATCTAAAAGGAACAACATCAGTTTAACTCCTTCTAGTGGATTAGTTATGGTTATCCCGGACAAAGTGAAAGTAGTTACATAGGTACCTGGGGACCATACTGTGGACAATCTTCTGTACAAGACACAATTTAATCTGAGAGACTCTCTCCTCCACTTTGAGCTATCTGAGGCTTTCAAAGTGGGAATAGTCAAGATGAGTACGTGCTGGAAGTTTAAGAATAATCCTGACTAATTTGTTCTGAGATGTCTGCAGTTTGTTTTTTATTATCTTGGCGGCACTATTGTACGAGGAAGAGCATGCATAGTTAGAGTGGCACTGAACAAGAGCCCTTGCCAATGCCACCATTGCATTCTTATCCAGAAATGTGGAGGTTCTTGCCAGAAACCTCATTTTATGGTTCACTTTAGAGATAACTTTTTGTGCCATGCTCTCCCCTGTCAGATGGTTATCTAGCACACATCCAAGATAATTAACTGAGTCTTTGCTGTGACTACTGTGTCACCTACTACCACCTTAAAGTCAGGGATTTCCTCAGTTTCACTTTGGACCCGTACAAGATGGATTCTGTTTTTCCAAGGTGGAGTGACAGCTTATTGTCATATAGCCATTTCCTGACATTCAGAAGTTTAGCACTGAGGGCTTTCTCAACCACATTTTTGTCTTTGTGGGAAACCAAGAGTGCAGAATCATCTGCATAGAGGAAAAGATCACTTGTACAGGCAGATTTCAGATCATTTATATACAACAGAAAGAAAAGTGGGCCCAGCACATTTCCTTGGGGTACCCCACAGTTCAAGGTTTTGGGTTTAGACAGGGTCCCATCCACCATCCACCATCCACCATCCACCGTTTTCTTCCTTGCAGATAAGAGCTAACCCATTTTATGGCTAAGTTGTTAAAGCTCATTGCTCTTAGTTTGATTAACAGAATATCATTATCCACTGTATCAAATGCCTTTTGGAGATCTAACATAACCATACGACAAAATGTACCTCAATTTACTTGCTTCCTGATGTGGTCAGTTGGATGTAGTAGGCATGTGTCGGTGGAATGGGGTTTCCTGGGCATGACTATCCTGGGTCTGATCTTCTGCCCCTGTCAAAAATCAGACAGACACACACACACACACACACACGAGTGGCGGGAGACTACCCAGAGTGAACTGTGCCCAGAGAGAACTGTGCCCAGAGAGGTGCTCAGCGAGTCAGGTCACTGCCTTCTGCGTTATTGCACAGCACTGCTGGGATCTCCAAAGGATTTCCTGTTAGTGTTCAAATTAATTAAAATGTCTTGATTCGTTAGATGCCTTCTCGGAGTAATCCAACCGGAAACAGCTCAACTGTTTCCTTTTAATCTCTTTAAGAATGACTACCTCACTGTGCGAATCAAGGGAATATAATAATGTAGTAAATCAGGGGGTTAGGCAGAATGAGACTCAAATCAAATCAAATTTTATTTGTCACATGCTTCAGAAAGGTGTAGACTAACAGTGAAATGCTTACTTAGAACCTGCTTAGGACTGAACTTGTAATGATACAGTCCATATCCAGCTTGACCTAAGACCATTTCTGAGGTGTGAAAATATATATATTTTTGTGGGTAAACTCCACAGACAGTCCATACAGGACTGTCATACTGTATCTAGAAATAAAGTATGAAAATCTCTGTATCAGCACAAATCCACATACAGTATGTAATTAATAATTTGATTGGTGCTTGTCCTGTTACACACTTGTATTCCCCCTGAGACAACCGCAGGGAGTGGGGTCATGGCCAGGGTCACTATTGCCCAGTGCAATTGGAGTTAAGTGCCTTGCTCAAGGGCACAGCGCCTTTTGGTTACTGGGCCAAAGCTCTAACCTCGAGGCTACCTGCCACCCCCTATGTGCTAGCCGGTTTTACCAGTGAGATGGGTAGTGTGTCTGGTTCATTAGCTACAGGGGGCTGTGTGGTGTCAATGACAAAGCATAGAGAGGATCTATTCTGATCACAGCTGCTTAACGATCCACCTTACTCACACTGACACATGCACCAGACAGATAAAAGAGAGAGTAAGAGGGGGGAGAGTTAGAAAGAGAGAGGGAGATATAGAGAGAAAGAAAATAAAGAAGGTCAAGGAGACTAGGTGAGAGAAGTGCAGTATGCTGAGAGGAGAGATACGAGGGAGAGTAAACAAAAGAAGGGGAAAAGCAAAGAGAGAGATTTTCTTAATTATACTGAGGGATGTGTCAGAGAGACAGAGATAGGCCTCTCTTATGGCCATGGCCCCTTGGTTTCACCTTTGGAGACCCCAGAGCACATGCAGCTGTTTGAAGGAGCTGAGGCTATGTCATGCCAGAATGAATGTGCTGTTTGTGGCAACTGAACAGTAACTCTGTAGTAGTTGTTGAAATGGGGACTGGAGAGGACAGATTGAAACACAAGCAGACAGACAGCATGTCCTTGGAAGACTAGCAGCTGCGTCTCTTTGGTCTACAGACCATCTATCTGACTTCTAACATCATCTAAAAGAGCAGGGAGTCAGTCAGCTAAGCACTCGGAGAGAAGAAGAGAATGGTTTCCTCCCTTCCTGGCGGGATGAGAAAAGTAATTAAAGTAAATTATGCCAGGCTCTGAGTCTTAATTTCAGCCTGGCACTTTGTCACTCTCTCAATCCCTCTCTGCATCCCTCTATCCTTTCGTCAGAGACAGAGCAGTAAATAAATAGATGGAGGGAATAAATCTGACGCTGGATGGAGAGTGAAGTGAGTGAATCCCAGAGTTTAATCCCCTGGGTGGGGAAATTACTGCGTTAAAGTCAGAGTCAGCCTTTAGATTGGCTTCTCACTGAGGGATATATGTCTACTGAGAGAGAGAGAGAGAGAATGTTTCTCTCTCTCTCTCTCTCTCTCTCTCTCTCTCTCTCTCTCTCTCTCTCTCTCTCTCAGTGGTAAGGATTGAATGCAACCCAAAACATTGGATATTTTATGTCACATACAAAACTCAGTTAAATCTAAATGTAAAGTATCTAAAGGACATTAGTGAATGTAGACCTACCTAAGTGCCCCTATAACTCTAACTCTAACTAACTGATGAACCCTCTCTCTCTCTCTCTCTCTCTCTCTCTCTCTCTCTCTCTCTCTCTCTCTCTCTCTCTCTCTCTCTCTCTCTCCCTCTCTCTCTCTCTCTCTCTCTCTCTCTCTCTCTCTCTCTCTCTCTCTCTCTCTCTCTCTCTCTCTCTCTCTCTCTCTCTCTCTCTCTCTCTCTCTCTCTCTCTCTCTCTCTCTCTCTCTCTCTCTCTCTCTCTCTCTCTCTCTCTGTTCAATTTAAGGGGCTTTATTGGCATGGGAAACATATGTTTACATTGCCAAAGCAAGTAAAATAGATAATAAACAAAAGTGAAAAACAATAAAAAATGTACAGTAAACATTACACTCCCAAAAGTTACAAAATAATAAATACATTTCAAGTGTCATATTATGTCTATATACAGTGTTGTATTGATGTGTAAATAGTTAAAGTACAAAAGGGAAAATAAATAAACATGAATATATCTCTCTCTCACACTCTCTGGACTCTCAGTGATTCTGTAGGCCTACATACCTGAAAAAAACCCGTTATCTGACAAAATCTGTGATTGCCATCTATTTCTTATTCAGACACTCCTGGAAGAGAATGGAAATTGATGGAGGCATACTTCGTTACTATGAAAACCAAATCGATTTAGCATATCAGATGTCATCAGGGTGCTTCTGAAAGGTCAATTACCCCCCTCCTTACTGTTGAGAGTAAAACATTTGGTTGTGCACCAGCAGTTTTTCTCTTGTACATTGTATTTATAAAACATGGTTGAGATATGGTTGTAATACACTATTATTTTGGGTTGAGTCCGCCAAGCATTTCCATTGGGAATTGTTTATGCCTGTTGCCACCTGCAGGGGGCGAGGGAGCACAGCAGTTTGAGTCTCCCCTCCCCTCAACAACACTCGAAGGAGACGCCTGTGACAACTCCACCACAGTTAGAACAATGAGACAGATATTTCACTGGATGTATAAATGTGAAGTATCCGCTTGGCGTTTCCACTCACTATGAGAGGAAGCCCAGTGGCTGGCAGTGGGAGAAGATGGAACGAGATGGATTTTGGCCAACATTCTGCAAATTTTCTCATCGATGTAACATTTGATCTCTATACAGTTTTCTGTTCCCAAAACTATAATCTGTTATGAATAGAGTGGACTAAGTTTTGTAGACTTTATCCTTTGCCAAAGTTTTACATTTTTTTGTTGTTTAGAAGGATTGCAAAGGCAAATTGAGTTACTGCACACGCGCACTTCACAGAGTAAGCGTTCCCTAACGGAAATATGCAAATGTACCTAGATCTCGCTAGCTCGTGCTTCGCTCTGCCAATTTCCTTGCTTGTTCTGACCACTATGACTAATTTGTTCCCCTTTCAAACAACAGGCTGTGGTCTATAATAATATGCCATTTAGCAGACACTTTTATCCAAAACGACTTACAGTCATGTGCGCATAGATTTTTACGTATGGGTGGTCCTGGGGATCGAACCCACTACCCTGGCGTTACAAGCGCCATGCTCTACCAATTGAGCTACAGAGGACCTATCTTGGTTTTGTTATACAAATCTTTGACTCTACCATTTCTCCTCCTGTCTCTTTTTTCTTTGTTATTTTAAACAGGTTTGTGGTGTACACAAGCACATTATGTGAAGAAAATGTTAGAGTCTAAATAGTTATCTGAGTGATACTTACCTTTTACGTAGAAATTGTAAAGTTTAAATGTGTAAATTGATCGAGTGAATCTGTTAGCGATCTTGACATAGAGATGACTGGGTTTGAGGCTAAGCAAGGCTAGCTCATAGAATAACACAACAAACAATGGCACCAAATAAAATACTGGTTTGAATTTGTTAATTTATATCTCCTCTGAGGTAATATTGTGATTTCTTTTCTACTCCGTTTATATGGTCTAGGCCCTGACATCTCCCCATATATATAACTCAGCAAAAAAAGAAACTTCTGCTCTTCACTGACGAGTCGCGGTTTTGTCTCACCATGGGTGATGGTCGGATTCGTGTTTATCGTCGAAGGAATGAGCGTTATACCGAGGCCTGTACTCTGGCGCGGGATCGATTTGGAGGTGGAGGGTCCGTCATGGTCTGGGGCGGTGTGTCACAGCATCATTGGACTGAGCTTGTTGTCGTTGCAGGAAATCTCAACGCTGTGCGTTACAGGGAAGACATCCTCCTCCCTCATGTGGTACCCTTCCTGCAGGCTCATCCTGACATGACCCTCCAGCATGACAATGCCACCAGCCAAAGGAATGTCAGTGTTCTGCCATGGCCAGCGAAGAGCCCATTGAGCACGTCTGGGACCTGTTGGATTGGAGGGTGAGGGCTAGGGCCATTCCCCCCAGAAATGTCTGGGAACTTGCAGGTGCCTTGGTGGAAGAGTGGGGTAATATTTCACAGCAAGAACTGGCAAATCTGGTGCAGTCCATGAGGAGGAGATGCACTGCAGTACTTAATGCAGCTGGTGGCCACACCAGATACTGACTGTTACTTTTGATTTTGACCCCCCCCCCTTTATTCAGGGACACATTATTCAATTTCTGTTAGTCACATGTCTGTGGAACTTGTTCAGTTTATGTCTCAGTTGTTGAATCTTGTTATGTTCATACAAATATTTACCCATGTTAAGTTTGCTGAAAATAAACACAGTTGACAGTGAGAGGACGTTTCTTTTTTTGCTGAGTTTATTACAGATTATATATATATTTTTTTACTGTATACGCTAACTCTAAGCGAACTGCGCTAACGCTAGACTGTCAAGCCTATAGGGTTGCTATTAGCTTAGCGGCTACTGTTAGCTGGCTCAGTATTGAGATGGCTGTACTGGTTTATGATTTATTTAGCTATTTAAATGATATTTTTATTGAAACATAGTACATGAGGTAAAGATAAATACTGAAAAGGTATACAAGTCAATTTATTAGCTAGTATGACTATTTTAAATACTGAGGATATATTATGTTACTGTACTTACAGTACTTTCTAGTCTTTTACAGGATCTGACTGAATTATTCATGTTTTGCAGATAGAAATTCACCCAGGCTCGAACGTTACAGTCCCAAAGAACATCTGGAGGGCAATGCAACCAGGCCAACAGTTCCACTGCAATGGCAATAGCGCCTTTGGGTGGTTTAGATGTTGACATGTTACTGAAAAGCAACCTGAGAGGTATGTACAGAGATTGTATAGACCATAGAATTTGAATTACTAGAAGGGGCACAGGCCCTTAGGTCATGGCTAGGTGGGGCTCTGCCTTGGGGGTGAGGGAGGAGCTTTCTCAGGCTCAATATAATTTTGTCTCTAGGTTTAAAGAAGATCCAATCACATTGGATAATTTTTGGTGTGTCTCCATCTCAGAATGCACATATAAGGATAACAGGCGTTGTGTCAGAGATACATCACCTGTGTAAAGAGGCTACTTGCTGTTCACCCAAACCAACACTTTTTCGGATGTGGATGTCCGTTCTACTCATTCTAATATTATATGACAATGGCTGTGGTACAGTATGTATACAGTGGCTTGCGAAAGTATTCACCCCCTTGGCATTTTTCCTATTTTGTTGCCTTACAACCTGGAATTAAAATAGATTTTTTGGGGGTTTGTATCATTTGTTTTACACAACATGCCTACCACTTTGAAGATGCAAAATATTTTTTATTGTGAAACAAACAAGAAATAAGACAAAAAACTGAAAACTTGAGCGTGCATAACTATTCACCCCCCCCCCCAAAGTCAATACTTTGTAGAGCCACCTTTTGCAGCAATTACAGCTGCAAGTCTCTTGGGGTATGTCTGTATAAGCTTGGCACATCTAGCCACTGGGATTTCTGCCCATTTTTCAAGGCAAAACTGCTCCAGCTCCTTCAAGTTGGATGGGTTCCACTGGTGTACAGCAATCTTTAAGTCATACCACAGATTCTCAATTGGATTAAGGTCTGGGCTTTGACTAGACCATTCCAAGACATTTAAATGTTTCCCAGTAAACCACTCAAGTGTTGCTTTAGCAGTATGCTTAGGGTCATTGTCCTGCTGGAAGGTGACCCTCCGTCCCAGTCTCAAATCTCTGGGAGACTGAAACAGGTTTCCCTCAAGAACTTCCCTGTATTTAGCGCCATCCATCATTCCTTCAATTCTGACCAGTTTCCCAGTCCCTGCCGATGAAAAACATCCCCACAGTATGATGCTGCCACCACCATGCTTCACTGTGGGGATGGTGTTCTCGGGGTGATGAGAGGTGTTGGGTTTGTGCCAGACATAGCGTTTTCCTTGATGGCCAAAAAGCTCAATTGTAGTCTCATCTGACCAGAGTACCTTCTTCCATATGTTTGGGGAGTCTCCCACATTCCTTTTGGCGAACACCAAATGTTTGCTTATTTTTTTCTTTAAGCAATGGCTTTTTTCTGGCCACTCTTCCGTAAAGCCCAGCTCTGTGGAGTGTACGGCTTAAAGTGGTCCTATGGACAGATACTCCAATCTCCGCTGTGGAGCTTTGCAGCTCCTTCAGGGTTATCTTTGGTCTCTTTGTTGCCTCTCTGATTAATGCACTCCTTGCCTGGTCCGTGAGTTTGGCCCGTGAGAGGCCCTCTCTTGGCAGGTTTGTTGTAGTGCCATATTCTTTCAATTTTTTAAATAATGGATTTAATGGTGCTCTGTGGGATGTTCAAAGTTTCTGATATTTTTTTATAACCCAACCCTGATCTGTACTTCTCCACAACTTTGTCCCTGACCTGTTTGGAGAGCTCCTTGGTCTTCATGGTGCCGCTTGCTCGGTGGTGCCACTTGCTTAGTGGTGTTGCAGACTCTGGGGCCTTTCAGAACAGGTGTATATATACTGAGATCATGTGACAGTCCATTTATTTAAATTACAGGTTGTAATGCATCAAAATAGGAAAAACGTCAAGGGGGATGAATACTTTTGCAAGGCACTGTATATATACTGAGATCATGTGACAGATCATGTGACACTAAAATTGCACACAGGTGGACTTTATTTAACTAATTATGTGACTTCTGAAGATAATTGGTTGCACCAGATCTTATTTAGGGGCTTCATAGCAAAGGGGGTGAATACACATGCACACACCACTTTTCCGTTATTTATTTTTTAGAATTCTTTGAAACAAGTTATTTTTTTCATTTCCTTCACAAATTTGGACTATTTTGTGTATGTCCATTATATGAAATCCAAATAAAAATCAATTTAAATTACAGGTTGTAATGCGTCAAAATAGGAAAAACGCCAAGGGGGATGAATACTTTTGCAAGGCACTGTATGTATGTATTATTTGTAGCGTTGTACAGATAAGCAAGAGACATTATCTTCAGACCTAACTGAAATTTAAATATTTGTCTGTGTCATTGTGACTTTGGAGAATTAGTTATGACACATTGGATTTATTTAATTTGAACAATTCTAGGTGGCAAAGCTAAAGGGGAGAAGATGGGGAGAAAAAAGATAGATTGGATCCTGAAGAAGTGACCGCAATAACTAGGTTTTTGTTCATCCATTGCAAATGAGCCTTTGACAGTGTGCGGGTATTGTTATCATATTTTAAAAATAAAATGACTGATGACTCATGGCATGCTAACTTCAATAATCTCCAAACTGCACACAGAGACATAAAAATGGTATTCATGAGTTATCTGACTCTGGGAAAGTAGAAAAACAATAAATAATCTCCCAAAAGTCTCTCAGTATCACTTTGAAAATCAATACCCCATAACAGGGTTGGGGTCAATTTAAATTTAATAAATTGAAGCTGTTAAAGGGATAGTTCACTTTTTTACACCTTATAGTCAGATGGCTAACAAAAAAACGTTGATGGTGATGGGGGCAATTAGACAAAGTTCAATGTTTGTGGCCAAATCCCCTCAAGTTAATAGTGGCTATTTAAACAACTCTGAATCATGGATAACAGTTTATCCTGGCCCATAGACTACTTTCAGGGTAAGGAACCATCTGACTGGCTATAAGGTGTAAAAAAGTTAACTATCCCTTAATTGAATTTACAAATGAATCATTGAACATAATATTAATGGTCAAGGATTTCTTATTAAACTGAATCTGATAATCTTTTCACATACATTTAATAAAATGTATTTATGACACCAAACCCAACCCCTAACTGTTCTATGTGCTCTTTATCTTTTTATTTGTTGCTTTCCCTCCACAGATGCTGTCATGAAGCACTTCCCGGGTGCAACAAAAGGACAAGTGGGAACGGCTTAAAACAGTAAAATGGCTGAATTGAGAAGCAAAGAGGGGAAAAAAAATGAATAGGATTAAATTACGTTTTTTGTGTTTTGTGTCGTTAGTTCTAATGTTCTATTACCATGACTACAAGTATCACTGACATAATGCTCATGTAACATATATGTTAACATATATTGTTAACATGTATTGTGACATACAGTTGAAGTCGGAAGTTTACATACATTTAGGTTGGAGTCATTAAAACTCATTTTTCAATCACTCCACAAATTTCTTGTTAACAAACTATAATTTTGGCAAGTCGGTTAGGACATCTACTTTGTGCATGACACAAGTAATTTTTCCAACAATTGTTTACAGACAGAATATTTCACTTATAATTCACTGTATCACAATTCCAGTGGGTCAGAAGTTTACATACACTAAGTTGACTGTTCCTTTAAACAGCTGGGAAAATTCCAGAAAATGATGTCATGGCTTTAGAAGCTTCTGATAGGCTAATTGACATAATTTTAGTCAATTGGAGATGTACCTGTGGATGTATTTCAAGGCCTACCTTCAAACTCAGTGCCTATTTGCTTGACATCATGGGAAAATCCAAATAAATCAGCCAAGACCTCAGAAAAAAGGTTGTACACCTCCACAAGTCTGGTTCATCATTGGGAGCAATTTCCAAATGCCTGAAGGTACCACGTTCATCTGTACAAACAATAGTACGCAAGTATAAACACCATGGGACCACGCAGCCATCATACCACTGAGGAAGGAGATGCGATCTGTCTCCTAGAGATGAATGTACTTTGGTGCGAAAAGTGCAAATCAATCCCAGAACAACAGCAAAGGACCTTGTGAAGATGCTGGAGGAAACAGGTACAAAATTATCTATATCCACAGTAAAACAAGTCCTATATCGACATAACCTGAAAGGCCGCTCAGCAAGGAAGAAGCCAACTGTTCCAAAACTGCCATAAAAAGCCAGACTACGGTTTGCAACTGCACATGGGGACAAAGATCATACTTTTTGGAGAAATGTCCTCTGGTCTGATGAAACAAAAATAGAACTGTTTGGCCATAATGACCATCGTTATGTTTGGAGGAAAAAGGGGACAGCTTGCAAGCCGAAGATCACCATCCCAACCGTGAAGCACGGGGGTGGCAGCATCATGCTGTGGGGGTGCTTTGCTGCAGGATGGGGCTGGTGCACTTCACAAAATAGATGGCATCATGAGGAAGGAAAATTATGTGGATATATTGAAGCAACATCTCAAGACATCAGTCAGGAAGTTAAAGCTTGGACGCAAATGGGTCTTCCAAATGGACAATGACCCCAAGCATACTTCCAAAGTTGTGGCAAAATGGCTTAAGGACAACAGTCAAGGTATTGGAGTGGCCATCACAAAGCCCTGTGGACAGAACTGATAAAGCGTGTGCGAGCAAGGAGGCCTACAAACCTGACTCAGTTACGCCAGCTCTGTCAGGAGGAATGGGCCAAAATTCATCCAACTTATTGTGGGAAGCTTGTGGAAGGCTACCCGAAACGTTTGACCCAAGTTAAACAATTTAAAGGCAATGCTACCAAATACTATTTGAGTGTATGTAAACTTTTGACCCACTGGGAATGTGATGAAAGAAATAAAAGCTGAAATAAATAATTATTTCTACTATTATTCTGACATTTCACATTCTTAAAATAAAGTGGTGAACCTAACTGACCTAAGACAGGGAATTTTTACTAGGATTAAATGTCAGGAATTGTGAAAAACTGAGTTTAAATGTATTTGGCTAAGGTGTATGTAAATTTCCGACTTCAACTGTATAAGGGACATACACTACCAGTCAAAAGTTTGGACACACCTACTCATTCAAGGGTTTTTCTTTATTTTTACTGTTCTTTACATTGTAGAATAATAGTGAAGACATCAAAACTATGAAATAACACAAATGGAATCATGTAGTAACCAAAAAAGTGTTAAACAAATCAAAATATATTTGAGATTCTTCAAATAGCCACCCTTTGCCTTGATGACAGCTTTTCACACTCATGGCATTCTCTCAAACAGCTTAATGAGAGTCACCTGGAATGCATTTCAATTAATAGGTGTGCCTTCTTAAAAGTGAATTTGTGGAATTTCTTTCCTTCTTTATGTGTTTGAGCCAATCAGTTTTGTTGTGACAAGGAAGGGGGGGTTTACAGAAGATAGCCCTATTTGGTAAAAGACCAAGTCCATATTATGGCAAGAACGGCTCAAATAAGAAAAGGAAACGACAGTCCACTTACTTTAAGACATGAAGGTCAGTCAATCCGGAACATTTCAAGAACTTTTAAAGTTTCTTCAAGTGCCGTCGCAAAAACCATCAAGCGCTATGATGAAACTGGCTCTCATGAGGACCGCCACAGGAATGGAAGACCCAGAGTTACCTCTGCTGCAGAGGATACGTTCATTAGAGTTACCAGCCTCAGCAATTGCATCCCAAATAAATGTTTCACAGAGTTCAAGTCACAGACACATCTCCACATCAACTGTTCAGAGGGGACTGTGTGAATCAGGCCTTCATGGTCGAATTGCTGCAAAGAAACCACTACTAAAGGACACCAATAATAAGAAGAGACCTGCTTGGGTGTGTGTCCTTTGGTCTGGAGTCCAAATTTGAGATTTCTGATTCCAACCGCCGTGTCTTTGTGAGACGTAGTGTGGGTGAACGGATGATCTCCGCATTTGTAGTTCCCACCGTAAAGCATGGAGGAGGAGGTGTTATGTTTTTCAACAGGACAATGACCCAACACACCTCCAGGCTGTGTAAGGGCTATTTTACCAAGAAGGAGAGTGATGGAGTGCTGCATCAGATGACCTGGCCTCCACAATCCCCCGACCTCAACCAAATTGAGATGGTTTGGGATGAGTCCGACCGCAGAGTGAAGGAAAAGCAGCCAACAAGTGCTCAGCAAATTTGGGAAGATTATTGGAAAAGCATTGGAAAGAAAAAGCCATATCTCAGACTGGCCAGTAAAAAGAAAACATTAAGATGGGCAGTCTGAGATATGGCTTTTTCTTTGCAACTCTTCCCAGAATGTCAGCATCCCGGAGTCGCCTCTTCACTGTTGATGTTGAGACTGGTGTTTTGCGGGTACTATTTAATGAAGCTGCTAGTTGAGGAACTGTGAGGCGCCTGTTTCTCAAACTAGTCCTCTTGCTCAGTTGTGCACCGGGGCCTCCCACTACTCTTTCTATTCTGGTAAGAGCCAGTTTGCGCTGTTCTGTGAAGGGAGTAGTACACAGCGTTGTTCGGGAACTTCAGTTTCTTGGCAATTTCTCACATGGAATAGCCTTAATTTCTCAGAAAAAAGAGTAGACTGACCAGTTTCAGAAGAAAGTTATTTGTTTCTGGCCATTTTGAGCCTGTAATCGAACCCACAATTGTTGATGCTCCAGATACTCAACTAGTCTCAAGAAGGCCAGTTTTATTGCTTCTTTAATCAGCACAACAGTTTTCAGCTGTGCTAACATAATTGCAAAAGGGTTTTCTAATGATCAATTAGCCTTTTAAAATGATAAACTTGGATTAGCAAACACAACGTGTCATTGGAAAACAGGACTGATGGTTGCTGATAATGGGGCTCTGTACGCCTATGTAGATATTCCATAAAAAATCAGCCGTTTCCAGCTACAATAGCCATTTACAACGTTAACAATGTCTACACTGTATTTCTGATAAATTTTATGTTATTTTAATCAACAAAAAAATTGCTTTTCTTTCGAAAACAAGGACATTTCAAAGTGACCCCAAACTTTTGAACGGTAGTGTATATCCACATTTATGTGTATATAAGGCATAAACAATTGTCACATATATGAAAACGGCCAATTCTTGTATATTTCAAAAATATATGTGTGGATACATATATAAGCAGATATGGGCATATATGTTTCCACCATATATGCCCATATAAAACATATAAGTAATATACATATATTGCCATCAGTTACTTTTCCATATGGGGCTCCTGGACCCCTATTGGCTTTACCATAACCACGACGATTCTAATGCTGCCAAAAGTACACCCCCCAGAGGGTTGCTGATATCAATATCTCAGGTGCCACCTACCGCCAATGCTCCCTTGAGCAAGAGTCGGATGAACTTGTGGATACCATTTTTATGTCTCTGTGTGCAGTTTGAAGGAAGCTGCTAATTAGTGCTAGCGTAATTGCTAAATAGCGTTAGCTAGCAGATACCACATTGGCTCGCGAAACTACCTCTAACTTTCTTCATAGTGGAAATAGAGACATACAAATGGCATCCATGAGTTCATCTGTAGAATTGCCAAAATCCCGAAGTATTCCTTTAACCCCCTAAACTGCTCATTGGGCGCTGGCTGCACTGGGCGCTGCACTGCAAGGTGGAAGAGACAGAAAAGAGGAATGCTAGCATTGATACAGCAGTCACTCAAGTAAACACACCACACATACACACCAAAGCACGTGCGCACTCTAATATGCACACTCTCTCTGTCTCTCTCTCTCTCACACACACACATTTTCTAATCGACTTATCCTCATTACTTAGTTAATATGTGCTAATTGTTCATTTGTATTTAGTGCCGTGCTTCAGAAGAGATGGATTACTTTGAATTAACTAAATCAAATGTATTAAGCATACTCCAATTGATCAACAATCTTATAACTTCCATTTCAGTCAAAATAAACAACTTCTACTACTATACAAGTGCATATGCAGAATACCACTGTCTAGAAAAACATACACCTTCTCAATGGAATATGACGTACAATAACAGTTCACAAACTCAGTTCTACATCAGTCAATATGTTTCTGAGTGAATGGTCTGCTGTGACAGAGCCTGGGGATGGGCCACTGCCACAGACCAGAGCTAAGTGGGTCTAAGGGTACAGAGGCTCAGCGAGGCAGAGTAAATGGTTCAAACTGAAGTTTTATTTCATAATTGACCAACAAAAATGCTTACAAATAAGAAACTTAAAGTGTAACTTCAAATAACAAACATTATCTGCCGCTGCGAGTCTTTCAGCCCCAACCTGTCTGCTGCCATCTCCAGTCCTCTCCCTCAAATGGGAACAGCAGCAGCCTAATCAACTGTTGGGGCTGATTGTCTAGCCAATCACACACTTGATTGACTTATTACCCTCAGCTGGGCTCCATTAGCCGCCCAACAGGGAAGGTGCTGGAAGGGCACGGCAAGAGGGCTTGCCTCCTCCAGTGAATGGCCTGCTCTCTGTCTAAACCATAAAGACTGATTTTAGATCAGTCATGGTGTTTCTGAGTGAATGTCCCGCTCTCTGTTTAAACCATAAAGACTGGTTTTAGATCAGTCATGGTGTGTCTGAGTAAATGTTCTGGGTTGTGATACAACATACTGCACTGATGTCACTTTCTGCTTGATCACAACACTCCAGTCTCATCTTTGACAGCTAGAAGGTTGTGTATTCACAGATTGGGGTGGTGTGTGTGTGTGTGTGTGTGTGTGTGTGTGTGTGTGTGTGTGTGTGTGTGTGTGTGTGTGTGTGTGTGTGTGTGTGTGTGTGTGTGTGTGTGTGTGTGTGTGTGTGTGTGTAATCTGGCTTAGTTACTGAGACTTGGGTTTCCGGCAAAGAGCTTTAATACGCTCTGGGCATATGTTTGTGAGACTGCAGTGGGTTTATGTAACAGAGAATACTCTGACTGCCATATGGCCTATCAGGAACTTGGCTGTGGCAAGACTGACAACACTATTAACATGTTCTTGTCTTTGTGATGGATTATGAGGAGATGGTGTTTACACGTTAAAATATTTTTCTGCATTCATATCAGTTGTAAAGACAAAAACAAATGCACCTGAAAACATACACTTATAGTAACACACACACACACACACACCACAATCCCCACCTTATTAGACTATAGCCCAGCTCCATAGCTCCAGCTGTGATATGAAATCTGACACGGCCAATTTGCCTCCCAATCCGTCAGCCGATGGAGCAGATTCATAAAACAGTGTTTAATAAGGCCTCAGAGCCTCAGGGCCCTGGGCTGTGGCCTAGGCAACCACCATCCAATATCCATCCACCTCCAGTCTTAAGCACCCATTCTCCCCCTGACTCCCCTCTGTCTCACCCCTGTCCCCCCTACCTCCCCCATGTCTCCCCCATGTCTCCACCCTGCCCCCCCAATGTCTCCCCCATGTCTCCCCCTGCCTTCCCTATGCTTCACTCAGGTGCTGACATCTCCTCCAATCTCCTGCTGAATGTCCCCATTCTGAGCTGGAACATTAGATTGGTTTCTCATCTGCAGGTTTGAAGCCAGTGTACAGGGTTTCCCTTGGGTCTCTGTGAACTGCAGGGGTGAGAAGAGCCATCCATGAGATCTCTTATTCACACCCTGAAGAGGTATTGTTAGATTACACTGAGCAGTATAGGATTTTTGTTCCTCCAAACATCACCCCCCTAAAAACAAGGAAATACAGGGTATTTTCACACTTTTGAGCCAGAATGAGCACAGTCAAACCAAGTGTACTGAGCTGGCCTGGTTACATACACCATAATGGAAAAATGTAAAAAAATATATAAACTTTTTGTATTATCAACAATAAAATACTCTGAAACGTTTTACTGCAGCATACTGTAACTTATGGTGCATTGTGGGAAAATGTTGTGGACGGGGAAAGAATTGCTGTATTTCGAATGGTACTGAAATTCTTTACCCCACAGAATACAGTACCTTACTGTATTTTTGGAGCTCCAAAAACCTTTTGACCACTAGTGGGTGCATGGTATCGTTGTTTCTGGCTCATTAACATATTTGGAGGTGTTCCTTGTAAGAGGCTATATTTGTTGTACCTGTGAGTGAGAATGCTGTACCAATTCAACTCCTATGTGGTTATAGTGCCACAGCAATTTAAAATGTATAGGGAACAGATTGGAGTGGCAGCAATCTTCAACCTTAAATGGTTGTCCTGTGTAGCTCAGTTGGTAGAGCATGGTGTTTGCAACGCCAGGGTTGTGGGTTTGATTCCCACGGGGGGGCCAGTATGAAAAAATTAATATATGCACTCACTAACTGTAAGTCGCTCTGGATAAGAGCGTCTGCTAAATGACTAAAATGTAGAATTTGAGCAATGTTGGTCTGTTTTGCCCTGTAGTTGCTGTCAGTTTGGAAGCCTTTGTTAAGGCCTCTAGAAGTGCAAGTTATATAAAATACTAAATATTCATTAACATGCTGTAATGTTTGTAAACACTTTACCTAGCAGCCAACCTGCTTGCACCAATACCTTGTAATTACAGTAAAATACTGTAAAATACAAACCCCTACCTGTGTGTACTGTGTGTCATTACACAGTACTTGCTTTGATACTGTATTTATATTACAGTGGATGTAATGTAATATGAAATGCAGATTTTTACTTGCCACCGAGCTGTCTGTAAGCTACTGTCAAATCACCGTAACCCCTTTACAGTGTATCGACTATAGTTGCTGGAACCATGCCGAAAAGGGCGACGTATGTAAAAAGACAATTTGTGTGAAAAGGGTTATTGTTGAATAATGCAATACTGGTTTTATTTCCTATAACCAATGTTTCTTGTGCATACCCATTTGGGAGTTCTGTTCAGCATCAGTGACTTTCCCTTGGCTGACAAAAACAATACTTTCTTATTCTTAAAGCTGGAATCCTTAATGGTGAAACATCCATTTGCGATATTACAACAACAAAGAAGTTACTGCAAACAACGAACACTGTTTTGTCCCTTGCACACGCGATAGAAGAGCACAATATGTACAGCACATTTCTTTTTCATGCTGCGTGACGCTCCTCAGCTCGGCAACAAAAGGGTTGTTCCACCAATTAGGTGCCTTTTGAGTAATGTAACTTGGTATAAAAAAAAAGAACAAGATTTCACCTAATTTTAATATTCTGTCATAAAGA
Source organism: Coregonus clupeaformis (assembly GCF_020615455.1). Classification (NCBI taxonomy): domain Eukaryota; kingdom Metazoa; phylum Chordata; class Actinopteri; order Salmoniformes; family Salmonidae; genus Coregonus; species Coregonus clupeaformis. The sequence continues at coordinate 22,936,340 of NC_059195.1, forward strand.
GCACATGTGCAACTTAATAAAAAAACACTTTTTCCCATCTCAAGTGGTTACTATAGTAATTTTAAGAGCCAAATAAAGTAACAGGGTTGACCTAAACAGACTTGATGACTTCATCTTAAATATTGTGTGCAACAGGGAGGGGCAAATTAATACAAGCTTCACTAAAACATTTAAATAGTTACAAAAAAATCACATTCAACATCAAATAGTAAAATCATAGGTGAGCTGGTTCTACAATTGTTTGCAATTCTCTGGTGTTTTTTGGTGGAAAACTGAGTGGGAACACCTCAACCTTGTTACCCATAGATAAAGTGCATTCGGAAAGTATTCAGACCCCTTGACCTTTTCCACATTTTGTTATGTTACAGCCTTATTCTAAAATGGATTCAATTGTTTTCTCCCCTCATTAATCTACAGACAATACCTCATAATGACAAAGAAAAAAAAGGGTTTTAGACATTTTTGCAAATGTATTAAAAATAAAAAACTTCAATATCACATTTACGTAAGTATTCAGAGCCTTTACTCAGTACTTGTTGAAGCAACTTTGGCAGCGATTACAGCCTCTAGTCTTCTTGGGTTATGTTACAGCCTTATTCTAAAATGGATTCAATTGTTTTCCCCCCTCATTAATCTACAGACAATACCTCATAATGACAAAGCAAAAACAGGTTTTTAGAAATTTTTGCAAATTTATAAAAAATTTAAAAACGTCAATATCACGTTTACGTAAGTATTCAGAGCCTTTACTCAGTACTTGTTGAAGCAACTTTGGCAGCGATTACAGCCTCGAGCCTTCTTGGGTATGACGCTACAAGCTTGGCACACCTGTATTTGGGGAGTTTCTCCCATTCTTCTCTGCAGATCCTCTCAAGCTCTGTCAGGTTGGATGAGAGCGTCACTGCACAGCTATTTTCAGGTCTCTCCAGAGATGTTCGATCGGGTTCAAGTCCGGGCTCTGGCTGGGCCACTCAAAGACATTCAGAGACTTGTTCCGAAGCCACTTCTGCGTTGTCTTGCCTGTGTGCTCAGGGTCGTGGTCCTGTTGGAAGGTGAACCTTTGCCCCAGTCTGAGGTCCTGAGCGCTCTGGAGCAGGTTTTCATCAAGGATCTCTTTGTACTTTGCTCAGTTCATCTTTCCCTCGATCCTGACTAGTCTCCCAGTCCCTGCCACTGAAAAACCTCCCCACAGCATGATGCTGCCACCACCATGCTTCACCGTAGGGATGGTGCCAGGTTTCTTCCAGACGTGACGCTTGGCATTCAGGCCAAAGAGTTCAATCTTGGTTTCATCAGATCAGAGAATCTTGTTTCTCATGGTCTGAGAGTCCTTTAGGTGCCTTTTGGCAAACTCCACTTGGTGGAGTGCTGCAGAGATGGTTGTCCTTCTGGAAGGTTCTCCCATCTCCACAGAGGAACTCTGGAGCTCTGTTAGAGTGACCATCAGGTTCTTGGTCACCTCCCTGACCAAGGCCCTTCTCACCCGATTGCTCTGTTTGGCCGGGCGGCCAGCTCTAGGAAGAGTCTTGGTGGTTCCATTTAAGAATGATGGAAGCCACTGTGTTCTTGGGGACCTTCAATACTGCAGAATCATTGCCTTGTGCCTTGACACAATCCTGTCTCAGAGCTCTACAGACAATTCCTTCGACCTCATGGCTTGGTTTTTGCTCTGACGTGTACTGTCAACTGTGGGACCTTATATAGACCGGTGTGTGCCTTTCCAAATCATGTCCAATCAATTAAATTTACCACAGGTGGACTCCAATCAAATTGTAGAAACATCTCAAGGATGAGGATGGAGAATCTCTTATAAAATGGGTCAAAATCATGTATAGTAACCCTAGGTGTAAAATAGTAAATAATGGCTATTTCTCAGAAAGTTTTAAACTCTCAAGAGGAGTGAAACAAGGATGTCCACTATCGGCATATCTATTTATTGTGGCCATCGAGATGTTAGCTATTAAAATCAGATCCAATAATAATATCAGAGGATTATAAATACAGGGCTTAAAAACAAAGGTGTCATTGTACGCTGATGATTCATGTTTTCTTTTAAATCCACAACTAGAATCCCTCCACAGCCTCATAGAGGATCTAGATACATTTTCTAACCTCTCTGGATTACAACCAAATTATGACAAATGTACTATATTACGTATTGGATCACTAAAAAATACAACTTTTACATTACCATGTAGTTTACCAATAAAATGGTCTGATGGTGATGTGGATATACTCGGAATACATATCCCAAAGGAAATAAATGATCTCACTTCAATAAATTTTAATAGAAAGTTAGCAAAAATAGATAAGATCTTACTACCATGGAAAGGAAAATACCTGTCAATTTGTGGAAAAATCAATAATATAATAATACTTTTAGCAAAAATGTTTATTTTTAATTCACAATCTGTAGAAGCAATGAGAATAGAAAGGTTCAGAATTTTGTAAAACATCACAGTACGGTTGAAATATATATGGCAAATAGAAATCCTATATGGATGGTGTTAAGAGATAGATGGGAGGTATTGAATAGAGTTGAAGGATGGGACTAATAACAAATAACAACAAATAATAACAAAGATAGCTAATAATGTAAGCATACTGTGTCCATAATAAGTATATAGGTTGTATGTTGGGAGCTTTTGGGAAGGAGCACAGTTAGAAAGATATGGCATATAGAAGCAAACCGGATGGACACAATGAAAATGATCGGAGAGGTTGAGAGTAGAAGAAGTTCAGGAGCAAAAAAAAGAAAAAAAAAAATATATATGTATATATATATATATAATAGAATTATTGTAAAATTAACTCTGTCCATAAGGTGTAGATAGTAAGTATAGACCGGAAGTAGAGGCCTGGGCATTGTTGTTCACTAATTTACTCCAAGTAGGGAAAGGATGGTGGGGTTGAAAAGTAATAAAGGGGAGTATATATATAAAAAATAAAAAAACATGGGGGATTGGAAGTGATGCAGACAATTACATTGATAGAAGATACAATCTATCTGCAATATTAAGCTGATCCATTCCCCCCAAAAAAAAAATAAAATAAAAAAAAACATCTCAAGGATGATCAATGGAAACAGGATGCACCTGAGCTCAATTTCGAGTCTCATATCAAAGGGTCTGAATATTTATGTAAATAAGGTATTTTTGTTTTTTTGCTAAAATTTGCTAAAATTTCAACAAACCTGTTTTCACTTTGTTATTAGGGGGTATTGTGTGTAGATTGATGGGGATTTGTATTTATTTAGTCCATGTTAGAATAAGGCTGTAACGTAACAAAATGTGGAAAAAGTGAAGGTGTCTGAATACTTTTAGAATGCACTTTATCTATGGGTAACAAGGTTGAGGTGTTCCCGCTCAGTTTTCCACCAAAAAACACCAGAGAATTGCAAAAAATTGTAGAACCAGCTCACCTATGATTTGACTATTAGATTTTGAATGTGTGTTTTCAAAACATTTTTTACAAGAAATAGTTTCACCATATTAACGAGAGAGTTAAGTTTACATAACAGGGTTGACCTTGAAGTGAGGGACAGTTTTTTTTAAAGTTTTTTTTTCTTCAAATGAATCACTAATCACATGAAATAAATAGTAAACTTCAGAAATGACTTTGTCAAAGCAACAAAATAACTAGGGCTTTACAATGATGGTGAAAACTTTGGGGTTAAAATCTTCCTAGAAGTCACAGAGGATGCACAGAGGGACATGTCAAAATGCTGAATTTTGTCACTTTAGCAAGTCTGTATTCATATAAAAAAATCTGATTTATTGAATTTGCCATGAGGTATATCAAAGGGACGCAAAAGGCACTCATTTCGTGGAACGACCCAAAAACCATAACAACTGATTCCATCTTTAAGATCAGGGTCTTTCAATAACCCATTGACTTTATAATCCTTCTTAACTGAGAGGTTAGCATGTGAAGTTTGGTTTTCACACAGCAGTTTTTTGGTCATGCCACCTTCAAAGTGTTGTTGTTATACAGATGTGTGTCATCCTGTGCTGCTCCTTATCTCTGCAGAACACTGATGCCTCTTTGAACTGAGGTTCTGGGTGAGAGACAGACAGACAGACACGCGCACGCATACGCATGCACGCACACACACACACTGAACAGGAGACTGTAGCCGCAGAGATAAGCAGAACTCTCCAGTGCATAACAGGATAAAAGAGAGACAGAAGGAAGGGTTTAAAAGAGGTGTAGTTTGTTTTTCAACATGTCAGTGGGATGTTGAACTGGAGATATACACTGAGTGTACAAAACATTAAGAATGCGATTTCCATGACATGGACTGACCAGGTGAATTCAGGTGAAAGCTATGATCCCTTATTGATGTCATCTGTTAAATCCACTTCAATCAGTGTAGATGAAGGGAAGGAGACAGGTTAAAGAAGCATTTTTAAGCCTTGAGACAATTGAGACATGAATTGTGTATGTGTGCCATTCAGAGGATGAATGGAAAAGACAAAAGATTGAAGTGCCTTTGAACGGGGTATGGTAGTAGGTGCCAGTTGCAATGGTTTGTTTCAAGAACTGCAACACTGCTGGGTTTTTCCAGCCAGGTCACCCATGATACAAGTCAGTATTCGACGTCCATGCAACTCAATATTAGGAAGGTGTTCCTAATGTTTGGTATACTCAGTGTACATCAATGATGAACTGGAAAAAGTGTGTGTTGAATGATGTCCCTCTGCCATCTTTCAGCCCAGGGATAGAGCATAGATTAGTGCTGAGAGATTAGTACTTTTTTAGGTCGGTTCGGTTTCGGTTTGATTATAAAAAAATAATCACGGTTTTCGTGATTTTGATTATTGTTTTAGACATTAAATGAACTATGCATTATGTGGGTTGAATGCTCTAACACAGAATAAAACAATTAATATAAGTCCCATGATAGTAGTGACTGCCCATTACTGCTTATCACTTATTAACCATCATGTATTCACATTACTTTAATAAAATATTTGTTTTATTTAATTCCAAGTCATCTCATCTCTATAGAGCTGCTGCCTATGCTGTCTGACAAAATCACTATTTTAGTAGTTCTTCAAAGTAAATAAGGCATACTTTTATGACTGCTGAATGCCAACTATCAATCACTTAGATCATGCATTTTCAGGCTCGCAAAGCAACTGCTTTCCATCCCTCTCGATCTTGTGTTCTCTCTTCTCTCAGTCTCCATGTTTGCTCCTGTCACGCTCTGGCTCCGGGACTCTGTATGTTGAGCCAGGGTGTGTTCGTTCTGTGTGGGTTGTTTCTATGTTGGGTTTTCTAGGTTGTTGTTTTCTGTGTTGCCCTAAGTGACTCCCAATCAGAGACAACGAGTGTCAGCTGTTTTCTGGTTGTCTCTGATTGGGAGCCATATTTAAACTGTCTGTTTTCACTTTGTGGTTGTGGTTTCTTGTTCCTTTTGATTTGTGTTTTGTGTCGAAGGACTTCACGTATCGTTGGTTGTTTTGTTCGCTGTTTTGTACAAGTAATAAATATGTACGCATCTCACGCTGCGCCTTGGCCCGCTTCATTTCAAGACGATCGTGACAGAAGAAACCACCACGACGGGGTCAAGCAGCGTGATGAGGAGAAAGGCTGGAATTATGAAAAGTGGAGAGAGAATTGGACGAGAACCATGGAGGCCTGGTCCACGGGGAGAGACAAGCCCAGAAAATTTTTAGGGGGGCTCACGCCGTGGGACGACGGGGCAGCAGGAGTACGGGATAGAGTGGTGCAGAAGGTTGGCAGAGAGGGCCGCCAGGTTAAGGGGGGCCACCGGTCACAGAGGAGAGGGAAAGTGTGGAGGCACGGCGAGAGGTACTGGGGTGTGTTACCAGTCCGGTCCGGCCCGTTCCTGATCCCTGCGTAGGGCCAGTGGTGTGTGTCCCCAGTACGGTCCGGCCTGTTCCTGTTCCTCGCGATCGAGCCTGTGGTGCGTGTCGTCAGCCCGGCCCGGCCTGTTCCTGCTCCCCGCGCCAAGTCTGTGGTGCGCGTCGTCAGCCCTGTCCGGCCTGTTCCTGCTCCCCGCACCAAGCCTACAGGGTGCGTCGCCAGCCCAGCCCGGCCTGTCCCTGCTCCACGCACCAAGTCTACGGTGTGCATCACCAGCCCGGTCCGGCCTGTTCCTGCCACCCGCACCAAGTTTACGGTGCGCGTCGCCAGCCCGACCCGGCCTGTTCCTGCCACTCGCACCAAACCTACGGTGCGCGTCGCCAGCCCGACCCGGCCTGTTCATGCCACTCGCACCAAACCTACGGTGCGCGTCGCCAGCCCGGTCCGGCCTGTTCCTGCTACTCGCACCAAGCCAGGGATGCGAGTAGTCAGTCCGGTGAGGCCCGTTCCGGCTCCACGCACCAAGCCAGGGGTGCGTATCGTCAGCCCGGTCCGGTCCGTTGCTGCTCCACGCACCGAGCCAGGGGTGCGCATCGTCAGCCAGGTCCGGTCCGTTCCTGCCTCACGCACCAAGCCAGGGGTGCGTATCGTCAGCCCGGTCCGGTCCGTTGCTGCTCCACGCACCGAGCCAGGGGTGCGCATCGTCAGCCAGGTCCGGTCCGTTCCTGCCTCACGCGCCAAGCCAGGGGTGCGCGTCGTCAGTCCGGTGCCTGATCAGGTACAGGTCAGCTGCTCCACAACGGAGCTTAAGCAATCTGCTCCGTCGATGTCCAGTCCAGATCCAGCCAGCGGGGTCAGACCGGACCAGGGGCGCTACGGGGGGATTATGGAGGGGTGGTGGTCAAGCCCGGAACCGGAACCGCCACCGAGGAAGTATGCCCACCCAGCCCTCCCCTGTTTTGCTACGTTTGAGGCGCGGTCGCAGTCCGCGCCTTTAGGGGGGGGTACTGTCACGCTCTGGCTCCGGGACTCTGTATGTTGAGCCAGGGTGTGTTCGTTCTGTGTGGGTTGTTTCTATGTTGGGTTTTCTAGGTTGTTGTTTTCTGTGTTGCCTAAGTGACTCCCAATCAGAGGCAACGAGTGTCAGCTGTTTTCTGGTTGTCTCTGATTGGGAGCCATATTTAAACTGTCTGTTTTCACTTTGTGGTTGTGGTTTCTTGTTCCTTTTGATTTGTGTTTTGTGTCGAAGGACTTCACGTATCGTTGGTTGTTTTGTTCGCTGTTTTGTACAAGTAATAAATATGTAAGCATCTCACGCTGCGCCTTGGCCCGCTTCATTTCAAGACGATCGTGACAGCTCCGCACAGACTGGAAAGTTTAAGCGGGCACACAATGGATTATAGTCATTGTAGTCAATTAGCACGTTTTCTGCACTAAACTGTAGAATATGGGCCTGTTGTAAACTACAACTCCCTACTACATCGCACAGTTCAGGCTTGATCTGATTTATCTCTACAGAAACTGCACATTGAAGAAAAAAAGAAAAAAAGAAATGGAATTCAAATAATTGAACCGACTTCTCTGTCAATTAGTTGTTTAAAACCGAAAAATAACCTACATTTTGGTTAATCGCTCAGCAGTAGCATAGACTGTAAAAAGAATGGACAAAGTCATTGATGACCATTGTTCCCTATGTGAAGTCTCAGTGGCGCATTTGAAGATCAGTTAACGTGTCGCCATCTTGCTTCATGGAGGACTTTTTGGAAACGTTGCATGCTCAGTTTGAGCTACTCTAGGAAGTGACGTTGTAGACTAGCTCAGTGCTGCCCCCTCTCATCGAGTATCTCAAGTTGAAGGCAGACCGGGGTACTGCAGGCTGCACATTGTGCTTCCAACTTCTTCTGTGTGCGGTTTTAAAATAATTGGTTCAAGGACATACATCTGGTGAAATAAAAGCAAGTATTGGTCCCATGATTGTGTTTGGAAAACTTGTATATCCACGAATATTGACCATGAAGATCGCTATACTCCCATTGACTATAATGACGGATTCTGCTTTCTGAAAACATTGCCTGCAGTACCCCGGTAGGCTTTGATCTTAAAATCCTCAATGACCATGTTTACATGCACACCAATATCTCCTTATTATTTGGGATACTCAAGTATTCTGTTTTTGAGTTGACGCATATAAACATCATATCCCGTTTACAATAACCCGAAAAAGCTTCTATCCCAGTTATGAGAAACCTGGATAAGATGCCTTGGATATGCTTATCTTTTATGGGATACTGTGGCATGTAAACATCTTATCTAATTTACTCTTGTTTTTCGTGGTCTGCGCAGGCTAAGTTTCACATATCATGGGTGTTGTGTGATGATGTTTTCATCTGATTGTCAAACAAATCCCTTCAAAAAGTAGGCTACCTGCACATTTTGATCTACCATAATAATTCCATCATAATTTATTTTGCTGAGATTCTGTACTGGACCATATAGTATACTGTCTACTTTCAACCCTAATTTAGCCAAGTTTCTGTTTATAATTTCAGACATTTGGTAGGCCATTTGTTTGTCAACTATAGTTAGATACATGCAGCTTCTCTTCTGTCATAACTTGTTGCCCTAGAAGACTAAATAAAGTAGTGCTCACCAGAATAATGCCTTACATTGATAGAATGAATGCATTAGTAATCTATCCAGAGCATTAGTAATCTATCCAGTGCATTCCTCATAAGATAGCTAGGTGGGACAACCATATATCACAGTCATAGTAAGTAAACTTTTCTTCAATAAAGTAGCTATCAGCAAAATCTGAGCTAGTAAGAAAAAAAGTCAAGTGTGAGTATTAGATCAGGAAAGGATTTATTTATGTATTTATTTATTTGAGAAGATGGTGTGTGTGTGTGTGTGTGTGTGTGTGTGGGCAAGGACTCTTTGAAGAGGTAGGGTTTCAGATGTTTTTGGAAGATGGGCAAGGACTCTGCTGTCCTAGCTTCAGGGGGAAGCTGGTTCCACTTTTGGGGTGCCAGGACAGAGAAGATCTTGGACTGGGCTGATAAGACAGTCAGTTTGTCTTGGGCGCATATTTTATGTGGTTGAAATACTGTCTGCTTGCATGACAGTGTCAAATATATTACAGTCCCCTGTAGCTCAGTTGGTAGTGCATGGCGCTTGCAACGCCAGGGTTGTGGGTTCGTTTCCCACGGGGGGCCAGTATGAAAATGTATGCACTCACTAACTGTAAGTTGCTCTGGGTAAGAGCGTCTGCTAAATGACTAAAATGTAAATGTAATTACAAGTGCATTCACATTTTCTCAAGTGATGCTGAAATAAATAAATAATATATCTCCACTCCTGTTCCCGAGACAAAATTAACATTTCTTGTATCATTTTACTGCAAGAAATGCATAATTCAGCAGGAGTTAATATTATATTATGCTACATGTGAGAAGTTATAGGCCTACAGTCAGTGTCCATATTTCAGTTACTATTCCATTTAACCCATATGAACTTAAATTAGCAATATTCTGTTTATACATGGATACAGAGATACTCGTGAGCGGGATATCAAAGGTGCATGTAAACAGCTTATCCCGAATAAGACCTTAAGCGGATATGAGCTACTATCCGGAATACTGTGCACATGCAAACATGGTCAATGAGAGGAGGTGGTCGTTCTCCCCTGGGATAGAGCTTCATTTGTGACTGGCTACTGCCTCTGTGTGGAAGCTAGATGTACTGTAGCCTGTTGTGTACGCTTGACCTTGCCCAACCATTAGATCCCAGCCAGCCTGCCAGACAGACACTTAACACTGGACTCAGACTAAGGCCTTGTTTACACCTTGCATTAACATGTGGCTTTCATGATCTGATCAATATGATCCAATCACTATCTGGTTAAGGTTTGTCGCATCTACACATGGTATTAAAATGTGTCTCTTTTCCGTCCACTGTGTCCGCATTGTGAACAAATTTCCTGCTGCCCAAATTATTTGACAATTGTTCTTTCAAAATGTATTTTTTAAGACAATTATTGATGCCATCAGTCAATTGTGCTACCTGTCAATGATTTTAAAGGCCAGTATAATGATTTAAAGAGTTTGACTGTCCAGATCTGTTTACACTTCATTAATATCCAAATACAACGGGTCCCTAACTACCTCCAGAGGTGGTCAGGAAGATCTGATCAAAATCAGATCACAATGCGTCTTTTAATCGTCTACACCTGTCTAAACATGTGGGCACAATCAGAAAGTGGACAAGATCAGGACAAAGGAAGCATGTTAGCTCAAGGTAGAAACAGGTCTATAGGGTCAACATCTGGAGACCACAGACTACAGTCCAAGGTTACTAGCTTATATACAGTGCATTCGGAAAGTATTCAGACCCCTTCCCTTTTTCCACATTTTGTTACGTTACAGCCTTATTCTAAAATTGATTAAATTATATATTTTCCCCATCAATCTACACATAATACCCCATAATGACGAAGCGAAAACAGGTTTTTATAAATTTTAGCAAATCTATTACAAATAAAAAACAGAAATACCTTATTTACATAAGTATTCAGACCCTTTGCTATGAGACTCGAAATTGAGCTAAGTGCATCCTGTTTCCATTGATCATCCTTGAGATGTTTCTACAACTTGATTGGAGTCCACCTGTGGGAAATCCAATTGATTGGACATGATTTGGAAAGGCACACACCTGTCTATATAAGGTCCCACAGTTGACACTGCATGTCAGAGCAAAAACCAAGCCATGAGGTCGAAGAAATTGTCCGTAGAGCTCCGAGACAGGATTGTGTCGAGGCACATATCTGGGGAAGGGTACTAAAACATTTCTGTAGCATTGAAGGTCCCCAAGATCACAGTGGCCTCCATCATTCTTAAATGGAAGAAGTTTGGAACTACCAAGACTCTTCCTAGAGCTGGCCGCACGGCCAAACTAAGCAATCGTGGAAGAAGGGCCTTGGTCAGGGAGGTGACCAAGAACCAATTGTCACTCTAACAGCGCTCCAGAGTTCCTCTGTGGAGATGGAAGAACCTTCCAGAAGGACAACCATCTCTGCAGCTGTCACATTCGTTGAGTAAAGGATCTGACCTTTAAGGTGCAGCGTGGTATGCGTACATGGTCGTTTATTATTATAAACACAGACAAAATAACAAAATCCAACAGAATGTGAAGTTCAAGAGGCTAAACATCCAACAAGCCAAACAGAAACAAGATCCCACACCTAAAGGTAGGCAAAATGGCTGCCTAAGAATGATCCCCAATCAGAGACAACGATCGACAGCTGCCTCTGATTGGGAACCACACCCGGCCAACATAGAAATATATAACATAGATATGTCAACATTTACACCCTGACCAAACTAACTAGAGAATAACAGGGTTCTCAAGGTCAGGGCGTGACAGTACCCCCCCCCCCCAAAAAAAAAACCTGACTTATTAGGGGAGGGTCCGGGTGGGCATCTAGCCTCGGTGGCGGCTCCGGCTTCGGACGCCGTAAACTCCTCTCCTTTCCTGCCTCCCCGTAGCACACCTGGTCTGGTCTGGACCCCGGCGCGATGCTTCCCCTCCCATGATGCACCAAGCCCTGTCTGGACCCTGGTGTGGGAGCCCTCGACCCTGGAGAGGCGTTGACGTCTGGTTCCGGCTCGGCAGTCCTCCCGTGATGCACCATCCTGTCTGGACCCTGGTGTGGGAGGCCCCAATCCTGGAGAAGGGTTGACGTCTGGTTCCGGCTCGGACCCCGGTGGAGCGGACTGCTCTGGCACTGGACTGGAGCCGCTGACCGGAGCTGAACTGGACCCTGGTGGAGCGGACTGCTCTGGCACTGGACTGGAGCAGCTGACCGGAGCTGGACTAGGCACCGGTGGAGCGGACTGCTCTGGCACTGGAGTGGAGCAGCTGACCAGAGCTGGACTGGGCACCGGTGGAGCGGACTGCTCAGGCACTGGAACGGGCCGATCCGGGCTGGGGACACGCACCACTGGTCTGGTGCGAGGAGCAGGCACGGGGCGCACTGGGCTGGGGACACGCACCATTTGTCTGGTGCGAGGAGCAGGCACGGGCCTTACCGGGCTGGGGACACGCACCACCGGTTTGGAGCGAGGAGCAGGTACGGGGCGTACCGGGCTGGCGACACGCACCACTGGTTTGGTGCGAGGAGCAGGTATGGGCCGTTCAGGACTGGAGACACGCACCACTGGTTTGGTGCGAGGAGCAGGTACGGGGCGCACCGGGCTGGCGACACGCACCACTGGTTTAGCGCGAGTGGAGGGAGGGACGGGCCGTACAGGACTGGAGACACGCACCACTGGTTTGGTGCGAGGAGCAGGTACGGGGCGTACCGGGCTGGCGACACGCACCACTGGTTTGGTGCAAGGAGCAGGTACGGGCCGTACAGGACTGGATACACGCACCACTGGTTTGGTGCGAGGAGCAGGCACGGGCCGTACCGGTCTGTGAAGGCGCACTGGCGTAGGGTTAACTCCTCTCTCAGCTCCTCCTGTTGTCTGGCCAGCTCCTCTCTCCGTGCATCCACTGACTCCTTCTCCTTGTGGGCCTCCTGCAGCGCCTCCCTCTGAAGGGAGCTCTCCTGCTCTCTCTTAGCTAACAGCCCCCGTAAGTAGTTATCTCCTCTCTCAGAGTGCTGAGCTGTATGTCTTGGAGGGCCTCTATAATAGCGGCCTCCTCTTCCTCCACAGTCAGCCCTTTCAGGGCCTCCTTCTGCTCCTTGTGCCCCCCCAAACATTTTTATTGGGGCTGCCTCTCATGCTTCCTTCGCGGTCGGCACCGTCTGCGTCGCCGTTGATCCTCTCTTGCCTGGGCTTCTTCCTTCGCCCAGGGTCCTTTACCGGCTAATATCTCCTCCCATGTCCAAAATGTCTTCCCCACCTGTGTCCAGGGTGTCTGCTCCTCCTGGCCATGCTGCTTGGTCCGTTGGTGGTGGGATCTTCTGTCACGTTCGTTGAGTAAAGGATCGGACCAAGGTGCAGCGTGGTATGCATACATAGTCGTTTATTATTATAAACACTGACAAAATAACAAAATCCAACAGAACGTGAAGTTCAAGAGGCTAAACATCCAACAAGCCAAACAGAAACAGAAAAAATATCCCACACCTGAAGGTAGGCAAAATGGCTGCCTAAGTATGATCCCCAATCAGAGACAACGATCGACAGCTGCCTCTGATTGGGAGCCACACCCGGCCAACATAGAAATATATAACATAGATATGTCACCATTCACACCCTGACCAAACTAACTAGAGAATAACAGGGTTCTCAAAGTCAGGGCGTGACTGCAGCACTCCACCAATCAGGCCTTTATGGTAGAGTGGCAAGACTGAAGCCACTCCTCAGTAAAAGGCATATGACAGTCCTCTTGGAGTTTGCCAAAAGGCATCTAAAGGACTCAGACCATGAGAAACAAGATTCTCTGGTCTGATGAAACCAAGCTTGAATGCCAAGCATCACGTCTAGAGGAAACCTGGCGCCATCCCTACGGTGAAGCATGGTGGGGGCAGCATCATGCTGTGGGGATGTTTTTCAGCAGCAGGGACTGGGCGACTACTCAGGATCGAGGGAAAGATGAACGGAGCAAAGTACAGTGAGATCCTTGATGAAAACCTGCTCCAGAGCGCTCAGGACCTCAGACATGGACGAAGCTTCACCTTCCAACAGGACAACGACCCTAAGCACACAGCCAAGATAACGCAGGAGTGGCTTCGGGACAAGTCTCTGAATGTCCTTGAGTGGTCCAGCCAGAGCCCGGACTTGAACCCGATCTAACATCTCTGGAGAGACCTGAAAATAGCTGTGCAGCGACGCTCCCCATCCAACCTGACAGAGCTTGAGAGGATATGCAGAGAAGAATGGGAGAAACTCCCCAAATACAGGTGTGCCATACTTGTAGCGTCATACCCAAGAAGAATCAAGGCTGTAATCGCTGCCAAAGGTGCTTCAACAAAGTACTGATTAAAGGGTCTGAATACTTATGTAAATGTGATATTTCCGTTTTTTATATTTAATACATTTTGAAGAATTTCTAAAACCTGTTTATGCTTTGTCATTATGGGGTATTGTGTGTAGATTGATGAGGGGAAAAAACGATTGAATCAATTTTAGAATAAGGTTGTAATGTAGCAAAATGTGGAAAAAGTCAAGGTGTCTGAATACTTTCCGAATGCACTGTATCTCACTCATTCACTCACTCGCATGCGTTGATCTGGCTAGTTCACAATCCTGCCCTGCAGTCTTACACGCACACAAGAGATAAATAACTCAGAGAGACCAGTAGGAGGTACATTTCACATTTTTTATCACCAGCTTTGTAGAGAAAGACATCAAAGAATGCAATTACACGACTAGAAAGTTGGACAGTTCATACACACAGCCAGTGGGAGAGGGATAGAATAGAATAGAACAATCTCAGGGCTAGAACCAGACACAGAGAGGAATAGATGTGATAAAGAGGTCAATGGAACTCCATGGAAATGTGTGGGGGAAAGATCCTGAATCTCCTCATTGCACCCCAGCAAAATTAGGCTACATTTAGGCTATTGTTTATATGTGTATTTCACACTACTGTATGTTTAGTATAATGCTTATATGGATGTCAACCCCAATACATGTTCATGTCATCGTCACTAACGAACTGCATTGCAGTTAAAAACGAATTTGACTAGCACCACCGATTTCTGTATGCTAGCTATGCTACCAGCTTATACGAACGGGAGTTTGGTTAGCAGTAACTTCTTCTAAACCTGAAAACAACTTCTAAATTTTATGCAGCAAAAACAGCCAAATATATACAAATCTGAGTTTAGTAACCACATGACAGATGACAGATTTGACGAATTTCCATTTTGTTAGATCAGATTGTTGAATGTATGCCAATCCGGCATCCTTCTTCTATCCCCCACGGTCTGCGTTCCGTGGACCTCTTTACTGCATCTATAGGACACTGATGATGTCATACAGGGAATCAGGGGAGCAGCTGGGAGCTGTAGTTCTAAAGGTTCCAGTTGTTCCTGTAGTTCCATTCACTAGTTTTCAGTCAGAACCATTATATACTTTAGCAATAAGGCCAGAGGGGGTGTGGTATATGGCCAATATACCACGGCTAAGGGCTGTTCTTATGCACGACGTGACGTGGAGTGCCTGGATACAGTCCTTAGCCGTGGTATATTGGCCATATACCACAAACCCCCGAAGTGCCTTATTGCTATTATAAACTGGTTACAAATGTAATTAGAACAGTAACATACCCGTGGTATACGGTCTCATATATCAGGGCTTTCAGCCAATCAGCATTCAGGGCTCGAACCACCCATTTTATAATGTAGATTATATACAGACTATACTTCAACTATACTTCTTTGAGAATTTTGAGATCATTATCCAATCCCTCCAAGTTACATTGAGGCGAATCAGGTGCAAAAAGATGAAATGCTTGGGGCCTGGGGGTAGCGGTTAAAGTTTAGTGCCAAGACAGGATGTAAGCTAAGCTAAGACAAGGGATAGATAGCTTATCAGAGGAGTACATCAATAACAACATTACAGAACACCTAAATAGCTTCACTGGAGACGGATGGGCGGATTTACACAGTTCACAGTCAGCCATTTTAAGACTCACACATACACACATGGTGGTAGAAAGCTAACTGTAGCATCATGTAGCATCAAGTTAGCTTGATTGTTAGGAGGGTGACACTCAATCCAAGAATGGCCAATGAGGTTGCAGCTCTAGTTAATGCCAAATTAACTTGCATACAAACAAGACAGGGGGGACAGTGGGAGGAGGAGACGGGAAAAGAGTGTCATAGTCACACAGGCACTTGAGAAATGACAAAACACCACCACGACTTGTAATAAGGCACGACAGACTACACTCACGACGTACGCACACGTCTTCGGGACGACACCACGTTAATCCACCACTCAATGTACGAATGTACAGTACGCTTCAGAACAGATGGGTTTACAGGTTCATACTCTTATCTACTTAGAGTAATAATTTGGTTGATCTACAGATCTATTTCTTTATCTTTTAATTCACTCACATTTTCTGAGGAGCAGTATCTTTGTCTTCCACTGTTGTTTTGTAAAAACGAACTAACTCAATAGAGGGATATATCTTATTGGATAGAAATCTTTTCAATACATATTTTTTGGGGGATGAAAAGCTCTATATCTGCTGAAAATACTGTGAAACTGTATTTATTCAGTATCATGGTCAAATTTGCTATAGCTAGAAGGAAACTCAATGCTCTGGCCTCAGCAGACATACATGGGAGAACCAATACCATAAGGTTAAATATCGGCAGTGTTTATTTAACTGGCTAATGGTTAGCCAGCTCCATACATATTTCTGTGATAAATCTAATACAGCATCTCAACATGTAGCAACGAGAGCATTAAAATAGAATGGTTACAAATAAGGTATTTCCATAATTACACACACAAGAATGCATGCAGGGACAGACACACAAGAAGTGTACTCACGCACAAACACACAGGGTTAGGCTGTGTGAAATAATGGATGGAGCTCTACCCTTTGATATCATTTTATTATTTGTTTTGGCTTTTTACCCCTTTTTCTCCCTAATTGGTAGTTACAGTCTTGTCCCATAGCTGCAACTCCCGTACGGACTCAGTAGAGGCGAAGGTCAAGAGCCATGCGTCTGCCGAAACACAACCCTGCCAAGCCGCACTGCTCGCTTAACCCACCCTACACCATACAATCGCACCATATAACTGCGGACCGTGTCAGTGTGCATGCGCCCGGCCCACCACAGGAGTCGCTAGAGCGCGATGTGACAAGCACATCCCGGCCAACCAAACCCTCCCCTAACCCAGACGACGCTAGGATCGAACCCGGGTCTGTAGTGACGCCTCAAGCACTGCGATGCAGTGCCTTAGACCACTGCGCCACTCGGGAGGCCAGATATCATATTTTTGTAGTACTGTAGTAATATTCTTAGTATTTTGTTTAGTTCGGTATTCTTAAAAATGGTTAAGACCCAGACAATAAAAGGATAGTCTCTAAAATGACTTCAAAGTATAATGGGCATCTTCAACATACAGTTTATGATTATCATCGAGGATCGAGCCTCATTGTAAACTATGGCAAATATAAAATGAAATGCATGATATTTCAAATATACTCATAAGAGATAAGAATGGAAACAACAATGACAGAAATCATGTAATGTGGAGGAAATACATTCAAATACTTCCATTCTCTATACAAGGCATACCATGACTATTAAGAGCAGCTTGGTGGAGACACAACATCTCTAGATGCAGGATTCTGGTTACATTAATAACACAGGTATTCTGACACTATTATGAGGTTACTAAACTGTTATTATAACGTTACTAAATGTCATCTTAGAGCTGGTTACAGCTTCTATGCCATCAGAGATCAGATCAGTCAGCACCTAAAATCAGCAGCGGTAATTAACACACACACACAGAGAAATTAGTTTTGACTATTCTCAAACAGTCAACGCAGATTTATGAATTTATTGGCAATTTCTGGAAAGATAACGGTCATTGGGAAAGCTACTGTTTTCTTTTTCAATAACTCTGATTTAGTTGTCATCCTTCATTGGTTTGAGAGTCTGAATCTCAGACTTATTTTGGTTTATTTTGCTCTATCTCTCTCTCGCTCGCTCTCTCCCCCTCTCTCTTCCTCTCACTCTATCCACTCATATCTTCCATCAATAATTTTTTTTCATACTGGCCCCCCGTGGGAAACGAACCCACAACCCTGGCGTTGCAAGCGCCATGCTCTACCAACTGAGCTACACAGGGCCACAATTCTAAGGTGTCAAAGACACAAATCTTAGCAGAACAGACAACATTAGCGTGAGTTGGTCTTGAGAGATGGTCTGTTGGGAGACTGTTTACACTCGTTTTAGAACAATGGATGGGGGCGATGGTACAGTAGCGAATGACAGAGTTGAACAGTCTTTACCAAGGCCTATGACACACACCCTGTTCCCTATATAGTGCATTACTTTAGACCAGAGCCATATGTGGTCAAAAGTAGTGCACTACTCTAGCTCTGGTCAAAAGAAGTGCACTGTAAAGGGAATAGGGTGCCATTGGAGAATTGCTCTGTAGAGATGCAGGAGAGAAGGATGAGGGAGTTGGGAGGGGTTTAGGTTTAGCTCCGGGTGAGAAGCCCCTTCTTATAGGCCAAAAGTCCTGCTGCCGTGGCAACAGACAGGACAGAGGCTATGCCCAGGAAGTTGATGAACCCACCCACCGACGGAAGGTTCCGCTCCCAGAAGGTGGTAACGAATGGGAGTGCTGGGACTTCCTGTGTGAGAGAGAGACAGAGAGTGAGTGAGTGAGTGAGTGAGTGAGTGAGTGAGTGAGTGAGTGAGTGAGTGAGTGAGTGAGAGAGAGAGAGAGAGAGAGACAGAGAGAGAGAGAGAGAGAGAGAGAGAGAGAGAGAGAGAGAGAGAGAGAGAGCGAGAGAGCGAGAGAGAGAGAGAGAGAGAGAGAGAGAGAGGGTTCATCAGTTAGTTTGAGTTAGAGTTATAGGGGCACTTAGGTAGGTCTACATTCACTAATGTCCTTTAGATACTTTACATTTAGATTTAACTGAGTTTTGTATGTGACATAAAATATCCAATGTTTTGGGTTGCATTCAATCCTTACCACTGACTCAGGCTCTGTTTGCCAGATCTGACTCTGAGGAATCCTGCCCATCACACACATGACCTGGAACAACAATTCATTCCTTTACAATACAAAAACAATACACAAGACCATGTGTACCACAATTTCTTTGTCATTTATTTACATTTTTATTTTTATTTGGGTATATGTAATAATTATTTATTTATTTATTTGGACAGTGATGCTAAACCTTTTAATATCGCTATATACACCAGCATTTGGGATTTGAGATAAAGTAGTAAGATGGCGCCGGCAGACATGGAAGCTCTGCTTCTAGCTCCTAAGCAACTTTGCAGTATATCATTTTTTTGTGTGTTATTTCTTACATTATTAGCCCAGAACGTTTTTTGTGTTATTACATACAGCCGGAAATAACTTTTGGATATCAGAGCGGCAGTAACTCACCAGCATTATGACCAGGAATACGACTTTCCCGAATTGGATCCTTTGTTCGTACCCCCTAGGGCAATTGAACTTATCCCAGAGGCTGCTCCAAGGTATTCGGAGTGGACTTCTAGTCCGACTCAGGAGGCATGCACACCATCCACTGCTTCCGAGTATATTACTCGCTAATGTTCAGTCTCTGGACAATAAAGTAGACGAGCTCAGGGCAAGGATCTCCTGTAACTTACTCTGTTTCATCGAATCATGGCTCTCTCGGGATATACTGTCCCCGTCCATACAGCCAGCTTGGTTCTCAGTACATTGCGCAGACAGGAATAAAGAATTCTCCGGGAAGAAGAAGGGCAGTGGTGTATGTTTCATGATTAACTACTCATGGTGTGATAGTGATAACATACAGAAACTCAAGTCCTTTTGTTCACCCGACCTAGAATACCTCACAATCAAATGCCAACCGTATTACCTCCCAAGATAATTCTTTTCGGTTATAGTGACAGCCGTGTATATTCCCCCTCAAGCCGATACCACGACAGCCCTCAAGGAACTACACTGGACTTTATGCAAACTGGAAACCACATATCCTGAGGCTGCATTTATTGTAGCTGGGGATTTTAACAAAGCAAATTTGAGGAAAACGCTACCAAAGTTCTATCAACACATTGACTATAGTACACGCGCTGGTAAAACACCGACCACTGCTACTCCCCCTTTCGAAATGCCTACAAGGCCCTCTCCCGCCCTCCCTTTGGCAAATCAGATCACGACTCCATTTTGCTCCTCCCTTCCTATAGGCAGAAACTCAATCAGGAAGTACCCGTGCTAAGGTATATTCAATGCTGGTCTGACCAATCGGAATCCATGCTTCAAGATTGTTTTGATCACGCGGACTGGGATATGTTCCGGGTAGCCTCTGAGAATAACATTGACGTATACACGGACACAGTGACAGAGTTAATCAGGAAGTGTATAGGGGATGTTGTTCCCACTGTGACTATTAAAACCTACACAAACCAGAAACCGTGGATAGATGGCAGCATTCGAGCAAAACTGAAAGCGCGAACCACCGCATTTAACCATGGCAAGGTGACTGGGAATATGGTTGAATACAAACAGTGTAGTTATTCCCTCCGTAAGGCAATCAAACAGGCAAAATGTCAGTACAGAGACAAAGTGGAGTCACAATTCAACGGCTCAGACACAAGACGTATGTGGCAGGGTTTACAGACAATCACGGATTACAAAGGGAACACCAGCCACGTCACGGACACCGACGTCTTGCTCCCGGACAAGCTAAACACCTTCTTCGCCCGCTTTGAGGATAACATTTAAGCATGTTAACCCTCGCAAGGCTGCCGGTCCAGACGGCATCCCTAGCCGCGTCCTCGGAGCATGCGCAGACCAGCTGGCTGGAGTGTTTACGGACGTATTCAATCTCTCCCTATCTGTATTCGGCTTGGCCCCTAAGACCCTCACAAACTTTTACAGATGCACAATTGAGAGCATCCTGTCGGGCTGTATCACCGCCTGGTATGGCAACTGCACCGCCCGCAACTGCAGGGCTCTCCAGAGGGTGGTGCGGTCTGCCCAACGCGTCACCGGGGGCACACTGCTTGCCCTCCAGGACACCTACAGCACCCGATGTCACAGGAAGGCCAAAAAGATCATCAAGGACATCAACCACCTGAGCCACGGCCTGTTCACCATGCTATCATCCAGAAGGCGAGGTCAGTACAGGTGCATCAAAGCTGGGACCGAGAGACTGAAAAACAGCTTCTATCTCAAGGCCATCACTGTTAAATAGCTATCACTAGCCGGCTACCACCCGGTTACTCAACCCTGCACCTTAGAGGCTGCTGCCCTATATACAGTGGGGAGAACAAGTATTTGATACACTGCCGATTTTGCAGGTTTTCCTACTTACAAAGCATGTAGAGGTCTGTAATTTTATCATAGGTACACTTCAACTGTGAGAGACGGAATCTAAAACAAAAATCCAGAAAATCACATTGTATGATTTTTAAGTAATTAATTTGCATTTTATTGCATGACATAAGTATTTGATACATCAGAAAAGCAGAACTTAATATTTGGTACAGAAACCTTTGTTTGCAATTACAGAGATCATACGTTTCCTGTAGGTCTTGACCAGGTTTGCACACACTGCAGCAGGGATTTTGACCCACTCCTCCATACAAACCTTCTCCAGATCCTGCAGGATTTTAATCCATGACGGCGTAGTGTGTTACTAATGGTTTTCTTTGAGACTGTGGTCCCAGCTCTCTTCAGGTCATTGACCAGGTCCTGCTGTGTAGTTCTGGCCTGATCCCTCACCTTCCTCATGATCATTGATGCCCCACAAGGTGAGATCTTGCATGGAGCCGCAGACCGAGGGTGATTGACCGTCATCTTGAACTTCTTCCATTTTCTAATAATTGTGCCAACAGTTGTTGCCTTCTCACCAAGCTGCTTGCCTATTGTCCTGTAGCCCATCCCAGCCTTGTGCAGGTCTACAATTGTATCCCTGATGTCCTTACACAGCTCTCTGGTCTTGGCCATTGTGGAGAGGTTGGAGTCTGTTTGATTGAGTGTGTGGACAGGTGTCTTTTATACAGGTAACGAGTTCAAACAGGTGCAGTTAATACAGGTAATGAGTGGAGAACAGGAGGGCTTCTTAAAGAAAAAACGAACAGGTCTGTGAGAGCCAGAATTCTTACTGGTTGGTAGGTGATCAA
This sequence comes from Coregonus clupeaformis, assembly GCF_020615455.1. Lineage (NCBI taxonomy): Eukaryota > Metazoa > Chordata > Actinopteri > Salmoniformes > Salmonidae > Coregonus > Coregonus clupeaformis. Next base: position 22,958,010 of record NC_059195.1, read on the forward strand.
ATACTTATGTCATGCAATAAAATGCAAATTAATTACTTAAAAATCATACAATGTGATTTTCTGGATTTTGTTTTAGATTCCGTCTCTCACAGTTGAAGTGTACCTATGATAAAAATTACAGACCTCTACATGCTTTGTAAGTAGGAAAACCTGCAAAATCGGTAGTGTATCAAATACTTGTTCTCCCCACTGTACAGACATGGAATCACTGGCCACTTTAATAATGGAACACTAGTCACTTTAATAATGTTTACATACTGCTTTACTCATCTCATATGTATATACTGTACTCTATTCTACTGTACTTTAGTCAATGTCACTCCTAATATTTATATACTTCTTAATTCTATTATTTTACATTTAGATTGTGTGTATTGTTGATACTACTGCACTGTTGGAGCTAGGAACACAATCATTTCGCTACAATTGCAATCACATCTGCTAAAAAATGTGTATGTGACCAATACAATTGGATTTGATTTGAAATGTTTTATATGAGGCTAATGTACAGAATGTCACCTTTTATTTGAGGTTAGTATTCAGACCCCTTGACTATTCCCACATTTTGTTACGTTACAGCCTTATTCAAAAATTGATTAAATAAATAAAAAATCTCAGCAATCTACACACAATACCCCATAATGACAAAGCAAAAACTGGTTTTTATAAATGTTTGTAAAAACAGAAATACCTTATTTACATAAGTATTCAGACACTTTGCTATGAGACTCAAAATTGAACTCAGGTGCATCCTGTTTCCATTGATCATCCTTGAAATGTTTCTACAACTTGATTGGAGTCCACCTGTGGTAAATTCAATTGATTGGATATGATTTGGAAAGGCACACATAAGGTCCCACAGTTGACAGTGCATGTCAGAGCAAAACCCAAGCCATGAGGTTGAAGGAATTGTCCGTAGAGCTCCGAGACAGCATTGTGTCGAGGCACAGATCTGGGGAAGGGTACCAAAAAATGTCTGCAGCATTGAAGGTCCCCAAGAACACAGTGGCCTCCATCATTCTTCAATGGAAGAAGTTTGGAACCACCAAGACTCTTCCTAGAGCTGGCCGCCCGGCCAAACTGAGCAATCGGGGGAGAAGGGCCTTGGTCAGGGAGGTGACCAAGAACCAGATGCTCACTGACAGATCTCTAAAGTTCCTCTGCAGCACTCCACCAATCAGGCCTTTATGGTAGAGTGGCCAGACAGAAGCCAGTCCTCAGTAAAAGGCACATGACAGCCCGCTTGGAGTTTGCCAAAATGCACCTAAAGACTCTCAGACCATGAGAAACAAGATTCTCTGGTCTGATGAAACCCAGATTGAACTCTTTGGCCTGAATTCCAAGCGTCACGTCTGGACGCATCATGCTGTGGGGATGTTTTTCAGCAGCAGGGACTGGGAGCCTGGTCAGGATCGAGGGAAAGATGAACGAAGCAAAGTACAGAGAGATCCTTGATGAAAACCTGCTCCAGAGTGCTCAGGACCTCAGACTGGGGCGAAGGTTCACCTTCCAACAGGACAACAACCCTAAGCACACAGCCAAGACAACGCAGGAGTGGCTTCGGGACTTGAACCCGATCGAACATCTCTAGAGAGACCTGAAAATAGCTGTGCAGAAACGCTCCCCATCCAACCTGACAGAGCTTGAGAGGATCTGCATAGAAGAATGGGAGAAACTCCCCAAATACAGGTATTCCAAGCTTATAGTGTCATACCCAAGAAGACGATGCTGTAACCGCTGCCAAAGGTGCTTCAACAAAGTACTGAGTAAAGGGTCTGAATACTTATGTAAATGTTATATTTCAGTTTTGTATTTTTTATAAATCAGCACACACAAAAAAAGTTTTGTCATTATGGAGTATTGTGTGTAGATTCATGAGGGGAAAAAACAATTTGATACATTTTCGAATAAGGCTGTAAGGGGTCTGAATACTTTCCGAAGGCACTGTATCTGTTTTACCATTTAGAAATGAAAGCACTTTATATATCTATGACATTTAGTCAAAAGTTTAGTATTTGGTCCCATATTCCTAGCACGCAATGACTACATCAAGCTTGTGACTCTACAAAGTTGTTGGATGCATTTGCAGTTTGTTTTGGTTGGGTTTCAGATTATTTTGTGCCCAATAGAAATGAATGATGAATAATGTATTGTGCCATTTTGGAGTAAGTTTTATTGTAGATAAGAATATGTTTCGGAACACTTCTACATTAATGTGGATGCTACCATGATTACGTATAATCATGAATGAATCGTGAATAATGATGAGTGAGAACGTTTGATAAAGAAATGTGTGAGTAAGATATGACTAAAATGTCACACCCTCAGTTAAACTAATTATTAATGACTAATTATTACACGCTGAAACTGTGTGAAATTTGTTAGAATGTGTGAGTGTAGGACCAGTAAAGATTATGACATTGTGTTACTATTTAGCAATGCGAGTAGGAGTTAGACCAGACAACAAAGGACAAGGAGAACTGTCTACAGACAACTGAGAAACCAAGATAAAGAGGCCTCCCAATTTAGGGAGGAGAGAAACCGTTAGGCTTGGAAGAGAGTATGAAATATGTTGCAGGATATTGAGAGGACGGCGATAACTAAGGAATGCAGCCTGCCCGAGCAAGGAGTAGACTATGATAAGAACATGTGTGTGTGTGTGTGTGTGTGTGTGTGTTTGTATGTGTGTATGTATGTGTGTGTGTGTGACCTGATGGTCAGGAGAGCAGTTTTCCAGTGGAAAAATACAGCCCACCTAAAGCGGGGTGGGATTTTTGTATGACATGTGTGTATAAAAGATGGACTCTGAAATTGTGATAACAGAATTCTCCAGGCAGAGTTCTCTGAATAAAGACCACCTGGCTATTGCAGACTGGGATCTCTGTCCGTTTCTTGATCTAAAAGCCTTACAACCTTTTGGGAGGCGCACAGAGACACTGAAATAGTTAGTTAATAAATTATCTTAACAACGTTACAGAGGCATCACCTTCAGCGGAGTCGGCCACAACTGGATGCATCTGGTTTTCAGGGGAAATGGAAGAGAGCCTGTGACGGACTTTTGCTTTTGGACGTTTACCAGTATTTCTGCATTAATAAGGCGACACTCCATCTTAACTCCTCCTCCACATTTACTGGATTGGTTGAACAGTGCAGAAGAGAACCTCCCCCGACAGTTTTCTCTTGTCAGGACCAGAATAAAAAAACGCTGCTCAGGCATTTATTTTACGCCTGCTACGTTAGGTTACAGAGGCATAAATATCATACCCCCCCCCCCCCCAAAATTGAAGGGGGAATACACATTTAACTCAATCAGAGAGGTGCAGAGGGCTGCCTTATCATGTCTTCAGCGCCCAGGGAACAGTGGGTTAACTGCCTTGCTCAGGGGCAGGACAACATATTTTTACCTTGGAAGCTCTGGGATTTGATTCAGCAACCTTTCGGTTACCGGCCCAACGCTCCTACCCACCAGCCTACCTACTAACCTCCCCTGTTATTAGTAATGGTGAGAGATTAGCATGTTTTGGGGGCATGATCTTTGTGCGTCTGTAACTTTCTCACTCATCATTATTCACGATTCATTCATGACTATCCGGAATCATGGTAGCATTCACATTAATGCAGAAGTGTTCAGAAACATATTATTTTCTTATTTACAATAAAAGTGACTTCAAAATGACACAATACATTATGTACCATTCATTTCTATTGGGCACAACATAATACAAAAACACAACCAAAACAAACTGCAAATACATCCAACAAGTTTGGGATGCAAAAATCCTAGCAAAATGTATAGCGCATAGAATTAAAAAGGTATTGCCGGATATTATTCATTCTAATCAGACAGGTTTTTTACATGGAAGATACATTGGAGATAATATAAGGCAAGTATTGGAAACATTAGAACACTATGGAAAATATGGGAAACCAGGCCTGCTATTCATAGCAGACTTCGAAAAAGCATTTGATAAAGTTCGACTGGGGTTTATATATAAATGCCTGGAGCATTTCAATTTTGGAGAATCTCTTATAAAATGGGTCAAAATCATGTATAGTAACCCTAGGTGTAAAATAGTAAATAATGGCTATTTCTCAGAAAGTTTTAAACTGTCAAGAGGAGTGAAACAAGGTTGTCCACTATCGGCATATCTATTTATTGTAGCCATCGAGATGTTAGCGATTAAAATCAGATCTAATAATAATATCAGAGGATTAGATATAAAGACCTTAAAAACAAAGGTGGCATTGTACGCTGATGATTCATGTTTTTTTTAAATCCACAACTAGAATCCCTCCACAGCCTCATAGAGGATCTAGATACATTTTCTAACCTCTCTGGATTACAACCAAATTATGACAAATGTACTATATTACGTATTGGATCACTAAAAAATACAATTTTTACATTACCATGTAGTTTACCAATAAAATGGTCTGATGGTGATGTGGATATACTGGAATACATATCCCAAAGGAAATAAATGATCTCACTTCAATAAATTTTAATAGAAAATTAGCAAAAATAGATAAGATCTTACTACCATGGAAAGGAAAATACCTGTCAATTTGTGGAAAAATCACCCTGATTAACTCATTAGTATTATCACAGTTTACCTATTTGCTTATGGTCTTGCCTACGCCTAGCGAACAGTTTTTTAAATTATATGAGAAAAAAATATTCAATTTTATTTGGAACGGCAAGCCAGACAAAATTAAAAGAGCATATTTATATAATGAATATGAATTCGGAGGACAGAAATTATTAAATATTAAAGCATTAGACCTATCACTAAAAGCTTCAGTCTTACAAAAGTTATACTTAAATCCGAACTGGTTCTCAAGCAAATTAGTAAGATTGTCTCACCCAATGTTCAAGAAAGGCCTTTTTCCCTTAATTCAGAAAACAACCTCACACTTTCAGTTATTTGAAAAGGAAATAATCTCCCAAATGTCACTATTTCTAAAACAAGCCATAGAAAGTTGGTTGCAATTTCAATTTAATCCTCCAGAAACGACAGAACAAATAATGCAACAAATATTGTGGTTAAATTCAAATATACTAATTGACAAAAAACCTTTATTTTTTGACAGAATGTTTAAAAAAGGTATAATCTTTGTAAATGATATCATCGGTAGGACTGGTGGAGTTATGACGCACATGCAGCTAACAAAAACATATGGAAATGTCTGCTCTACCCAAAATTACAACCAAATAATGGCAGCATTACCGCAAAAATGGAAGAGGAAAGTGGAAGGGGGAGAAAGTAAGGAACTTGTCTGTCGGCCTTGCATTAAAGAACATAATTGGTTAAGGAAAACTGTGATAAATAAAAAAATATATCAGTTTCACTTAAGGACCAAAGGATTGACAGCCGTCCCATATAGATTGCAAAATAGTTGGGAAGAGATCTTTGATGTACCGATCCCATGGCATAGTGTTTATGAACTGACACGCAAAAACGACACCGGATTCAAAAATTAGAATCTTTCAATTTAAATTACTATATAAAATCCTTGCTACCAATAGAATGTTATTTATATGGGGGATACAATCTTCCCAGCTCTGCAGATTTTGCTGTGAAGAGACGGAATCATTGGACCATTTGTTTTGGTTCTGTCCATTTGTAGCTTGTTTTTGGACACTGGTCCAGGAATGGCTAAAGGATTGCAATATTTACCTGGAACTAACCTTGCAGATAGCATTACTGGGTGATCTGAAAAGTCATAGTCAATCAATCAATAATATAATAATACTTTTAGCAAAGCTGTTTATTTTTAACTCTCAATCTGTAGAAGCAATGAGAATAGAAAGGTTCAGAATTATTGTAAAACATCACAGCACGGTTGAAATATATATGGCAAATAGAAATCCGATATGGATGGTGTTAAGAGATAGATGGGAGGTATTGAATAGAGTTGAAGGATGGGACTAATAACAAATAACAACAAATAATAACAAAGATAGCTAATAATGTAAAGCATACTGTGTCCATAATAAGTATATAGGCTGTATGTTGGGAGCTTTTGGGAAAGAGCACAGTTAGAAAGATATGGCATATAGAAGCAAACCGGATGGACATCATGAAAACGATCGGAGAGGTTGAGAGTAGAAGTAGTTCAGGAGCAAAAAATTAATAAATAATAATAATAATAATAATGATATATATGTATGTATGTATATGTATATATATATGTATATATATAATAGAATTATTGTAAAATTAACTGTGTCCATAAGGTGTAGATAGTAAGTATAGACCGGAAGTAGAGACCTGGGCATTGTTGTTCACTAATTTACTCCAAGTAGGGAAAGGATGGTGGGGTTGAAAAGTAATAAAGGGGAGTATATATATAAAAAAATAAAAAAAATAAAAAAATAAAAAATGGGGGATTGGAAGTGATGCAGACAATTACATTGATAGAAGATACAATCTATCTGCAATATTAAGCTGATCCATTTCCCCAATAAATAAAAAAAAAAAAAAATATATAAAAAAAAAAAAAAAAAAAAAAAAAATACATCCAACAAGTTTGTAGAGTCACAGGCTTGTGTGCTAGAAATGTATAGTCTACTATATTTAGTCAAAAGTTTAGTATTTGGTCCCATATCTTTTTAAATATGGGACCAAATACTAAACTTTTGACTAAATATAGTAGACTATAAGTGAATTTGTCCAAATACTTATGACATCTTAAAATGGGGGGACTAGATACAAATTGCATTCATTTCTAAACGGTAAAACAGATATGTACTGTATGAAAGTACCCTGAAATAAAAGGTGACATTCTATACTGTTACCTCATATAAAACATTTGATCTCAAATCCAAAATGTTAAGTGTATAGAGTCAAATTAAAAGTTGTAGCTTCACTGTCCAAATAAATATGTACACTTAGAAGAAAATGAGCTATCTAGAACCTAAAAGGGTTATTCAGCTGTCCCCATAGAAGAACCCTTTGAAGAACCCTTTTTGGTTCCAGGTAAAACCCGTTTGGGTTCCATGTAGGACCCTTTCCACAGAGGGTTCAACATGGAACCCAAAAGGGTTCTCCCTGGAACCAAAAAGGGTTCTCCTAAGGGGACAGCCGAAGAACCCTTCTGGAACCCTTCTTTCTAAGAGTGTTGGGGAGTGTATTATTGTATTGTGAAGGCTCTCACCTCTCTTGCGGCCCTCTCCCCTGCCTGTACAGCCCCCTCCATGTAGCCACTCCATTCAGTAGCTGTCTCTGTGCCTGCAAAGTACAGTCTGCCTACTGGCTCCCTGAGAACCCTAAAGAGAGAAGGAGGGAGGAGAAGTGGGAGAGGAAGGAGAGAAGGAGGAGGGGAGGTATAAAGGTTATATAAAGGTTAGATAACATCACAGTGTGTGTGTGTGTGTGTGTGTGTGTGTGTGTATGTGTGTGTGTGTGTGTGTGTGTGTCTGTATGCCTGTGTGTGTGCGTGTCTGTTACTTACTTGCCGTACTGGGTGAGTATACCAGGGGGGAAGTAAGCAGTGTAGCAGCCTCCAGAATACTCCTCCTCACACCAGTTCTTCTCCTCATAGTGCACAGGCTGGGAGAGAGAGGATTGGGGGTTAGTACTCATATCAAACTTAAAGCTACAATCCTTAGTTGGTACATCCATTTTTGGACTTATAAATTAATGATGAATACCCATTGATTTTTTAAGAATAAATGTATAAATGCCTCATGAGCTGTGTCACAGTGTGTGTGTGTGCTAATTACCTGTGCTGATTTTAGGTGCTGACTGATCTTATCTCTAATGGCATAGTCATGTTTTAATGTTGTACCCCATCAGAACCCAAAATATGAGCTTTGTTTTACGCCACTGTTTGTAAACAAAGTAAATATAAACAAACACTGTATAGCCTCAAAACATGGTTAAAACTATAATTGATGGTCAGTGCTTGCATCCATAGCTGTCTATAAATTTGAGAGTGGTTATATTTCTCCAGCCCCATCCCTTAGCTTTTTAGCAAAACAGTGGCGGGGTGTTCAATTTGTTATTGTTTCTAGGTTTAATCTGCAGTAATGGATCAAACATGTCTGCTCCCTCAGAGCAGTGAAGGCCAAATTCTAAATTGAGATGGAGCCTTCTCTGAGCCCAGCAGTCTAGAGTAGATCTCACAGGCACATTCCAATTCACAATTCTACTTCTAACTACAGTATGGTGCTATGTTTTCATAGAATAGTAGTACTACTAGCTTGTAGTAGTAGTAGTAGTAGTAGTAGTAGTAGTAGTAGTAGTAGTAGTAATGGTTCCACTCACATGCAGAGCTTCCTCTGAGCCCAGCACTCTGGAGTAGATCTCACAGATCCTCTTCTTCCTACAGGGGACAAAAACAATTTTTAAGGGTTAAGAAAGGGATAGCGTTAAACTCTTAATGCTAGTACACATGAGCATTCCTGCTAGCAAAGTATACACATGAGAAAGTGAAGTAAAACACACTGTAGGTACTGAACATGATAAACAGTCAGACAGTTTACCTCTCCTCTCTGGTCAGTCCACATAGCTTCCTACACTTGCGGGCCAGGATGAAGCTGTTGCAGAGGAACAGGAGAAATACAGTTATTACCACACTTTCTCGTTCTCTATGGGTAATCATATTGGGATGCAGGAAACTAAAGCTCTGTGTTTACCCCATAATGGCGGGCACAGTCCCATCAGGCTTTGTGTCGTCCAGAGTAAGGCTGATGGGGGCCTCTTCCTCCTCGATCACCATAGTGCCACAGTACCCTGTGAGAGGGGGAGGCAAGAGATACAAGAGAGAAGGAGGACAGGAAGAGAGGAGAGAGAAGGGATCAATAGACAGGGATAAGGAGGAAAGGAAGAGAGGAGATCTATCACTTAGTCCTTCATTTATTTCTCCAAGTTATCTCTGTAGTAGACCATACACTTGATGACAGAGCCCATGGACCCTCCCTCCCTCCCTCCCTCCTTACCTTTCTTCCTCCAGAAGTTATCTCTGTAGTAGACCATACACTTGATGACAGAGCCCATGGGGACCCTGTGGATCAGCTGGTTTCTGAGGGGGGGCAGCTCGGGGTTAAAGTGCATCTTCAGGTTCAGACCAGGGGGGGTCGCCACAATCACATACTTGGCCTGGGAGAAACAAAACACACCAGAGAAGAGTTGAGGCCTATGTGGTGTGTAGTGTGTAGTATGTAGTGTGTAGTGTATACCTCCCCGGGTGGCTAAGCAGCTCTAGGGCACTGCTGCTTAATGGGTTTTAACAGGGAAAGAGGATGTGGCCTGGACAGAGCGATGAAGACCAGCTTACTGACAACAATGTCCTCTGGCTTACACACACACAGCACACACACACACACACATGAACTCCCGCCCGCCCGCACACACACAAACGCACACAAACACACGCATGCAGGCATGCACAGCACAAAGGCACGCACGCACACACACACAAACTAAGGGGCCCTGTAAGTACAGAGTTGTATGGATGAATGAAGGATTCCTAGAATGTTCCAGGAATTCACAACATGGGCCTTATGAGGTATCATGTATTATGGACATTCAAGCTCTAGATGGCAGCAGTAGGCTACAACACAGTGGAATGTGCACTTTATAAACCGTAACTTGTTTTTATGCTAACTTACAGCAACTAGTTACCTGTAAGTTACTGAAGAAAAAAAAAGGTTAAACCAATGTTTCTTGGGAATTTACAGTAACATACTGGTACCTTTTTTCTTTACAGGAACTTAAAGGTAACTAACTGGGTGCCAGTAAGTTACCGTAAAAACAAGTTACGTTTTTTTACAGTGTGGGCTGATGACATCATCCATAGGTTGATGGATTGGTGATGGTTGCTCTCTCAGTCACCTTGTATGTTTCCTTGTTGAGAGTCTCGACCTCGACCATGTCCCCTGTCTGGTCGATCCTGTAGATGGGAGACTCCATCTTGACTCGCTCACCCAGCTCCTTGGCCATACACTCACTGATCTGGCTGGAACCGCCCACAAACTTCCTCTCCTGAAATGCAAATACAGTATAATCAGTCATATTAATCAAATACATGCAACGCTAATAAGGCCAAACCTGCTCCAAGAGGGCGCTGCTCTGTAGATGACCCTGTGCTGCTTGCAGCCTCTCATGTGTGTGTTTGTGTAATGTCCAGAGGGTTGGGGAAAAACATAAGACAGGAAAAGACAAATGTAATTTACAGTGCACTATTACTGAAGTGCACTACTTTTGACAAGATTTACAAAGTAAGATTTTGTATTCTCTATAGGCTGAATCCTAACGTCAGAATAAATGCAGAAAGTGTGAAACTTTTTGCACAACTATCCTAATGACATCAGTGCCAGATTTACACCCTATGAGACATGAAACAGCTATTCTGTTCCTTCTTCTGCCTCCCCAAATATACCTAGACCTCATTCTAAGACACTCAGACCCCCTGGGACAGTTGACTGATGTTTCCGTAGTGAACTGTTATACATTTGGGTGGTGGCCCTCTGATCTAGGCTGGCCTTAGAAGACAGTACAACAACATGCATTTAAACTGTAGTGAACTGAAATCAGTCAGGCAGGAGGGTGTATTGGAAAGTGAGAGTGGGTCTTGGCAAGGCCACATTACAATGTACACAACGCTGAGTAACCTTTGACCCTCTCCATATGGTTAGTGTAAACTTCCCTCAGCTTTCTCTGATAGGAAACACATTGTGTGCCTTCCACTGTGACATTGGGCCAGCTATAACTACAGGGTCTCACGGCAGGTCAAAAACTGATGATGGCAGAGGGAAATTCTTGCATGATTGTAAGTGATGTTATACTTTCCCCTGCAGCTAAGAAAAGTTGTTTGTTTCAAAACACATGTGCACATATAGTTGTTTTGAGTTGAACAGATGGAGAAGGATTTGGGACAGTGACCTACAGTATAGTGGATCTTTATCGTGCATCTCCATACCATAGCAGTACTCTACTGAGGACAATTTATCTGCAGAGAATATGCAACTATGCTATGCATGGCATGCATGGCAATTGACCTCAAAAGAGGAGCAAATGCAATTGACCTCAAAAGGAGAGCAAATGCTATATCAACTCATGACAAACTTTAGCATCCACAGGTTTCTCTATTGCTCTACCTGGAAAAGAAACACACTGAATGAAAACATTCAGAGCCAGAGAGCAGGGGGCGGACCAAACAGGAAATGAAAGTGGATGACCTCACAACAACATCCTCTAATTACCCCAAGACGTCCCCTTCAACCGTCACCTAGGCAATGGAGCCACTCAACGTTTCAAAGTAAACCAGGATAATGGGTTCTCCCTGGGCTCTGAGGAACAGCCATTGTTCCTGTAAATTAGGGAGCAGGGAATGAACAAGGCTAATTGGGGGGGTTGAAGGATGGCTCTATAGGGCTAGGGAATGGTAAGATTTAGAATGGCTCATTTTGGCACCAGAGGTTTCATGTTAGTGACAATCTAAGTAGAATCCAAATGAGAACGTTATTGTTGTGGAATGTTTTGTGCCAACATGGAGGATAGTTTGCTGAGCTCAGTTCAAAGGCTCCTGTGTGAGAGAGGCTCAGCTCAGCAAACCTAGAACCCAAGCCAAAAATGTCATAGGGAAAACTTCTCCTCATTCTATGTAGGGTTCTTCATAGAACCCCTGTATATGGTTGTACCTAAAACCCTCTATGAAGGGTTCTGCCTAGAACCCTCTATGAAGGGTTTTACCAATAACCATTTTAACATCTAAATGTTCTTCCTAGAACCCTCTATGAAAGGTTCTACCGAGAACAATTTTATCTTTGGAGGGTTCTGCCTAGAACCGTCTATGGATGGTTCCACCAGCCTTATTAGCCTTTAAAATTAAATCTTTATGACAATAATTACATTTATCATAAGACCTTTCTTTGAAGTTCTACCCTAACTCAGTGGTGTTAGGAAACTCCTGGTTTACAGGCCACATCAGGCCTGCACGTCACATTATATTGGCATTGGCATCCAGCCAGAGTTAGGATATCCAACAAGTGGAGTTTTTAATCACCTGCATTCAGAATGACTGCCAGGGTAGGGGAAGATTGACTACTGAGACTAACTACCTCATCATCTAAACTGGAACAACCATCCCAGTAACGGGTGCAATAAGTCCAACTACTAACAGATTGGATTAGTTTAGAAAACAAACAATTCGTAAAATCACCCTGCAATAGAGCATGCTGGGAAATATAATACATGGTTCTATGTAGAACCCTTCTTGCCTTCCAAAGAACCCTTATTGCCATCTAAATAATCCTTCTTGCCTTCCAAAGAATCATCAAATAACCCTTTCTTCCAAAAATGGTTCTTAGGATGTTAAAGGTTCTAGGTAGAACCCTTTGCCTTACAAAGAACACTTGTCTTCCAAAAAGGGTTATTCAGATCAAAGCGTGTAGGACCCTGTATGGATATGGAAGAGCCAGTCCACAGGGTCAGAGAGACAGACAGACAAACAGACAAGCAGGCAGGAAGGAAGCCAGGCAGCCAGCCATCCAGGCAACCAGCCAGACTGTCAGACCGTCAGACCGCCAGACAGACAGGTAGACAGCCAGGTGTGTAGAGTACCTGTCCTCCGTTGGTGGTGGAGAAAATCCTCATGGTCCCTCCACACTGCTTGACGTACCAGAGGAACCATAGGGCTGACACCTCGTGGGGTTCAGAGGTCACGTTCACGTTCACAAACAGCGTGGCAAACCGCCTCGCAGAACTGTGAGGAGAGGGAGGAGCATGCACATGCGTACACACACAGACACACAGACACACATAGACAGACACGCACGCACACACACACACACACACACACACACACACACACACACACACAACACATAACACACACACACACATAATCACTCAATCACAATGACTATAAAAAGTGTAATATTATTGAATAATGCTGCATTAGGTTGAATGGTCCTGTGTGTATTGTGAAAAAATGGTGTAGTGCAGTACCTGGTCCAGCAGATATTGTCAAAGAGCTGCTTCATGGTCATCTTGTCCCACTCCTCAGCATGGGGAGCCCTCCATGGAGCCTCTCTGGGGATCTAGAACACACAAACACACCATGAGGGTGGGACCATCAAGAAGTATCAATGACTAGAGACTAGGGAGTAGAGGTTGGTTTGGGATTGTTCCTGAGATGTGGAGGGGATGGCTGCTCTAGAAAGAGAAGGATTCTGTGTGTGTTTACCTCGCTGCCCATCTCATCCATCTTCCTCCACAGGTTGTTGTAGTCCATAAGGGCAAACGGGTTCCACATGGGGGGGAAGGAGCCTCTGAATGGGTATGACTTTCCCTGTAGGACACAACATGCGTGGGAGGGTTAGTTATCGTCATCATCGCCATCATCTTCATCATCATCATCATCCTCCTCCTCCCCCTCATCGTAATATTCATCTTCATCATCATCTTAGTCTTCATATTCATCATCATCACCCTCCTCCTCATCATCATCAGCAGTAACAGCATCATATTCATCAGCATCTTCATCAGCATCATCATCATCATCATCACTATAGACTAATAGTGATCTGAAAAAGCAATATTTTGCAAATGTTTCGGTTCTACTGACATTCTGGTCAAGTACCTTTGAACTGAACTACACATGTGTATTTATATTTGTATTTGTATTTATTATGGATCCCCATTAGCTGCTGCTAAGGCAGTAGCTACTCTTCCTGGGGTCCAGCAAAAATTACGGCAGTAATGACATTATATATATAAAAATAAAAAAACATTTTACAACAGATTTCACAACACATTAAGTGTGTGCCCTCAGGCCACTACTCTACTACAACACACAATCCAGGTGTACGTGTGTGTATAGTGTGTATGTTATATGTGTTTGTATGCGTGTGTTTGTACCTGTGTGTGTGACTCTTCACAGTCCTCGCTGTTCCATAAGGTGTATTTTTATCTGTTTTTTAAATCTGATTTTACTGTTTGCATGAGTTACTTGATGTGGAATAGAGTTCGATGTAGCCATGGCTCTATGTAGTACTGTGCGCCTCCCATAGTCTGTTCTGGACTTGGCGGCATGTCTTGTGGGGTATGCATGGGTTTCTGAGCTGTGTGCTAGTAGTTTCAACAGACAGCTCTACGTGTACATTTAAGGGCCAGCCGTGCTACCCTGTTCTGGACCAATTGTAATTTTCCTAAGTCCCTTGTTGTGGCACCTGACCACATGACTGGGCAGTAGTCCAAAACTAGGGCCTGTAGGACTGGCCTTGTTGATATTGTTGTTAAGAAGGCAGAGCAGCACTTTATTATGGATAGACCTCTCCCCATCTTAGCTACTGTTGCATCAATATGTTTTGACCATAACAGTTTACAATCCAGGGTTACTCCAAGCAGTTCAATCTCCTCAACTTCCACATTATTCATTACAAGATTTAGTTGAGGTTTAGGGTTTAGTGAGTTTTTGAAATATTTAGGACTAATTTATTTCTTGCCACCCATTCTGAAACTGACTGCAGCTCTTTGTTAAGTGTTGCAGTGATTTCACTCGCTGTAGTAGCTGACATGAATAGTGGTGAGTCATCCTCATACATAGACACACTGGCTTTACTCAGAGCCAGTGGCAGGTCATTAGCAAAGATTGAAAAAAGTAAGGGGCCTAGACAGCTGCCCTGGGGAATGCCTGATTCTACCTGGATTATGTTGGAGAGGTTACCATTAAAGAACACCCCCTCTGTGTTCTGTTAGACAGGTAACTCTCAATCCACAATATAGCAGGGGGTGTAAAGCCATAAGATATAATGTACGTTTTTCCAGCAGCATACTATGATCATTAAAGTCAAAAGCCGCATTGAAGTCTAACAAAACAGCTCCCACAATCTTTTTATTATCAATTTCTCTCAGCCAATCATCAGTCATTTGTGTAAGTGCTATGCATGTTGAATGCCCTTCCCTATAAGCATTGATCTTCTGCCTTTTCCCTGACAGAGGGAGCTGTTAGGCAATCCCTACCCGCAGCTAGCTCCCATGGAGGCGGATTACGATATGCCAGCTTGCTTCATATTTCACTACAGATCAAAGATAGCAGCTGATTGCACATTCAGCAAGGCAGATAAGATTATCTCAATCTCATGCTCAAATTATTTCTCAACCCATACAGGTTTGTAAATGCAGTCAGGAGTAGTGGAGGGTTCATTTATTTGTGATTTCTAGCCATTTCCAATGGACGTGTGGCTTTAGCAAATAGGCTAGGAAAGCCATATCAGTTCATTCAACTGCAAGTGCTCACAGGGACAGTGTGTGTTTGTGTGTCTCTGTGTGTGTTACTCGTACATAACTGGCATAAAGCACTTAGGTTGACAGTTAAATGGGTCTACCTGAAGGCCCATTAAGCATATACAGTAACTACTAGAGAGAGAGAGAGAGAAAGAGAGAGAAGGAGGGAAGGAGAGACAGTGTCTGAAATACAGTACATAGACAATGGTGATGAAGCTCTGGACCTATAGTCCTTATACTGTACTGTAGTCCTTACACTGTACTATAGTCATATAGTCATTATACTGTCATATAGTCCTTACACTGTACTATAGTCCTATAGTCCTTATACTGTACTATAGTCCTTATACTGTACTATAGTCCTTATACTGTCCTATAGTCCTTATACTGTCCTATAGTCCTTATACTGTCCTGTAGTCCTTATACTGTCCTGTAGTCCTTATACTGTCCTGTAGTCCTTATACTGTCCTATAGTCCTTATACTGTCCTGTAGTCCTTATACTGTCCTGTAGTCCTTATACTGTCCTGTAGTCCTTATACTGTCCTATAGTCCTTATACTGTCCTATAGTCCTTATACTGTCCTGTAGTCCTTATACTGTCCTGTAGTCCTTATACTGTCCTGTACATTTTACATTTTAAATTTTAGTCATTTAGCAGACGCTCTTATCCAGAGCGACTTACAGTTAGTGCATACATTATCATACCCCCTGTGGGAATTGAACCCACAACACTGGCGTTGCAAACGCCATGCTCTATCAACTGAGCTACATACTGTAGTCCTTATACTGTCCTGTAGGTAGTCTTTATACTGTCCTATAGTCCTTATACTGTCCTATAGTCCTTATACTGTCATATAGTCATATACTGCACTATAGTCCTTATTCCTGAAGTGTTTGATTTAGGACCTTAGAAAATATAACTTTCCTTGAAAGAGTAAATTAATGTCTTTAAAATCAAAGACTCTTTCAAAGACTCTCTCAAAGAGTATTTCATGAAACTCAGACTATAATGCATTTAATGTATAATTCATATAATTTTGTAACAGTCAAAAGACTTGACCTTGGCTATTCAAGTTCAAGTTTTATGAAAGACATTCTTTGTACATGCTTTTCTAGAACTGCACTTGTCTTACAAAGTTGTTTCACAGTTCCTCTTGGCACGCTAAACCCAATCTCAGCCTAATTTATTTTAATTACATTTTGTTCACAACATCTACAGTCTACTTATCCAAAGCTTCTTAGGGCCCACACTCAGGACATACAATAATAGGGCCGAAGAACTCAGCATAAGAACATGTATAACAAGCAGAAAAATATATCAAACTTTCTGTAGATTGCTCTTAGTTCTCTGTTGGACTCACAGGCAGCATAATCAAAGGCTATCATCAATGCTGTGTTAGCGCAGGCAATTCTCTGCTGCTTCTGAGCCTGCCTCAATTGTTGTTGGCAGACAGGGTGTTTGTGTCTTCTCTCTCTCTCTCTCTCTCTCTCTCTCTCTCTCTCTCTCTCTCTCTCTCTCTCTCTCTCTCTCTCTCTCTTTCTCTCTTTCTCTCAGGCAAAACTCTTTCCCTATCTCTTTCAAAAATCCAGAAAATCACATTGTATGATTTTTAAGCTATTAATTTGCATTTTATTGCATTCCATAAGTATTTGATACATCAGAAAAGCAGAACTTAATATTTGGTACAGAAACCTTTGTTTGCAATTACAGAGATCATACGTTTCCTGTAGGTCTTGACCAAGTTTGCACACACTGCAGCAGGGATTTTGGCCCACTCCTCCATACAGACCTTCTCCAGATCCTTCAGGTTTCGGGGCTGTCGCTGGGCAATACAGACTTTCAGCTCCCTCCAAAGATGTTCTATTGGGTTCAGGTCTGGAAACTGGCTAGGCCACTCCAGGACCTTGAGATGCTTCTTACGGAGCCACTCCTTAGTTGCCCTGGCTGTGTGTTTCGGGTCGTTGTCATGCTGGAAGACCCAGCCACGACCCATCTTCAATGCTCTTACTGAGGGATTGAGGTTGTTGGCCAAGATCTCGCGATACATGGCCCCATCCATCCTCCCCTCAATACGGTGCAGTCGTCCTGTCCCCTTTGCAGAAAAGCATCCCCAAAGTATGATGTTTCCACCTCCATGCTTCACGGTTGGCATCCTTCTTCTTCCTCCAAACACGGCGAGTGGAGTTTAGACCAAAAAGCTTTATTTTTGTCTCATCAGACCACATGACCTTCTCCCATTCCTCCTCTGGATCATCCAGATGGTCATTGGCAAACTTCAGACGGGCCTGGACATGCGCTGGCTTGAGCAGGGGGACCTTGCGTGCGCTGCAGGATTTTAATCCATGACAGCGTAGTGTGTTACTAATGGTTCTCTTTAGGTCATTGACCAGGTCCTGCCGTGTAGTTCTGGGCTGATCCCTCACCTTCCTCATGATCATTGATGCCCCACGAGGTGAGATCTTGCATGGAGCCCCAGACCGAGGGTGATTGACCGTCATCTTGAACTTCTTCCATTTTCTAATAATTGCGCCAACAGTTGTTGCCTTCTCACCAAGCTGCTTGCCTATTGTCCTGTAGCCCATCCCAGCCTTGTGCAGGTCTACAATTTTATCCCTGATGTCCTTACACAGCTCTCTGGTCTTGGCCATTGTGGAGAGGTTGGAGTCTGTTTGATTGAGTGTGTGGACAGGTGTCTTTTATACAGGTAACGAGTTCAAACAGGTGCAGTTAATACAGGTAATGAGTGGAGAACAGGAGGGCTTCTTAAAGAAAAATGAACAGGTCTGTGAGAGCCGGAATTCTTACTGGTTGGTAGGTGATCAAATACTTATGTCATGCAATAAAATGCAAATTAATTACTTAAAAATCATACAATGTGATTTTCTGGATTTTTGTTATAGATTCCGTCTCTCACAGTTGAAGTGTACCTATGATAAAAAATTACAGACCTCTACATGCTTTGTAAGTAGGAAAACCTGCAAAATCGGCAGTGTATCAAATACTTGTTCTCCCCACTGTATATCTCACCTGAGTTATCCACAAGACATTAGCTAGTACAGTACAGTACTGAGATAATTCACTATCTGGGGGGTGTTGCATTTTCGTGGTGGAAGGGATGGAAATACACACAAACAAACACACACACGCACTCGGTGATACAGGGTGAGTGCCTTTTGATGAGGTGCACTACCATGGCTACCAGCCAAGAAGGTACCAGAGTGAGTGTACATGCAGATCTCAGACAGAGAGATAGTAGCTAAGGAAACACAGTCACACAGGGGTTCCAGTGAGCTGCTGGTAATGTCAGAACTCAGAGTCTAGCTGCATTACAACATCTTAAATGAGGAACAAACATCCTTTCCAGAAAGGAAACCTTTCCATGCAGAAAATCAGCTGAAAACATGTGATTTCACACACACAGACACACACAGACACACTGTATTTAGAGCCCATAAGGCAGTGGAGTCTCTTGCCAAATTGGATGTGTGACCAGCAGCACACATTCGTAACTGCTATCTACGTCATTCCACATGCTTGTGGCATGTCAGGCATGCTGTGGCAGGCTGAAATAGGTCATGTCAATAATACTACAGTGTGACTAGAGTGACTAGACAGAAGGGCTGAA
Organism: Coregonus clupeaformis; assembly: GCF_020615455.1. Taxonomy (NCBI): domain Eukaryota; kingdom Metazoa; phylum Chordata; class Actinopteri; order Salmoniformes; family Salmonidae; genus Coregonus; species Coregonus clupeaformis. The sequence continues at coordinate 22,976,872 of NC_059195.1, forward strand.
CTAACACTCACATTGATTAATGTCTACACTACCATTCAAATGTTTGGGGTCACTTAGAAATGTCCTTGTTTTTGAAAGAAAAGCAATTTTTTTTCTATTAAAATAACATCAAATTGATCTGAAATACAGTGTAGACATTGTTAATGTTGTAAATGGCTATTGTAGCTGGAAACGGCTGATTTTTAATGGAATATCTACATAGGCGTACAGAGGCCCATTATTAGCAACCATCAGTCCTGTGTTCCAATGGCACGTTGTGTTTGCTAATCCAAGTTTATCATTTTAAAAGGCTAATTGATCATTAGAAAACCCTTTTGCAATTATGTTAGCACAGCTGAAAACTGTTGTGCTGATTAAATAAGCAATAAAACTGTCCTTCTTGAGACTTGTTTAGTATCTGGAGCATCAGCAATTGTGGGTTCAATTACAGGCTCAAAATGGCCAGAAACAAATAACTTTCTTCTGAAACTCGTCAGTCTATTCTTGTTCTGAGAAATGAAGGCTATTCCATGCGAGAAATTGCCAAGAAACTGAAGATCTCGAACAACGCTGTGTACTACTCCCTTCACAGAACAGTGAAAACTGGCTCTAACCAGAATAGAAAGAGCAGTCGGAGGCCCCGGTGCACAACTGAGTAAGAGGACAAATACATTAGAGTGTCTAGTTTGAGAAACAGACGCCTCACAGGTCCTCAACTGGCAGCTTTATTAAATAGTACCCGCAAAACACCAGTCTCAACATCAACAGTGAAGAGGCGACTCTGGGATGCTGACATTCTGGGCAGAGTTGCAAAGAAAAAGCCATATCTCAGACTGGACAATAAAAAGAAAAGATTAAGATGGGCAAAAGAACACAGACACTGGACAGAAGAAGACTGGAAAAAAGTGTTATGGACAGACGAATTGAAGTCTAAGGTGTTCGGATCACAAAGAAGAACATTTGTGAGACGCAGACCAAATGAAAAGATGCTGGAGGAGTGCTTGATGCCATCTGTCAAGCATGGTGGAGGCAATGTGATGGTCTGGGGTTGCTTTGGTGGTGGTAAAGTGGGAGATTTGTACAGGGTAAAAGGGATCTTGAAGAAGGAAGGCTATCACTCCATTTTGCAAGGCCATGCCATACCCTGTGGACGGCGCTTGATTGGAGCCAATTTCCTCCTACAACAGGACAATGACCCAAAGCACAGCACCAAACTATGCAATAACTACGTATTTAGGGAAGAAGCAGTCAGCTGTTATTCTGTCTATAATGGAGTGGCCAGCACAGTCACCGGATCTCAACCCTATTGAGCTGTTGTGGGAGCAGCTTGACCGTATGGTACTTAAGAAGTGCCCATCAAGCCAATCCAACTTGTGGGAGGTGCTTCAGGAAGCATGGGGTGAAATCTCTTCAGATTACCTCAACAAATTGACAACTAGAACGCCAAAGGTCTGCAAGGCTGTAATTGCTGCAAATGGCAGGACACAATTATTATTTCTATTAAAAATCATTATTTCTAACCTTGTCAATGACTACATTTCTTATGCATTTTGCTATATTTCCTATTCATACTCATTTCTTGTATGTTTTCATGGAAAACAAGGACATTTCTAAGTTACCCCAAACTTTTGAACGGTAGTGTACTTCCCTGTAGCCAATCAGAGCATTTGGTTACTCTACGAATGAGAGCTCCTCAGAAGCATGTGGACTATAGTGACGCAAAAAGACCACGTCCAGTTCTTAGTGTTCTGTGTCTACAGAAGCTAGACAGGCTAGGGTTAGGGTTGAACCGGGATATGGACATGAAGCTAGGGTTAGGGTTGAATCGGGATATGGACATGAAGCTAGGGTTAGGGTTGAACCGGGATATGGACATGACGCTAGGGTTAGGGTTGAACCGGGATATGGACATGAAGCTAGGGTTAGGGTTGAACCGGGATATGGACATGAAGCTAGGGTTAGGGTTGAACCGGGATATGGACATGAAGCTAGGGTTAGTGTTGTGGTTAAGACTAGGGTTAGGGTTGAACTGGGATGTGGACATGAAGCTAGGGTTAGGGTTGTGGTTAAGGGTTAGGGTTGAACCGGGATATGGACATGAAGCTAGGGTTAGGATTGTGGTTAAGACTAGGGTTAGGGTTGAACTGGGATGTGGACATGAAACTAGGGTTAGGGTTGTGGTTGAGGCTAGGGTTGAATCGGGATATGGACACGAAGCTAGGGTTAGGGTTGTGGTTAAGGGTTAGGGTTAGGGTTGTGGTTAAGGATTGAACCGGGAAGTGGACATGAAGCTAGGATTAGGGTTGTGGTTAAGGGTTAGGGTTGAACCGGGATATGGACATGAAGCTAGGGTTAGGGTTGTGGTTAAGACTAGGGTTAGGGTTGAACTGGGATGTGGACATGAAACTAGGGTTAGGGTTGTGGTTGCGGCTAGGGTTGAACCGGGATGTGGACATTAAGCTAGGGTTAGGGTTGTGGTTGAGGGTTAGGGTTGAACCGGGATGTGGACATGAAGCTAGGGTTAGGGTTGTGGTTAAGGGTTAGGGTTGAACCGGGATATGGACATGAAGCTAGGGTTAGTGTTGTGGTTAAGGTTTAGGGTTGAAACGGGATATGGACATGAAGCTAGGGTTAGGATTGTGGTTAAGACTAGGGTTAGGGTTGAACTGGGATGTGGACATGAAACTAGGGTTAGGGTTGTGGTTGAGGCTAGGGTTGAACCGGGATATGGACATGAAGCTAGGGTTAGGGTTGTGGTTAAGGGTTAGGGTTACGGTTGTGGTTAAGGGTTGAACCGGGATGTGGACATGACGCTAGGGTTAGGGTTGTGGTTAAGGGTTAGGGTTGAACCGGGATGTGGACATGAAGCTAGGGTTAGGGTTGTGGTTGAGGGTTAGGGTTGAACCAGGATATGGACATGAAGCTAGGGTTAGGATTGTGGTTAAGACTAGGGTCAGGGTTGAACTGGGATGTGGACATGAAACTAGGGTTAGGGTTGTGGTTGAGGCTAGGGTTGAACCGGGATATGGACATGAAGCTAGGGTTAGGGTTGTGTTTAAGGGTTGAACCGGGATGTGGACATGAAGCTACGGTTAGGGTTGTGGTTGAGGGTTAGGGTTGAACCGGGATGTGGACATGAAGCTAGGGTTAGGGTTGTGGTTGAGGTTAGGGTTGAACCGGGATATGGACATGAAGCTAGGGTTAGGGTTGTGGTTGAGGGTTGAGCTCTGTGTCTACTGAAGCTAGACAGACTTTTGTTGCTGTTCTTTAACAGCAGTAGATATGCCATAGTCTGGTCCCAGATCTGTGTAGCCACCTCCTATGGTCATTGTGTAATTTCTTTGTTATGCACAAGTAGATCAGGGACCAGGCTACTGTCCCTAAAAACTACCGCAATGTTTGCATACCCGTACTTGTGTTCTAGATAGTAGTCATTTTGGGTATGCGAAAATATCATGTTTTAAAGTAGTGCAGGTAGCTAGTGCCAACGACAAGCAGTATTTCTGTTACAGGTATTTGATATAGGTATTTCAATACTTTTAATACATATTTTGTGCTTTGTATTTCACTGGTCTGAACTACAATTCATGTGGCCTATTTTGTAACAGTTTAATTCAAATTTTTCTAATACAAATATATACTTGCAAGTAGCTCACTTAACTACAACAGAAAGGAGATGAGGAAGGAAGCAACCTTAGACTATTGATATAAAAGCACGGACACACCGGTAGTGTTTGCCGAGAGTACTTAGCACCTCTGAACGGAGTGCCGGCCGTAATTTGCAAACCGAGCGCAAACCAATTCTACATGTACAAATGGCTGACAATGCCGGCAGTCAGACGCCCAGCGGCAGGTGGTCCCTAAAACACACCATGCCAAATGAACGGTGAATGAACAACAGACAAATGGCAGACCGTCACTCGGTGCAATGTTTTCTCCCTATGTTAAGGGGACGTGAAGAGGAAGCCACTTTAGACTATTGAGATGTAGGGAAGGAGATGTGAAGAGGAAGGCACCTTAGACTATTGAGGTGTAGGAAAGGAGATGTAAAAAGTAAGGCATGTTTGACTATTGAGATGTTGGGAAGGAGATGTGAAGAGGAAGGCACCTTAGATTATTCAGATGTAGGGGTGGTTCTGGGCATGCCCAGTAGAGAAGGGTTGAGTGATGTCATGTGCCAGAAGGCTCTTCCGCTATAGGTCAGAGAGCCACTGAACCCTGTGATATCATCCACATGACCACTATGCTGCATTCTAAACATGTCTCATCTCATTCTCTGCTGTGTGTGTGTGTGTGTGTGTGTGGGTGGGTGGGTGGAGGGCTTACCAATGTGTGTGTGTGTGTGTGTTGCATGTGTAAGGGGGAGGGGGGGGGCTTACTATTGTGTGTGTGTGTGTGTGTGTGTGTGTGTGTGTGTGTGTGTGTGTGTGTGTGTGTGTGCGTGTGTGTGCATGTCTGCTCATCTGTGTGAATGACTCCATGTTTCAGCATATGACTCCATTCACAGGAAGGGTATGGAGACAGTGGTGGAAAAAGTACCCCATTTTCATACTTCAGTAAAAGTAAAGATAACTTAACAGAAAGAGACTGAAGTTTAAGTGAAAGTCACCCAGTAAAATACTACTTGAGTAAAAGTCTGAAAATATTTGGTTTTAAATATACTTAAGTATCAAAAGTAAATGTAATTGCTAAAATATACTTAAGTATCAAAAGTAAAAGTATAAGTATAAATAATTTCAAATTCCTTATATTAAGCAAACCAGATGGCACCATTTTCTTGTTTAAAATTTTACAAAAATGGATAGCCAGAGGCACACTCCAACACTCAGACATAATTTACAAACAAAGCATTTGTGTTTAGTGAGTCCGCCAGATCAGAGGCAGTAGGGATGACCAAGGATGTTCTCTTGATAAGTGCGTGAATTGGACCATTTTCCTGTCCTGCTAAACATTCAAAATGTAACAAGTACTTTTGGGTGTCAGGGAAAAGTACAATCATTTCTTTATGAATGTAGTGAAGTAAAAGTAAAAGGTGTCAAAAATAGAAATAGTAAAGTACAGATACCCCAAAATACTACTTAAGTAGAACTTTAAAGTGTTTTTACTTAAATACTTTACACCACTGCATGAAGATGAGGCCCATACAGTAGAAACAGAAAGAGAAGTGCCACCCTAACCAGTTCAGAGAGCCCATTGATTTACAGTGGCGAGAGTAGGTTAGCCTGGGTATATGGCTGGAACCAGAAGGACCAATCTAATTAGGAGGTAGAGCATGCTGTGTGTTAAGGACAGTGGTGTGGCTACTATAATAAGATATGGAGGGATATCTTGGAGAGAGAAAGAGAGAGAGAGGGAAAGAGAAATGGGGTGTGGCTGCAGCTCTCTCTCTCTTTCTCTCTCTCTCTCTCTCTCTCTCTCTCTCTCTCTCTCTCTCTCTCTCTCTCTCTCTCTCTCTCTCTCTCTCTCTCTCTCTCTCTCTCTCTCTCTCTCTCTCTCTCTCTCTCTCTCTCTCTCTCTCTCTCTCTTTCTCCTTCCTCCCTCTCTCCTGGGCCACTCAGAGGAGGAGAAACTATATTAGAAAAGTCCTTCAGGCAGAGATTAGCATCTCCAGTCGCTAGCGCTCACCGCTAATGCTGGACAGAGGCTGGGCGCACTGAGGGTCATGTGGTTGATACACAGGGAGAGAGGGGTAGGTAGTCACTAGATGGCCATGCTGGAAAGGATGATATTGTCATCAGAACTATGTGAAATAGGGGTTAGAGTTAGGGTTGTGGTTGTGGCTTTCTCCTATAGAGCTCCATTTTATGGAATGGTCTGCCTATCCATGTGAAAGACACAGACTCGGTTTCGACCTTTACATCTTTACTGAAGACTCATCTCTTCAGTAGGTCCTATGATTGAGTGTAGTCTGGCCCAGGGGCGAAGGTGAAGGGCAAGGCACTGGATTGACGATCCACCCTTGCTGTCTCTGCCTGGCCGGCTACCCTCTCTCCACTGGGATTCTCTGCTTCTGACCCTACTACGGGGTCTGAGTCACTGGCTTACTAGTGCTCTTCCATGCCGTACATAGGAGGGGTGCGTCACGTATCTATGCTGCAATAGTCTATGTGCCGGGGGGATAGGGTCAGTCTGTCCTATCTGGTGTCCTGTGTGACTTAAGTATGCTCCCTCTAATTCTCCCATCTCTCTCTCTCCCTCTCCACTCCCGGAGGACCTGAACCCTAGGACCATGCCTCAGTACTACCTGGCCTGATGACTCCTGGCTGTCACCGTCCCCAGTCCACCTGGTCGTGCTGCTGATCCAGTTTCTGCTGTTTTTCCTGCGGCTATGGAACCCTGACATGTTCACCAGACGTACTACCTTGTCCCGGACCTGATGTTTTCGACCCTCTCTCTCCCTCTACCTCTCTCGCTCTCCCTGTCCCTCTCTACCGCACCTGCTGTCTCAACCTCTGAATGCTCGGCTATAAAAAAACTACTGACATTTACTCCTGAGGTACTGACCTGTTGCACCCTCTACATCCACTGTGATTATTATTTGACCCTGCTGGTCATCTATGAACGTTTGAACATCTTGAAGAACGATCTGGCCTTAATGGCCATGTACTCTTATAATCTCCACCCGGCACAGCCAGAAGAGGACTGGCCACCCCCTCAGAGCCTGATTCCTCTCTAGGTTTCTTCCTAGGTTCCTGCCTTTCTAGGGAGTTTTTCCTAGCCATCGTGCTTGTACATCTGCATTGCTTGCTGTTTGGGGTTTTAGGCTGGGTTTCTGTATAAGCACTTTGTAACATCTGCTGATGTAAAAAGGGCTTTATAAATACATTTGATTTGATTTTGATTTGATGAAGCTGGGGTTACAAGGAAACCAGACCGGCCACGTTGCGTACGTGAGCATTTAAAAATGTTATTCAATCATTTTATCCACACTGATCACGCACGTAAGCATGCGTCTGCAATGCCAAACGCTAAAATAGAACTTAGTTCTATTTGAGATGCTCGACGCGCTGCAAGTCCCGCATTTCCCATCTCCTTATTGGTTTTCACGAAGATACAACCTCACATGGTTGTTTGAAAGACAACGAGGAGATATTAATCAAAGATAATTAACTAAAAACTAACTAGGTTTACCTTTTTATCTGTGGATTAATCGTCGGAGTAGAGAAACATACCATTTTTGTATGATTGGGGTCAAAATTCTACAACGATCCAGCTAAAAAGGGGACCAATGTTCATCTCCCAGGACAAACTGCTAGCAACAGCTATCTAGCTAAATGTCCATGGATGTTTCATGTTTTTTTATACCTGTCCCCAAATTAATATAGTTGGTTCACAGTTGCGTGTCATGATAGACAAAATGGAGCACGTGGACGCGGATGCGGTGTAGCCATAGTGTTAGGATTAAGGGTAGTGTTGAGGCTAGGGTTAGAGTTGAACTGGGATGTGGATATGAAGCTAGGGTTAGGGTTAGTGTTGTGGTTGAACCAGGATGTGGACATGAAGCTAGGGTTAGGGTTGTGGTTGAGGGTTAGGGTTGAACCGGAATGTGGACATGAGTGCTAGGGTTAGTGTTGTGGTTGAGGGTTAGGGTTAGGGTTGAACCGGAATGTGGACATGAGTGCTAGGTTTAGGGTTAGGGTTAAGGGTTGAGTGATGTCATGTCTTCTCTAGCATGGCCAGATAGTGTTCCATCCTTTCAAGCACGGCCAGATAGTCATGACTGGAAGAGGGACATGCATTTCCTGTGCGTTAGAATGTGAGAAGGCCTGAGCAGGAAGTTATCTGTTATCTAAAGCGGGGTGTACACTACACGATTTTGGCCCCGATTTAGCTGTCCCAGACAAGTTTTTGAGATCAGAGATCAATCCCCATGTCATTGCCTACCTGGGGCGTGCAGCCGTCACCGACGCTCATTTAATATGAGCAGGTCAGAGACACAATCTGAGGGCTATCGATCTCGACTTTGAGCAGTCACAGACGTCCTGATATTTTCAAACATGTTTATCGGCACAAAATCAGCTATGCTCTTGTAGTGTGAGATGTGCAACGACAAGTTTTGAGAACGGTGATCAGCAATAGCCAATAAGAGCTCAGCAGAGAAGAAGCCAGTGAGATGATGACGTTATTTTGCATCACCCATGTGTAGACTCTCGAGCAGCAGCAATGACTACTAGTAGTATGCATTTGTACTTGCCTTTAACCAAAACCAAAGTGTCAAATCGTTACAGCTCTGAAGTTCACAAGCTATGTTATTCAATTAAAAACGTCAACTTTGTATGGCAAGCGTGAATGTCTGACTGAAAAACGTTTATGAGGCTGCTTTGAGCGTTAAATCTAATCACATCATCACATCATTGTTTTTCGCGAGACAGCATGGTATCCAGAATCCTCACGACCAAGTGAATCATCTTGTAGTGTATGACCCTCTGTCTGTGCCATATCATTTAGTGTGCGCACCACTACGTTGGCAAGACAAATAAAACTACAGGAAAGACGGTCTTTTAATGTGAGAGGCTCAGCGATGTTAGGATTTTGAAAGTCGTGTAGTGTACACCCGGCTTATGGAAGTGGTCAATACTGACTGAAGCAAAGCCCTGCGAACAGTGTTTCAGAGAAACCCATGGATTTATCATGGATCTGTCCTTTGTGTGTTCTGTTCAATTACATAAGTAGGACAGGGACAGACGTGGCCTATGTGGTCCCACACTGGGTTTCAGCATGTGAACATAGGCGTGCACACACCTTTACATAATGCACCAGCCTCTCCTCCTCGTTGACTTTGTAGGTCTCGACTCCGTACTCTTTAGCCAATCGGAGGATCCGATTCTGTGTAGGCCCGATGTAGGCCCCACCCAGGTCAACATACTTAGTCTGCTCATTCTGGAGAGAGAAAGAGAGAGAGGGGGAGAGAGGGAGGGATGGCGAGAGAGAGAGAGAGAGAGAGAGAGAGAGAGAGAGAGAGAGAGAGAGAGAGAGAGAGAGAGAGAGAGAGAGAGAGAGAGAGAGAGGGTTCATCAGACAAGCAGTGGGCAATCCTAATCCCAGAGATCAATTTTGTTTAAATCAGTTGCATAAAAATGCTTACGTTATTAAAAAATGTGTAGCTGTTAAACAGCATCTAGAGAGGTACCTGGCTCAAATAAATAGTACTGTCATCAGGTTTTCTGACATAGAGAGAAAACTGGATTCTTATAGGGATTACACTTTGACTGGCACTTTGCCTTTGGTCTGACAGAGGTTTTACCTGTATGGTGAAGGTCCGTCCACCAACCCGATCTCTAGCTTCCAGAACCACAGGACACAGCCCTTTCTCCTTCAACAGCTTAGCTGCAGTCAGCCCTGAAAGAGACAAAGAGTGGACAGAGAGAGAGGGAGAGGTTAGTGTAAACATGCCAGCTGAACATCTAATGTTGATGAAATGAAGAAACACTTTGTGTAAACAATCCAAGTTTGAACGTAAATTATTTTGATATGTCCATCCTCTCCATTTCCCCTCTTTTCATATCTGTCCTCCTCCCCTCTCTCGTCCTCCCCCTGTGTTTTGTCCTGTTGTGTAGAACAGGAGAGAATAGCCCAGTTATATAGCAGGCTGTGATACAGTATGAGTCTGTGAGAAAGCAGAAGGCCAGAGGTGGAATAATCTCCAGAAATCTCTCTAAAAATGTTATGTTTTGGTGCTGCTAGGGCAATTCAAGTGGCTAATTGCTGACCTTTTTACTGAAGAATGTGTTTGTTTTTTATGATTGTGTTTTGTAGGTTTTGTAAGAACATTTTGTATTTTGTGTTTATAAATGTTGTAAATTTGTATTGATTGTGTAAATCAAATCAAATCAAAGTTTATTGATCGCATACACAGTTTAGCAGATGTCATAGCGGGTGCAGTGAAATGCTTATGTTACTAGCTCCTAACAATGCAGTAAAATGTCTAACAAGTACACAAATAATCAACAATTTAAAAATGTTCAGAGAAAGAGACAAACACACTAACTGATCCCCTGCTCATCTCAATATCACGTGAGTGTAGAGAGCAGAAAATAGCGGAAGACTTTCACAATACCAACACACACACACACACACACACACACACACACACACACACACACACACACACACACACACACACACACACACACACACACACACACACACACACACACACACACAGAGGGAAGTCCCCATCTGTAGTCAAGTGACTTACATCTGCAATTGACCTACTAGCCTCTACCCCTAACCACTTCTCCATGCCTCATCAATCTGAGGAAAAATTCATAAATCACACCCTATGAGTGTTACCTCATTACATGGGTTATAGGGTGTAATTTGAGACACAACCTAACACAGTAGTTTATATCAGTCCAAGGTAAACACATTTTGTCTCCACAGATAAGAATGGGCTGTTTTCCCCTACACTCTTAGAAAAAAAGGGTTACAAAATGATTCTACGGCTGTCCCCATAGGATAACCTTTTTTGGTTCCAGGTAGAACCCTCTTTGGTTCCAGGTAGAACCCTTTTGGGTTCAATGTAGAATCCTCTGTGGAAAGGATTCTACATGTAACCAAAAGGGTTATATCTGGAACCAAAAAGGGTTCTTCAAAGGGTTCTACTATGGGGACAGCTGAAAAACCAGTTCAGGTTCTAGATAGTATCTTTTTTTCTAAGAGCGTACCACGCAACAGTCAGCCCACTCCCAGTCCAAACCATAAAGAACAAGCTCATATCAGTCATTTTGGCTTGTTTTGTTTCTTGCTTTTCAATAGTGTTTTCAATAGTGTTTTCAATAGCGTTTTCAATAGGGTTTCAAAAGTGTTTTCAATAGTGTACTAGGGTCAAAAGCATGGGTGTCCACTGTCCAACACTATTCCTGGAGAGCTACCCTCCAGCAGGCTCATTTAGCCAATGGCTGCTTGTTTGCTATTGTAGTGTGACTGAATAATATTTAGCTACAGAGGTAGTATGGGCCTTTCTCATCACCATAGTGACCCCAAGGCCATCTCAGTCTAGAGCTTGATTCACCTTGCCCTATATTCTCAATCATGCACGCACACAAGCACACATACACACTTGAAGGATTAGGCACAATGGAGCCTCTGGCCTTTGTCAGTAGAGCAGGCATTCAGACAGAACACACAGGCAGCAGTGTCCCAGTGCCAATGATCCATTCAGAATGCTTCAGTACACACACATCGGACGGAAAGAAGGATTCCTGGAAAAGTGTGCTTTGCAACAGGTTGTAAAACACAGCACAAACATCCTAATCAGAAACTGTGTGTGTGTGTGTGTGTGTGTGTGTGCACAACGAATCACATCCAAAGGGGGACTTTATAATGCACTTTATAATGCTCTGATACAATGGAGGTTTTAGTTTGTCCAGTGAATCCAGAGTTTATTACATTATCTCCTACTGGGAGAAGTATGGATATTCACCCCAAGACACTGCTCTACATACTGCATGGAAAAGCTAACAAGAGCTTATGCTAACATGAGGTAACTAGAGGAGAGGGAGAGAGAGTGTGAGGGTAAAGGAGAGGGAGGTAAAGAAAGACGTACTATTTTCATCTCCATGGTCCGCGTGTTGCAATCTCTCAACAGGAGCTCCAATCTGTCTAAATGTTTTCATGGCCTCCGTCCCTCTCCATCCCTCCATCCCTCCCTTCGTTTATCCCTTCATCTCTCCAGAGCTCTCTAAGCCTGGAAAGCTACCAGGGTTTATATTGGTTTAAGCATACTTATTTATTACCAAACTTCTCTATTGCCCTTATGCACACATGCACGCACGCATCCCCCCCCCCCACACACACACGCACGTATGCACGCACACACACACAGCTCTCTGGGGAGTACTACTTATTTTAAGTAAATTGATGCTATCAGGTGTTCTCTATCCAAAGGTCAGACAAGCGCAATTGTCCAAAACAAAAACAAGCTCTGACTGTTTAACCTAAATTGTTTATGCTGACAGCACTCTTGAAAAATAAGATAACTTTACCCCTGGGGTTTTGCTCTGATCAAAAACCCATTTGGGGGTATATTATTTTTCTCAGAATAAAATTATGAATATAAAATAACTCCTTCCTAACTTCCAAGGATCCAGTCAGAGGATTTCTTTGTTGCTCAGTTCCATTTGGAGAGAGGTCATTTGTCTGGCTGGGACGAGACAACAATGAGTGTGTGATAAAACACATTAAATGAAATGAGCAGCTGAGCATCTAAGAATATGGACAAATGCAGTTTGCCTGATGCCTTATTTCTAGCTGAAAAGAGAGAATAGAGAGAGAGAGAGAGAGAGAGAAGGCTGAGAGAGGCAGATTCTCTGAAAGATTAAGGGAAGGGTTGAAGAAATAACTTTGTGAGAAATGGTATATAAAAATGTGTATACAGTGAATTGCCCTGTAATATGGCCAATGGGTGTTTCCCTTTTTACTTGGAAGTAGAGACATTGATTCCATACATCAAAAAAACTAAACAATGCAGTGATTAATGCTGGTATAGCTTAATTCCCAGTTCAACTATCGAGAACAGAAAGGTACAAGAGAGACTATTTTGAAGTCCTAAGATAGGATTGGTGTATAGACCTGGTGTTGGAGTAGAATGTGGAGTGGTGCTGGGTTGTTCAGTCTCCAGTCTCCACTGAGAATATAGGGCAAGGTAACCCATGGAGAATGGCCCTAAAGGGATTACCATTGAGGTCAGCAAGTCTTTTGAAGGAAACTAGAAAATCAAAGGACTGCTGTGGGAGAATGAAGGTCTCTGCTTCTGTCTCTCTCTCTCTCTCTCACTCTCTCTGCTCTCTCTCACTCTCTCTGCTTCTCTCTCTCTCAATTCATATGTTTCTCAATTCAATTCAAAGGTGCTTTATTGGCATGTGAAATATATGTTTACATTGCCAAAGCAAGTAAAATAAACAATAAACAAAAGTGAGAAGACACCAAACAATATAAACAAAAAACGATTAGAAATTAACAGTAAACATTGCACTCACAAAAGTTTGAAAACGACATTTCAGGTGTTATATTATCAGCTACAGTGGGGGTAAAAAGTATTTAGTCATCCACCAATTGTGCAAGTTCTCCCACTTAAAAAGATGAGAGAGGCCTGTAATTTTCATCATAGGTACACGTCAACTATGACAGACAAATTGAGAAAAATGTTTCCAGAAAATCACATTGTAGGATTTTTAATGAATTTATTTGCAAATTATGGTGGAAAATAAGTATTTGGTCAATAACAAAAGTTTCTCAATACTTTGTTATATACCCTTTGTTGGCAATGACACAGGTCAAACGTTTTCTGTAAGTCTTCACAAGGTTTTCACACACTGTTGCTGGTATTTTGGCCCATTCCTCCATGCAGAGCATTGGGGGCTGTCGCTGGGCTACACGGACTTTCAACTCCCTCCAAAGATTTTCTATGGGGTTGAGATCTGGAGACTGGCTAGGCCACTCCAGGACCTTGAAATGCTTCTTACGAAGCCACTCCTTCGTTGCCCGGGCGGTGTGTTTGGGATCATTGTCATGCTGAAAGACCCAGCCACGTTTCATCTTCAATGCCCTTGCTGATGGAAGGAGGTTTTCACTCAAAATCTCACGATACATGGCCCCATTCATTCTTTCCTTTACACGGATCAGTCGTCCTGGTCCCTTTGCAGAAAAACAGCCCCAAAGCATGATGTTTCCACCCCCATGCTTCACAGTAGGTATGGTGTTCTTTGGATGCAACTCAGCATTCTTTGTCCTCCAAACACGACGAGTTGAGTTTTTACCAAAAAGTTCTATTTTGGTTTCATCTGACCATATGACATTCTCCCAATCCTCTTCTGGATCATCCAAATGCAAAACACTCTAGCAAACTTCAGACGGGCCTGGACATGTACTGGCTTAAGCTGGGGGACACATCTGTCACTGCAGGATTTGAGTCCCTGGCGGCGTAGTGTGTTACTGATGGTAGGCTTTGTTACTTTGGTCCCAGCTCTCTGCAGGTCATTCACTAGGTCCCCCCGTGTGGTTCTGGGATTTTTGCTCACCGTTCTTGTGATCATTTTGACCCCACGGGGTGAGATCTTGTGTGGAGCCCCAGATCGAGGGAGATTATCAGTGGTCTTGTATGTCTTCCATTTCCTAATAATTGCTCCCACAGTTGATTTCTTCAAACCAAGCTGCTTACCTATTGCAGATTCAGTCTTCCCAGCCTGGTGCAGGTCTACAATTTTGTTTCTGGTGTCCTTTGACAGCTCTTTGGTCTTGGCCATAGTGGAGTTTGGAGTGTGACTGTTTGAGGTTGTGGACAGGTGTCTTTTATACTGATAACAAGTTCAAACAGGTGCCATTAATACAGGTAACGAGTGGAGGACAGAGGAGCCTCTTAAAGAAGTAGTTACAGGTCTGTGAGAGCCAGAAATCTTGCTTGTTTGTAGGTGACCAAATACTTATTTTCCACCATAATTTGCAAAAAAAATCATAAAAAATCCTACAATGTGATTTTTTTGAATATTTTTTCTCAATTTGTCTGTCATAGTTGACGTGTACCTATGATGAAAATTACAGGCCTCTCTCATCTTTTTAAGTGGGAGAACTTGCACAATTGGTGGCTGACTAAATACTTTTTTTCCCCACTGTAATGGGGAATTGATATACACTAACAATCAAACGCAAACAATTCACATAATTAAGTTATGAAACAATGAATGTGCACAAATTGGCGGGAGAGAGCACATTCTGGAGAGAGAAGTGCATTGTGCATCTGGGCGCATGGTCAATCCGACCTCTGCATTGGCCATGCAGCATTTACGGTGATACGGCCTCAGCAGAAGTCAGGGCATTCATATTTCTTGCCCTTTGCGGAGCAGTGCAGAGCCATTGTCAAGGAAGTGAGTTAGTTTTTTCTACAGGATGTACCGCCCCCACCTACCGTCAACTAGGGCTGTGGCGGTCACAAAATTTCGTCAGCCGGTGATTGTCAAGCAAATACAGTACCAGTCAAAAGTTTGGACATACCTACTCATTCAAGGGTTTTTCATAATTTTTACTATTTTCTACACGAGCAATGGACATTAGACTGGTGGAAATCTGTCCTTTGGTCTGATGAGTCCAAATTTGAGATTTTTGGTTTCGACAGCGGTGTCTTTGTGAGACGCAGAGTAGGTGAACGGATGATCTCCACACGTGTGGTTCCCACCGTGAAGCATGGAGGAGGAGGTGTGATGGTGTGGAGGTGCTTTGCTGGTGATACTGTCAGTGATGTATTTAGAATTCAAGGCACACTTAACCAGCATGGCTACCACAGCATTCTGCAGCAATACGCCATCCCATCTGGTTTGCGCTTAGTGGGACTATCATTTGTTTTTCAACAGGACAATGACCCAACACACCTCCAGGCTGTGTAAGGGCTATTTGACCAAGAAGGAGCGTGATGGAGTGCTGCATCAGATGACTTGGCCTCCACAATCACCCGACCTCAAACCAATTGAAATGGTTTGGGATGAGTTGGACCACAGAGTGATGGAAAAGCAGCCAACAAATGCTCAGCATATGTGGGAACTCCTTCAAGACTGTTGGAAAATCATTCGAGGTAAAGCTGGTTGATAGAATGCCAAGAGTGTGCAAAGCTGTCATCAAGGCAAATATATTTTGATTTTAACAAGGCACACCTGTTAATTGAAATGCATTCCAGGTTACCTCATGAAGCTGGTTGAGAGAATGCCAAGAGTGTGCAAAGCTGTCATCAAGGCAAACGGTGGCTATTTTGAAGAATCTCAAATATAAAATATATTTTGATTTGTTTAACACTTTTTTACTACATGATTCCATTTGTGTTATTTCATAGTTTTGATGTCTTAACTATTATTCTACAATGTAGAAAATAGTAAAAATAAAGAAAAACCCTTGAATGAGTAGGTGTGTCCAAACTTTTGACTGGTCCTGTAACTGTTGGTCTCACCATAATTGACCGTTAATTAACATAAACACATTTAGCATCTCCTGGCTTCCACACATAGCCTACAAGCCACTGATGCGGACCTTTGGAACATCTACATTTGAAAAAGTCTAATAAATCCATGTAATATAGCCTACACCTTCACTATAAATCCATTCTTTATTTTAGACAGGTCTAAAGAAGCATGATATGAAGAAAATGTAGTCTATTTCAGAAGAACAGAATAGCATACTCTGAGTTGTCCATATGTTAGGTCCAGATCTGGCTATGCCAAATGGCTGTGGGCTATACTAGTTAATTTAGCAGACAAGATTTGCTTAGAATTCCGTGGCATTATTTTATAGTTTGAAGAATACAATTGAACAAAGCTGAATATAATAGAAAGGACATTTTCTCCAAACGATTTGAAGGAGTGCGCACATGCGGCTATTCTGTGTTGAGCAGTTAACAAAGAAATAGGTATTCCTATATGCTTAATTTAGAGTTATTAATGTAACTTTAGTGGTTCTACAAACATTGGGCAAATGTTTTGATTTTTTATATATTGTAAGGCTGCATGATCCGACTCTAATGATGATTTGAAAAAAGTTGCTTGAAAGGCATCAGCTCTGCTTTGTTTTTTGCGCAGGCTGTACACACTACATCAGTAACTCATTCACAATTTGACAAGCACTTGATAATGCCTAGAATTTCACGGCGGCATTCCCTTTGTGTGGCTGTAATGCACCCTAAAAAAGCCATGCCTTTTGCAGCCAGTGGCTGCGCACTCCATCACGTGATCGGGTCTTTCTCACAGGCTACAAGTGAAGACAGACACATCGGGTACGCAACTGTGCGCGTCCTTATCCAATTCCAAGGTGCATATTGAAGATATTGGAAGAACTGTCCACATTTACTTTTTGTCAGCCAACAAGATGAGTATGCCTAACGAACAGGAAAAGCACTAGCCTATGTCAATCTACTATCCCCCATTGTACAAAGGTCGACCTATTCTATTCTGTGCGAGAAATACATATTCCAAACATAGTCCGGGACAGTTGTGGGATGCGATAGATCACAAATTAATACAACCACTAGCATTAAAAAAGCTTTTTTAGGCAATGTGGCTGACGCAACAGATCAGAACGTTTATCTTAAAACGTCACATTATAAGCGCAGTAATGCGCACATGGAGTAAGCTATAAGCACGAATGTTCCATTAGCGGAAAACACCATTATCAAAAGTGACCGCAAATGCAATTATGCATGTCATGTTTTTATTATAAAGGTGCATTTTTATGGTGAAAATTATCTTCCCCAAACTTAAAACTCACATGCTGCTTATGTATGCCAGTTAGACTCTACACCCCTTGTAAAGCGGATTTAATGTGCTTAATTTTAAGAAGTTATTTGGCCACTTTAGTTGTGATACAAACCTTATTAAAAGATATAGGCCTATGAGCTAGGCTACATGAGGTGTGTGACTATGATTAGAAAAAGTTGCCAAAAAAAGGCATTGTTTCTTATGCTGGGCATCATTCACAAGTGATAATATATAATGATAAAGTGATAGGCTAACATTGTCACCCATCAGACTATTCTTGATTTAATCTTGTCTTTACATATACTAAATAATATATGTGTGAAAGTTGTTTTGATTTAGAATGGACCATTATCATGCACCTGTATCGAAACAGGGTCAGCAGGAAAAAAAAAATGAAAAGTCATCTATGCACTTAAATAGCGAATGGAGGACGCTTTTCCCTGTGGTTTATTTTCATGCCAGCCAGTTAGGCTATACTCCTGTTGTAAATATTAGCAATGTGCTTAATATTAGGAAAATGTAAAAATAAATATAGTAGGCCTAGCCTATAGAAAGCTGATTCTCCTCTTTTTAGTAGAGGCCATCACTCTGTTTTCTTGCGCAATTGCCTAGTCTATTGAAATGTTGCGCAACATGAGATCATGGGCTCTCATGAAGTGTTTGATTTGATTTTCAAACACATTTGCATTGATGTCAGAGTGATTAGAGGGACAATAGAGTGCTGAGTATCAGGCAGTTAGCAAGTTTGGTAGGCTACTAATGACCATCAGCAGCATCAGAGCTTGGAGAAGCCTAATTACCGTGACTAAACGGTCACGTGGAATTTCACTGCCTTCATGACTTGTGACCGCCGGTGTGGCGGTAATACGGTCCCCGCAACAGCCCTACCGTCAACCAATCATGTCAATGTGGAGCTATACAGAGTCCTCCGCATTGTTACAAAATTTGGGAGGCGCATGGCGATGCGGTACAGAGCTCGATTTGGCCTCTGCATGCCTCTGGAGGCTCCGCAATTGCGTCACACCCTCCATATGGAGCCTCCGACCAAATTTCGGAACAAGCATAAATTGGCTTTTAGTCTAGGCATCAGCAATGGATTCCTTCACGGAGATGGGTGCAAATATACAGTACTAGTCAAAAGTTTGGACACACCCACTCATTCAAGGGTTTTTCTTTATTTTTACTATTTTCTACATTGTAGAATAATAGTGAAGACATCAACACTATGAAATAACACATATGGAATCATGTAGTAACCAAAAAAGTGTTAAACAAATCAAAATATATTTTATATTTGAGAATCTTCAAAAAGCCACCCTTTGCCTTGATGACAGCATTGCACCCTCTTGACATTCTCTCAACAAGCTTCACCTGGAATGCTTTTCCAACAGTCTTGAAGGAGTTCCCACATATGCTGAGCACTTATTGGCTGCTTTTCCTTCACCCTGCGTCCGACTCATCCCAAACCATCTCAATTGGGTTGAGGTCGGGGGATTGTGGAGCCCAGTTCATCTGATGCAGCATTCCATCACTCTCCTTCTTTGTAAAATAGCCCTTACACAGCCTGGAGGTGTGTTGGGTCATTGTCCTGCTGAAAAACAAATGATAGTCCCACTAAGCGCAAACCAGATGGGATGGTGTATCGCTGCAGACTGCTGGAGTAGCCATGCTGGTTAAGTGTGCCTTGAATTCTAAATAAATCACAGACAGTGTCACCAGCAAAGCACCCCCACACCATAACACCTCCTCCTCCATGCTTTACGGTGGGAAATACACATGCGGAGATTATCCGTTCACCCACACCACGTCTCACAAAGACACGGCGGTTGGAACCAAAAATCTCCAATTTGGACTCCAGACCAAAGGACACATTTCCACCGGTCTAATGTTCATTGCTCGTTTTTCTTGGACCAAGGAGGTCTCTTCTTCTTATTGGTGTCCTTTAGTAGTGGTTTCTTTGCATCAATTCGACCATGAAGGCCTGATTCACACAGTCCCCTCTGAACAGTTGATGTTGAGATGTGTCTGTTACTTGAACTCTACGAAGCATTTATTTGGGCTGCAATTTCTGAGGCTGGTAACTCTCCTGAACTTATTCTCCGCGGCAGAGGTAACTCCCCCCACCTTGTCACAACACAACTGATTGGCTCAAACGCATTAAGAAGGAAAGAAATTCCACAAATTAACTTTTAAGAAGGCACACCTGTTAATTGAAATGCATTCCAGGTGACTATCTCATGAAGCTGGTTGAGAGAATGCCAAGAGTTTGCAAAGCTGTCATCAAGGCAAAGGGTGGCTATTTGAAGAATCTCAAATGTAAAATATATTTTTGATTTGTTTGACACAATTTTGGTTACTACATGATTCCATATGTGTTATTTCATAGTTTTGATGTCTTCACTATTATTGCACAATGTAAAAAATAGTAAATATAAAGAAAAACCCTTGAATGAGTAGGTGTGTCCAAAGGTTTGACTTGTAGTGTATATATATTTGTTACTGCTCGACTTAAACAATCTCAGTCGACCAACAGCCTAACGACCAAACAATCGACCAGTAGACTAATTGGGGTCAGCCCTACTAAGCACACACCCCTGAGGGTCCCATGTTGAGGATCAGCGTGGCAGAGGTGTTGTTGTCTACCCTCATCACCTGGGGCCGAACCGTCAGGAAGTCCAGGATCCAGTTGCAGAGGGAGGGGTTCAGTCCCAGGGTCCCTAGCTTGGTGATGAGCTTTGAGGGGACTATGGTGTTGAACGCTGAGCTGCAGTCTATGAACAGCATTCTCACATAGTTATTTCCCCTTTTGTCCAGGTGGGAGAGGGCAGTGAAGTACAATTGAGATTGCGTCATCTGTGGATCTGTTGAGGCAGTATGCGAATTGGAGTGGGTTTAGGGTGTCTGGGATGATGGTGTTGATGTGTGCCATGATCAGCCTTTCAAAGCATTTCATAATTACAGATGTGAGTGCTACAGGGCGATAGTCATTTAGGCAGGTTACCTTGGAGCTCTTGGGCACAGGGACAACGGTGGTCAACTCATCCAACCACGTTTCAGTAAGACATTTAATATTGCAGCGTTCCATGTCTCTCTGATAGGAGACTCAAACGAATCTCATCTACAGTATCTTATTCTCGAGTGACTGGACATTTTCCAATAGAACGCAGGGGAGCGCCGTTCAGTTTCTCTTCGCCTCAATTTCACTAGGACTCCACCTCGTCTCCCACGTTTACGCCTGCAGTGTTTTGGTAACCCATGGAACAAAGGAATAGGGTCCGATATGAACAGTGGAACAGCTGAGTTGGAGTTGAAGTCGTATTTAAAGTCGAAATCAAGGTTAGTAACTCGATCTGATGTCCAGAAGTGCTTGGTGGTCATATGTGATAAAGGAAAGATAAACACAATAAAAGTCACTAAATAGCAAAGTTGGGTTGGAACTCGTAAGATGTCGCCCTTCTCCGTCGGCACCATCTTGTCATCTTGTTGTTTGTGCTGCACTGGTTGCCCTTTTCCAGAGGTGTGGACTCGAGTCATGTGACTTGGACTCGAGTCAGACTCGAGTCATGAATTTGATGACTTCAGACTCGACTCGACAAAATGTACAAAGACTTGCAACTCGACTTGGACTTTAACATCAATGACTCGTGACTTGACTTGGACTTGCGTCTTATGACTCGAGAAGACTTGCTATGAGGACTTGTAATGACTTGCAAAGGCTTGCTAAGAGGACTTGAAATGACTCGAAACTAAAATGTAGGACTTTGGACTCGACTTGAGACTTGATGGCTTTGACTTTTGACTCGACTTGGGACTTGCCTCATCTTTGACTCGACTTGACTCGGGACTCGAGGGCAAAGACTTGAGACTTACTTGTGACTTGCATAACAATGACTTTGTCCCACCTCTGCCCTTTTCTCATGGCAATGGGCCACAAATCTTGCTACTGTGATTGCACACTGCGGTATTTTGCCTAGCAGATATGGGAGTTTATCAATGTTTGATTTGTTTACAAATTCTTTGTGGGTCCATATGATCTGTGGGAAATATGTACTGTACATCTAAGGTGGTTTAAACATTTGGCAGGCGGTTAGGAAGTGCAGCTCAGTTTCCACCTCATTTTGGGGGCAGTGTGCACATAGCCTGTCTTCTCTCTCTCCCCATTTCTATCCCTGTTTATTCTCATCTTAATCATTCTCTATCTGTCTTTATCTCTCTCCTTATCTTCTTCCCTGTCTATCCTCATCCAGCCTCTCCTCTCCTCTCTCAGCCCAGCACCTTGAGGCAGTAGCTGACCTAATTGTGTGGTAGTTTCTCTCTAATGTTAGTGAAGGGAGAAATCCAGACAGCTCTTTCTACTCTCACTGTCTGCATCCGCATAGCTACTGTTTGACAGCCTTTTAAAATCCCAGCCTCCACAACTTTCTGCTACCGAGATACAACAACCAATGAGGACTACAGTGGATTACAGAGTTTGTATAATAAATACACACACACACGCAAATACACACCAACACTGACGCACACACATGCACGTGCGCACCTAAGGACACCAACACAGGAGTGCACAGTCCAACACAGAAGTGCATATGACAGATCTTGGGTTACAAAATGTCCACCCCACACACAAACATTTGCTTGTCTCATCTGGCTTCTGCCAGTGTCAATACACAAAGAGCTTTTCACTGGGAAACAAGATTGAGAGGACAGCCTTGTTACTGTGACAACACAGTAAAGGGTAGAGGTGTGTGTGTGTGCGTGTGAGTGCGTGCGTGCGTTGGCAGGGGTAAATGTGTCCATTGTTGTCCGAATGCCTTACCTCTATTCAGAAGCCAAAAATCATCTTACAGCCTGTCCTTAGTCAGGGTGATATAAGCAGCTTATCTTACAACAGAGGAACAATGATATAGGACTAATATACAACACAAAACAAACACAAACTATGAGTCTGGGAGACTATTTGTTCAATCGCTTACTCAGTATCCTTCCAAAGAAGTTATGAAACACCAGCTATGCAAAAGGCTATGCAAAAGACAAATGCAAGCTGTCATGACAGTCCCAAGTTTAATGTTGTTGATTGCAAACACTTTCAGGTACCATGGCCATCTCAGGGGTCAGACAAAGGCCACAGAGCTGGTATTCACAAAGTCTCAGAGTGCTGATATAGGATTAGTTTGGTCTTTCAGATCATAACGAATAAGATTTTATTGACAGGGTAAACTGATCCTAGATCAACAATTTTACTCTGAGATGCTTTATGAATAGGAGTCCAACTATGATTACATAACCCTAATCAAATTTCCACTGTAATAGATGAGACTCTAAACTGTTGTAATCTATATGACACTGTTAATAGCTCTAATCACCATTTTACCCAGGCCCAATCAGACCAGACATGTAATCAGTCAGCTAATATATCCCTCCTTATCCAACTTTGATCCCTCTTTTTGCCCTCCCGTCTCTCTCTTCCACCCCTCTCTTCCCCAATCTCCCTCGTCTTTGCCTAACCCTCCCTCCATCCATCCCTCCCTCTCTCAATTCAATTAAATTCAGTTTACTTTATTAACATGGAAAGTAAACACTTACATTGTCAAAGTAAACATATAGCGACGATGGTCAAATACAAGAATATACTAGACTGCTTGTAATTAAGCAACAATAATGATAGTGACTCATATTAACAGCAATTACAACAAATAATAATAAAGAATAGGCAAATATGAATAATCACACTTCTCACTGTCTCTCACTCTCTCTCTCTCTTTCTCAACCTCCCTCCTTCCCTCTCCCTCACGCTCCCGCCCTCCGTCCCTCTCCCTCCCGCCCTCCTTCCCTCTCCCTCCCGCCCTCCCTCCCTCCCTCCCCGTCCCGCTCTTCTAATGGCAAAATCACATTATCACTTCGCATTATCACCGGCAGCGCTGCAGATGGGAGGTGACATGACATCCACCTTTAACTCAGAGCCTATCCTTTTCACCGCCTCAGGAATCTCTCAGCCTGAGACAGCCAACAGACTAGCCTGGTCCCAGATCTGTAAGTGCTGTATGGCCAACAATCACCATAGCCCTTACGGAAAAAACACATGATTTCACTTGTGGAAAATCACATGTTTTGCACATGTGAAATCATGTGAAACCATATGTTTTTGGAACACTTCATATGTGATGATACAGTATTTCACATGAAGTTTCACATGTGGATTTTCCACATGTGAAATCATGTGAAACCATGTGTTTTTGGAAAACTTTACATGTGATGATATTTCTCATGAAGTTTCACATACCGATTTTGGTAATATAACACTGAGTGTTAAATTGCGTGAATTATCACGTGAAGTGTTCCAACAACATGTTTTCACATGTGAAATGTCACGTGAAGTGTTCCAAAAATCATGTGATTTTCCACATGTGAAATCAAGTAGTTCAACATTTGATAACATGAAACTACACTGTTAGCCATTGCTGTTAATTTTGTGGTAAATTGTACAGTCATTATACAGTACATTTCTACAGTAATAGGATACTGTATTAGTGTTTTGCTATAGACACTACATGACCAAAAGTATGTGGACACCTGCTCGTCGAACATCTCATTCCAAAATCATGGGCATTAATATGGAGTTGGTCCCCCCTTTGCTGCTTCTGGGAAGGCTTTCCACTAGATGTTGGAACATTGCTGCGCGGACTTGCTTCCATTCAGCCACAAGAGCATTAGTGAGGTCAGACACTGATGTTGGGCGATTAGGCCTGGCTCGCAGTCGGCTTTCCAATTCATCCCAATGGTGTTCAACAGGGTTGAGGCCTCGCTTTGTGCACGGGGGCATTGTCATGCTGAAACAGGAAAGGGCCTTCCTCAAACTGTTGCCACAAAGTTGGAAGCACAGAATCGTCTAGAATGTCATTGTATGCTGTAGCGTTAAAATGTCCCTTCACTGGAACTAAGGGGCCTAGCCCGAACCATGAAAAACAGCCCCAAACCATTATTCCTCCTCCAACAAACCACAACAGTTGGCACTATGCATTGGGGCAGGTAGCGTTCTCCTGGCATCCGCCAAACCCAGATTCATCCGTTGGATAGCCAGACGGTGAAGCGTGATTCATCACTCCAGAGAACGTGTTTCCACTGCTCCAGAGTCCAATGGCCGTGAGCTATACACCACTCCAGCCGACGCTTGGCATTGCGCATGGTGATCTTAGGCTTGTCTGCGGATGCTCGGCCATAGAAACCCATTTAATGGAAAGTAAACACTTACATTGTCAAAGTAAACATATAGCGACGATGGTCAAATACAAGAATATACTAGACTGCTTGTAATTAAGCAACAATAATGATAGTGACTCATATTAACAGCAATTACAACAAATAATAATAAAGAATAGGCAAATATGAAAAATCACACTTCTCACTGTCTCTCACTCTCTCTCTCTCTTTCTCAACCTCCCTCCTTCCCTCTCCCTCACGCTCCCGCCCTCCGTCCCTCTCCCTCCCGCCCTCCTTCCCTCTCCCTCCCGCCCTCGACTGTAAGTCGCTTTGGATAAAAGCGTCTGCTAAATGGCATATTATTATTATTATTATAATGAAGCTCCCGACTAACAGTTATTGTGCTGACGTTGCTTCCAGGGGCAGTTTGGAACTCGATAGTGAGTGTTGCAACCGAGGACAGACGATTTTTACGCGCTACTTGCTTCAGCACTCGGAAGTCCCGTTCTGTGAGCTTGTGTGGCCTACCACTTTGCGGCTGAACAGTTGTCACTCCTAGACGTTTCCACTTTACAATAACAGCACTTACAGTTGACCGGGGCAGCTCTAGCAGGGCAGAAATTTGACGAACTGACTTGTTGGAAAGGGGACATCCTATGACGGTGCCACGTTGAAAGTCACTGAGCTCTTCAGTAAGGCCATTCTACTGCCAATGTTTGTCTATGGAGATTGAATGGCTGTGTGCTTGATTTTTTACAACTGTCAACAACGGGCGTGGCTGAAATAGCTGAATCCAGTCATTTGAAGGGGTGTCCACATACTTTTTTATATATAGTGTATTTACTGTCAATTGCAATGCACTTGGGTACTTTTTGGCCCGTCCTGCAAAGTAACTTGGCATGCCTCACTTGCAATTGCATTTAAACCTATAGGATACTTTAGATACGCTTATGGCACAAACTGTAAAAAAAAAAAAATGCTCCTGTAATTTTATAGCAAGTTACCGGCTACTGAGTTGTGGTGAAAATAATGGAAACAACTTTTAATACACTGAACAAAAATATAAACGCAACATGTAAAGTGTTGGTCCCATGTTTCATAAGCTGAAATAAAATATCCCAGAAATGTTCCATACGCACATAATGTTGTGAACAAATTTGTTTACACCCCTGTTAGTGAGAATGTATTCTTTGCCAAGATTATCCATCCACCTGACAGGTGTGGCATATCAAGAAGCTGATAAAACAGCATGATCATTACACAGGTACACCTTGTGCTGGGGACAATAAAAGGTCACTCTAAAATGTGCCATTTTGTCACACAACACAATGCCACAGATGTCTCAAGTTTTGAGAGAGCGTGCAATTGGCATGCTGCCTGCAGGAATGTCCACCAGAGCTGTTAACAGAGAATTAACGTTCATTTCTCTACCATGTGCTGCCTCTAATGTCGTTTTAGAGAATTTGGCAGTATGTCCAACCAGCCTTACAACCGCAGACCACCTGTATGGCATAGTGTGGGCGAGCGGTTTGCTGATGTAAGCGTTGTGAACAGAGTGCCCGATGGTGGCGGTGGGGTTATGGTATGGGCAGGCACAAGCTACGGACAACGATTAGGGCCTAATTAATTTATTTCAATTGAGTGAAATTGTTGCATGTTGCGTTTACATTTGTGTTCAGTATATATACAGTGGGGGAAAAAAGTATTTAGTCAGCCACCAATTGTGCAAGTTCTCCCACTTAAAAAGATGAGAGAGGCCTGTAATTTTCATCATAGGTACACGTCAACTATGACAGACAAAATGAGAGAAAAAAATCCAGAAAATCACATTGTAGGATTTTTAATGAATTTATTTGCAAATTATGGTGGAAAATAAGTATTTGGTCAATAACAAAAGTTTCTCAATACTTTGTTATATACCCTTTGTTGGCAATGACACAGGTCAAACGTTTTCTGTAAGTCTTCACAAGGTTTTCACACACTGTTGCTGGTATTTTGGCCCATTCCTCCATGCAGATCTCCTCTAGAGCAGTGATGTTTTGGGGCTGTCGCTGGGCAACACAGACTTTCAACTCCCTCCAAAGATTTTCAATGGGGTTGAGATCTGGAGACTGGCTAGGCCACTCCAGGACCTTGAAATGCTTCTTACGAAGCCACTCCTTCGTTGCCCGGGCGGTGTGTTTGGGATCATTGTCATGCTGATAGACCCAGCCACGTTTCATCTTCAATGCCCTTGCTGATGGAAGGAGGTTTTCACTCAAAATTTCACGATACATGGCCCCATTCATTCTTTCCTTTACACGGATCAGTCGTCCTGGTCCCTTGGCAGAAAAACAGCCCCAAAGCATGATGTTTCCACCCCCATGCTTCACAGTAGGTATGGTGTTCTTTGGATGCAACTCAGCATTCTTTGTCCTCCAAACACGACGAGTTGAGTTTTTACCAAAAAGTTATATTTTGGTTTCATCTGACCATATGACATTCTCCTAATCCTCTTCTGGATCATCCAAATGCACTCTAGCAAACTTCAGACGGGCCTGGACATGTACTGGCGTTAAGCAGGGGGACACGTCTGGCACTGCAGGATTTGAGTCCCTGGCGGCGTAGTGTGTTACTGATGGTAGGCTTTGTTACTTTGGTCCCAGCTCTCTGCAGGTCATTCACTAGGTCCCCCGTGTGGTTCTGGGATTTTTGCTCACCGTTCTTGTGATCATTTTGACCCCACGGGGTGAGATCTTGCGTGGAGCCCCAGATCGAGGGAGATTATCAGTGGTCTTGTATGTCTTCCATTTCCTAATAATTGCTCCCACAGTTGATTTCTTCAAACCAAGCTGCTTACCTATTGCAGATTCAGTCTTCCCAGCCTGGTGCAGGTCTACAATTTTGTTTCTGGTGTCCTTTGACAGCTCTTTGGTCTTGGCCATAGTGGAGTTTGGAGTGTGACTGTTTGAGGTTGTGGACAGGTGTTTTTTATACTGATAACAAGTTCAAACGGTGCCATTAATACAGGTAACGAGTGGAGGACAGAGGAGCCTCTTAAAGAAGAAGTTACAGGTCTGTGAGAGCCAGAAATCTTGCTTGTTTGTAGGTGACCAAATACTTATTTTCCACCATAATTTGCAAATAAATTCATTAAAAATCCTACAATGTGATTTTCTGGATTTTCTTTTCTCAATTTGTCTGTCATAGTTGACGTGTACCTATGATGAAAATTACAGGCCTCTCTCATCTTTTTAAGTGGGAGAACTTGCACAATTGGTGGCTGACTAAATACTTTTTTTCCCCACTGTATATTTATATATATTCTACAACTGAACAATATTTTGTCACTAAATATACAACAACGAACTGTATTCAGGAAGTACACAGAAATTCCAATTCTAAATAAATTATTTTCAATATTGGAAAACTTGGTTTACTTTCTATTACAATTGCATCGTGACTAGCTATAAATTAAAGCTCTTATGGTTCTTGGTATCACATGCCCTTATGTCAGCCTTTAACAAACCTGCAGAACTGACAGTGTCAAACCATAATGTTTATGAACAGAGCAAATTAACTGGGATGATATACAGTGGCTTGTGAAAGTATTCACCCCCTTGGCATTTTTCCTATTTTGTTGCCTTACAACCTGGAAATAAAATTGATTTTTTGGGGGGGTTAGTATCATTTGATTTACACAACATACCTACCACTTTGAAGATGCAAAATATTTTTTATTGTGAAACAAACAAGAAATAAGACAAAAAAACACAGAACTTGAGCGTGAATAACTATTCAGCTTTTTTCTGGCCTCTCTTCCGTAAAGCCCAGCTCTGTGGAGTGTACGGCTTAAAGTGGTCCTATGGACAGATACTCCAATCTCCGCTGTGGAGCTTTGCAGCTCCTTTAGGGTTATCTTTGGTCTCTTTGTTGCCTCTCTGATTAATGCTCTACTTGCCTGGTCCGTGAGTTTTGGTGGGCGGCCCTCTCTTGGCAGGTTTGTTGTGGTGCCATATTCTTTCCATATTTTAATAATGGATTTAATGGTGCTCCGTGGGATGTTGAAAGTTTCAGATATTTTTTTATAACCCAACCCTGACCTGTACTTCTCCACAACTTTGTCCCTGACCTGTTTGGAGAGCTCCTTGGTCTTCATGGTGCCGCTTGCTTAGTGGTGTTGCAGACTCTGGGGCCTTTCAGAACAGGTGTATATATACTGAGATCATGTGACAGATCATGTGACACTTAGATTGCACACAGGTGGACTTTATTTAACTAATTATGTGACTTCTGAAGGTAATTGGTTGCACCAGATCTTATTTAGGGGCTTCATAGCAAAGAGGGTGAATACAGTGAGGGAAAAAAGTATTTGATCCCCTGCTTATTTTGTACGTTTACCCACTGACAAAGAAATGATCAGTCTATAATTTTAATGGTAGGTTTATTTGAACAGTGAGAGACAGAATAACAACAAAAAAATCTAGAAAAACGCATGTCAAAAATGTTATAAATTGATTTGCATTTTAATGAGGGAAATAAGTATTTGACCCCCTCTCAATCAGAAAGATTTCTGGCTACCAGGTGTCTTTTATACAGGTAACGAGCTGAGATTAGGAGCACACTCTTAAAGGGAGTGCTCCTAATCTCAGTTTGTTACCTGTATAAAAGACACCTGTCCACAGAAGCAATCAATCAATCAGATTCCAAACTCTCCACCATGGCCAAGACCAAAGAGCTCTCCAAGGATGTCAGGGACAAGAATGTAGACCTACACAAGGCTGGAATGGGCTACAAGACCATCGCCAAGCAGCTTGGTGAGAAGGTGACAACAGTTGGTGCGATTATTCGCAAATGGAAGAAACACAAAATAACTGTCAATCTCCCTCGGCCTGGGGCTCCATGCAAGATCTCACCTCGTGGAGTTGCAATGATCATGAGAACGGTGAGGAATCAGCCCAGAACTACCCGGGAGGATCTTGTCAATGATCTCAAGGCAGCTGGGACCATATTCACCAAGAAACAATTGGTAACACACTACACCGTGAAGGACTGAAATCCTGCAGCGCCCGCAAGGTCCCCCTGCTCAAGAAAGCACATATACATGCCCATCTGAAGTTTGCCAATGAACATCTGAATGATTCAGAGGAGAACTGGGTGAAAGTGTTGTGGTCAGATGAGACCAAAATGGAGCTCTTTGGCATCAACTCAACTCGCCGTGTTTGGAGGAGGAGGAATGCTGCCTATGACCCCAAGAACACCATCCCCAACGTCAAACATGGAGGTGGAAACATTATGCTTTGGGGGTGTTTTTCTGCTAAGGGGACAGGACAACTTCACCGCATCAAAGGTCATGTACCGTCAAATCTTGTGTGAGAACCTCCTTCCCTCAGCCAGGGCATTGAAAATGGGTCGTGGATGGGTATTCCAGCATGACAATGACCCAAAACACATGACCAAAGCAACAAAGGATCCTCAAGAAGAAGCACATTAAGGTCCTGGTGTGGCCTAGCCAGTCTCCAGACCTTAATCCCATAGGAAATCTGTGGCGGGAGCTGAAGGTTCGAGTTGCCAAACGTCAGCCTCGAAACCTTAATGACTTGGAGAAGATCTGCAAAGAGGAGTGGGACAAAATCCCTCCTGAGATGTGTGAAAACCTGGTGGCCAACTACAAGAAACGTCTGACCTCTGTGATTGCCAAAAAGGGTTTTGCCACCAAGTACTAAGTCATGTTTTGCAGAGGGGTCAAATACTTATTTCCCTCATTAAAATGCAAATCAATGTATACAATTTTTGACATGCGTTTTTCTGGATTTTTTTGTTGTTATTCTGTCTCTCACTGTTCAAATAAACCTACCATTAAAATTATAGACTGATCATTTCTTTGTCAGTGGGCAAACGTACAAAATCAGCAGGGGATCAAATACTTTTTTCCCTCACTGTACATATGCACACAACACTTTTACGTTATGAAATTTTTTTGAAATTTTTTAAACAAGTTATTTTTTTCATTTCACTTCACCAATTTGGACTATTTTGTGTATGTCCATTACATGAAATCCAAATAAAAATCCATTTAAATTACAGGTTGTAATGCAGCAAAATAGGAAAAACACCAAGGGGGATGAATGCTTTTGCAAGGCACTGTAAGCCAAGCCTGTATGCAGTACGCTGCCAATCAGCAAGTGATGTGCATGTTGTCAACAGAAGAGTCAGTGAAGGCACAGTAGGTTGCTGGTAAGATTGCTAGTGGCAGCAGGGTTGCCATGTTCGCAGTTTTCCCGCACATTGGGCTACTTTGAAAACGATGTTCGCGGGTGAAAATGTATTGGTAACGGGTTGTGGGTTTTTGGGGTACTTCTAAATTGCACTGCGGCCGCCATGGCGTTTTGTCTTAAAAAATAAAAAAGATAATGTGGTGAGACAGGCTGTTACTGAGTGAGTGGTGGGGAGGGCCTGAGGGGTGTGTGTGTGTTGAGAGAGCATTGCAGCTTAGTCCACTATTGGCTGAGTCAAGTGAGTGAGAGGAGACAGAGCAGCACACTCGCACGATGTGACAACTTTTTACCAGTTGTAGGTAGGCTATTTAACTTTATGCACGAGTGGAAATTTGAAATGGAAATTATGGAACTCCCTTGTGTGCTTCTGTTATGGGGAAAAGTACTCAATGAAACTGACATTAAATGTGGAGAATGTACATTTACATTTGTTGGCCATCAAGTAGCCTTTTAATTTATATGCCATTGTAGGTGTCACACCCTGGCTCTGGGACTCATTATGTTGGGCCAGGGTGTGTTCATTCTATGTGTTCTGTTTCTATGTTTGACTGAGTGACTCCCAATCAGAGGCAACGAGTGTCAGCTGTTTGCTGGTTGTCTCTGATTGGGAGCCATATTTAACTGTCTGTGTTTCACTTTGGGTTTGGGGGTTTTTGTTCCGTGTTCGGTCATTGATACCGTGGACGTCACGAGTCGTTTCTTGTTTTGTTTCGTGCTTTAACTAATGAAAGTCATGTTTGTTCATCACGCTGCGCCTTGGTCTACTCCTTACCCTGACGATCGTGACAGAAAAACCCACCATGCAACGACCAAGCAGCGTGTCCAGGGGCAGCCCTTGGGGTGGACATGGGAGGAAGCGCCGGGAAAGGCCCTGGCGAAAGAGGAGCAGCGTGTCCAGGAGCAGGCAGCCTGGACATGGGAGGAGATATTGGACGGTAAAGGGTCCTGGACTTGGGGAAATCCTGGCCGGGATGGATCGCCGGCCATGGAGTGAGACAGTGGAGAGGCGACGGAGAGAGGAGCAACGGCGTGATCAGGGTCGTCGTCGGACGGTCGTGAGGCAACCCCAGAAATTTTTTAGGGGGGGGCACACGGCATGGACGACGGGGCTGACGGAGGAGAAAAGGGGCGGATCCAGAAGGCCACCAGGCCAGGGGTTCACCGCCCTGTACGTCCTGTGCGGATGCCTCACACAGAGTGTGTGAGGGTAGGCATTCAGCCAGGACGGGTGGTGGCCGCTCTTCACTCCAGGCCTCCTATCCGTCTCCACAGCCCGGTTCGGCCTGTCCCTGCTCCACGCACCAAGCCTACGGTGTGCGTCGCCAGCCCAGCCCAGTCCGGCCTGTCCCTGCTCCACGCACCAAGCCTACGGTGTGCGTCGCCAGCCCAGTCCGGCCTGTCCCTGCTCCACGCACCAAGCCTACGGTGTGCGTCGCCAGCCCAGTCCCGGCCTGTCCCTGCTCCACGCACCAAGCCTACGGTGTGCGTCGACAGCCCAGCCCGGCCTGTTCCTGCTCCACGCACCAAGCCTACGGTGTGCGTCGCCAGCCCGGTCCGGCCTGTTCCTGCTCCACGCACCAAGCCTACGGTGTGCGTCGACAGCCCAGCCCGGCCTGTCCCTGTCCACCCGCACCAAGCCTACGGTGTGCGTCGAACAGCCCGGCCTGTCCCTGCTCCACGCACTAAACCTACGGTGCGCGTCGCCAGCCCGGTCCGGCCTGTTCCTGCCACCCGCACCAAGTCTACGGTGCGCGTCGCCAGCCCGGTCCGGCCTGTTCCTGCCACCCGCACCAAGTCTACGGTGCGCGTCGCCAGCCCGACCCGGCCTGTTCCTGCCACCCGCACCAAGTCTACGGTGCGCGTCGCCAGCCCGGCCCGGCCTGTTCCTGCCACTCGCACCAAACCTACGGTGCGCGTCGCCAGCCCGGTCCGGCCTGTTCCTGCCACTCGCACTAAGCCAGGGGTGCGAGAAGTCAGCCTGGTAAGGCCCGTTCCTCCTCCACGCACCAAGCCAGGGGTGCAAGTCGACAGACTGGACCAGGGGCACTATGGGGGGGGTGTATTGGAGGGTGGTGGTCAAGGCCGGAGCCAGAACCGCCGCCGAGGAGGTATGCCCGCCCAGCCCTCCCCTGTTTTGTTTAGTTGAGGCGCGGTCGCAGTCCGCGCCTTTAGGGGGGGGTACTGTCACACCCTGGCTCTGGGACTCATTATGTTGGGCCAGGGTGTGTTCATTCTATGTGTTCTGTTTCTATGTTTGACTGAGTGACTCCCAATCAGAGGCAACGAGTGTCAGCTGTTTGCTGGTTGTCTCTGATTGGGAGCCATATTTAACTGTCTGTGTTTCACTTTGGGTTTGGGGGTTTTTGTTCCGTGTTCGGTCATTGATACCGTGGACGTCACGAGTCGTTTCTTGTTTTGTTTCGTGCTTTAACTAATTAAAGTCATGTTTGTTCATCACGCTGCGCCTTGGTCTACTCCTTACCCTGACGATCGTGACAGTAGGCTACTGTAGACTACCATTTGATACAATAAATATGTTGAAATGACTAAATCACTGGAGTCATTGCAAATCAATTTGTACCACTTGTGTAGCCTACCTGGAGCTGGCAAACTGATTTAAAAAATAGTCTATAACGTCAGTGTATTGTTGTTGTAGCCTTGAGTTATTATGCAATTATTAATGGCCATGTTTATTTAATTAAATTGGAAGTTATCAAAGCTCTATCGCAATTGCCAATCAGTTGTTAGAACGCATTAGACTGATGGTAACAGTCAGTCAGATTAGGCTACAGGTTAAAAAAAACACTAAAAAAAACACTGTCTGTTGTTGACAAGCATACATCAAATCAAATTGTATTTGTCACATGCACCAAATACAACAGGTGTAGACCTTACATTTTACATTTTAGTCATTTAGCAGACGCTCTTATCCAGAGCGACTTAATGTTAGTGCATACATATTTTTTTTTTCTTCATACCTTAGCGTGAAATGCTAACTTACAAGCCCTTAACCACCAATGCAGTTCAAGAAATAGAGTTAAGAAAATATTTACTAAATAAACTAAAGTAAAAAACTAAACAAAAAGTAACACAATAAAATAACAATAACGAGGCTATATACAGGGGGTTCCGGTACCGAGTCAATGTGCGGGGGTACAGGTTAGTCGAGGTAATTTGTACATGTAGGTAGGGGTAAAGTGACTATGCATAGATAATAAACAGTGAGTAGCAGCAGTGTAAAAAAAAAGGGGGGGGTCAATGTAAATAGTCCGGGTGGCCATTTCATTAATTGTTCAGCAGTCTTATGGCTTGGTGGTAGAAGCTGTTAAGGAGCCTTAATGTTCATGTACATATTGTTAATATTTAATTCAGTGATTGAAATTACGACCCCATCCTCAGTAGCCTATTTCAGCAAGCTATTGGGAAACACTTCTTAATCGCCAAACTATTAATGTTTAATAAATTGAACTAAGCAATCTGCTAAATCGTTCAGTTTACATCTTGCCTACATTTTGCCTAGGCTACAGTAGACTATCTGAAATAAGATGTAGGCCTAGCAGGGGCTATAAGCTACCTGCATCTATCTAAGCAAACCATGGCTAAATTGAATTACAATCATAAACCCAGATTTTAGTCTGTAGCCTACGCCTATTGAAATTACAAATCAATCTCGCAAATGTGGCATTTCTAACTGTTTTTAGTCAACATCTGGCACATAATAACAGCACAATTGCCATAAAATAGCCTAACATTGGTTTTTTAAAGTTTTTTAATGTTTCTTCCTCAGAGATTTCGAGATCCTCTGTCCAACTTTCATCACTGAAACTCTTCTGTCGGATTTAACAATAGTTATGCACATGCGCAAACAGGATTTATTTACAATTATAAACAGGGTTCGAGCCCTGAATGCTGATTGGCTGAAAGCCGTGGTATATCAGACCGAATACCATGGGTATGACAAAAAATTAGCAATAAGGCACGCTGGGGGTTTGTGGTATATGGCCAATATACCACGGCTAACGGCTGTATCCAGGCACTCCATGCTTAAGAACAGCCCATAGTGGGGCCTCCCGAGTGGCGCAGCCGTCTAAGGCACTGCATCGCATTGCTTGAGACGTCACTACAGACCCGGGTTCGAACCCAGGCTGTGTTACAACTGGCCGTGATTGGGAGTCCCATAGGGTGTCTCACAAAGACACAGCAGTTGGAACCAAAAATCTAAAATGTTCATCATAGCGCTTGATGGTTTTTGCGACGGCACTTGAAGAAACTTTCAAAGTTCTTGAAATGGTCCGTATTGACTGACCTTCATGTCTTAAAGTAATGATGGACTGTCGTTTCTCTTTGCTTATTTGAGCTGGACTTTGTCTTTTACCAAATAGGGCTATCTTCTGTATACCCCCCCCTACCTTGTCACAACACAACTGATTGACTCAAACACATTTAGAAGGAAAGAAATTCCACAAATTAACTTTTAAGAAGGCACACCTGTTAATTGAAATGAATTCCAGGTGACTACCTAATTAGGCTGGTTGAGAGAATGCCAAGAGTGTGCAAAGCTGTCATCAAGGCAAAGGGTGGCTATATGAAGAATCTCAAATATATTTTGATTTGTTTACTACATGATTCCATATGTGTTATTTCATAGTTTTGATGTCTTCACTTTTATTCTGCAATGTAAAAAATAGTAAAAATAAAGAAAAAGCCTTGAATGAGCAGGTGTGTCCAAACTTTTGACTGGTATTGTATTCAAATTAGTTTATAAAGTCATGTCATAGTTCACAATAATTATTATTTGATGAAAACCTAATTTTGCTTCTAACATACATAGAAGTTACGTTGATATTCCTTCTTAATTGGCTCGATAACATTATGGAAAATGTGTTTATTGTATAAATATGGCAACTCCTCTCTTGCTGTGGGAAAATAAAATAGGGCTCGTTTTCAGGCCTTTTGGCCAGGTTTTGAGTGGTCAATGGGCTGTAAATTTTTGCTATATCTGGCAACCCTGAGTGGCAGCAAGAGTTCTGTAGGTTACTGGAAACATTTTGCCAGTGAGTTACTGTGACTCTTACAATAACTTACTGACAAGAACTTTCCAGTAAAGAAATGACACATTCACAGCAATAACTTGCCATTAAGTTAATGGAAAATGCACAATAACCTATACACAGACCAGCTCATCACTGACACACTCCCTTACAAAGTCTGCAGAACAGCCAGTGTCAAAGGAAGTGCTCTACTTTCATCATCATAACCTGCTTACAGTTTGACATTTGTTTTCTTTTAACCTGGCAGGATTACTAAAGACAGCCAGCTGTGTGTGTTTGCGTGAACATCAAAACATGTCAAAAGAGTGAGATGAGACTATTCTATTTGCCTCTGACAGACAATGTGGAATGTTCTTTCCATGGGCTCTGCCAACACAGAACAGCGACACAAAAAGAGGACATTCTGTCACTGTCCCTAGGCCCTAAAATGCTGTGTATCGATCCAGCAGAGGGGAGACATTTAAAGGACGTACAGCAATCACATTTCCCTTGTCTCATGTTCTCAGGGCTCAGACAGTGATTGCCTTTTCAGATCTACCAAACAAAGCAGCTGTATCGAAAAGCAATTACAAGGAGGAGAGATGTGTGAAGTAGCATGTTAAACAGGTCATTTCTGCAGGGTGGAGAGAGAGCGATTGAGAGAGAAAGAGAGAGAAAGAGAGAGAGAGAGAGCGAGAGAGAGAGAGGAGGAGGAAGATGGGAAGAGACAAGAAAGGGAGGGAGTGTGTGAGAGAAAGCGGGAGGGAGGGGAGAGAAAGGGAGAGTCAGAGAGAGAGACAGATGGAGAGACAGCAAGAGAGAGAGAGAGCGAGAGAGAGAGGGGTATAGAGAGAGAGATGAGCCTCTTTTCCCTACAATCCAAAAGGGTTCTTTGCGGAGGGATAAGGTTCTACCAAGAACCGTATTCATCTGAACAAAGGTTATTCATAAGGCAAAGGGTTCTACTTAGAACCTTTAACATCCTAAGAACCGTTTTTGGGTTCTTCAATTATTATTTGGAAGGAAATAATGATTATTTGGAAGGCAAGAAGTGTTGATTCAGAAGTAAAATCCCCCTGTTACTGAGATGGTTGTTCCAGTTTAGATGATTTAGGTAGTCTAAGTATCAGCCTTCCCTACCCTGGCAGTCATTCTGAATGAAAACGGTTGCGGGTGATTAAGAGTTCCAATTGTTGGATATCCTTACTCTGGCTGGATCCCAATAGGATATACACATCACTTTGCAAGCATAATGTGACTTGCAGGCTTGATGTGGCCAGGAGTTTCCTAACACCACTGTGTTAGAGTTTAACTAGGCCGTCAAAGAATGGCCTTATGATATACAGTTGAAGTCGGAAGTTTACATACACCTTAGCAAAAATACATTTAAACTCAGTTTTTCACAATTCTTGACATTTAATCCTAGTAAAAATTCCCTGTTTTAGGTCAGTTAGGATCACCACTTTATTTTAAGAATGTGAAATGTCAGAATAATAGTAGAGAGAATGATTTATTTCAGCTTTTATTTCTTTCATCACATTCCCAGTGGGTCAGAAGTTGGAAGTTGACATACACTGTCACGAGTGTCAGTGTAATGCGGTGGATCGAAGTCAGGCGCAGGACACAGAACTCGAAGAAACGTACTTTACTGAAAATGAGTAAAGAATACAATACAGAAAATACCTCCACACAGGGAGGAACTAACCCGCTCACCAACGACACACGAAACGAAAAAACAACCACGCACAAAACACATTGGGAGCCACTGGGTTAAATAGGGAAGGTGTGATTACAATAATGGGCAACAGGTGTGTGACAATAGACAACAGGTGCAACATAGAAACATAGAACATAGATCGGCAGCAGCTAGTATTCCGGTGACGACGAACGCCGAAGCCTGCCCGAGCAAGGAGGAGGGGCAGCCTCGGCAGAATCCGTGACAGTACCCCCGACGCGCGGCTCCAGCCGTGCGTCGACACCAGCCTTCGGGGACAGCCAGGAGGACGCGGCACGGGGCGAGTCGGATGACTACGGTGGAAATACCTCAACATGGAGGGATCGAGGATGTCCCTCCTAGGGACCCAGCACCGCTCCTCCGGACCGTACCCCTCCCACTCCACGAGATACTGCAGGCCTCCCACCCGAAGACTCGAATCTAAGATGGAACGGACCGAGTACGCCGGTGCCCCCTCGATGTCCAGTGGGGGCGGAGGAACCTCCCGTATCTCACTCCTGGAGTAGACCAGCTACCACCGGCCTGAGGAGAGACACATGGAACGAGGGGATAAAAACGATACTCAGGAGGAAGCTGTAACCTATAACATACCTCGTTCCGGCAGGGCAGGCGAAGGGGCAGGTTTTGGGTCGAGAGCCAGACCCGGTGCCCCGGTGCATACACCGGAGCCTCACTGCGGTGGCGGTCGGCGCTCGCCTTCTGCCGCCCGATGGCCCGCTGCAGGCGCACATGGGCAGCATTCCAGGTCTCCTGCGAGCGCCAAAACCATTCATCTACCACAGGTGCCTCGATCTGGCTCTGATGCCAAGGTGCCAGAACCGGCTGATAACCTAATACACACTGGAATGGAGTAAGGTTAGTGGAGGAGTGGTGGATTGAGTTTTGGGCCATCTCTGCCCAGGGGAGGAAAACCGACCATTCCCCCCGCCGGTCCTGGCAATACGACCTCAGAAACCTACCCACCTCCTGGTTGACTCTCTCCACCTGCCTCTCTCACCGTGGTTGGAGTCAGCCAATTACGCACGGCCGAACACCCCAGACGCGGACATGTGGTACCCTAGGAAGGAGATGGACTCCTGAAAGAACAGGCATTTCTCCGCCTTGGCATACAGGTCATGCTTCAACAGTCGTCCGAGTACCTTACGCACCAGGGACACATGCTCGGCCCGTGTAGCGGAGTATATGAGAATGTCATCAATATACACCACTACACCCTGGCCGTGCAGATCCCTGAAAATCTCATCGACAAAGGCTTGGAAGACTGATGGAGCATTCATCAACCCGTATGGCGTGACGAGGTACTCATAGTGTCCTGAGGTAGTGCTGAAAGCCGTCTTCCACTCATCTCCCTCCCGAATACGCACCAGATTATACGCGCTCCTGAGATCCAATTTCGTGAAGAAGTGCGCCCTGTGCAGTGATTCCGTCATACATGCTATCAGAGGTAAGGGATAGCTGTACTTGACAGTGATCTGATTTAGCCCACGGTAATCAATGTACGGGCGTAACCCACCATCCTGCTTCTTAACGAAAAAGGAACTTGAGGAAACAGGTGAAGTGGAAGGCTGAATGTATCCCTGTCTCAGAGATTCTGAGACATATGTTTCCATTGCCGCCTTCTCCACCTGTGACAGAGGATACACATGACTCCGGGGAAGTGCAGCGCCTACCTGGAGATTTATCGCACAATCCCCCGGACGATGGGGTGGTAATTCAGTCGCCCTCTTCTTACTGAACGCGAGAGCCAAATCGGCATACTCAAAAGGAATGTGCACTGTGGAGACCTGGTTTGGACTCTCCACCGTAGTAGCCCCCAAGGAAACCCCTACACACCTCCCTGAGCACTGACTGGACCATCCCTTGAGAGCCCTCTGTTGCCATGAAATAGTGGGATCATGAGTGGTTAACCAGGGAAGTCCCAACACCACAGGATACGCAGGAGAATCAATCAGATAGAGACTAATCCTCTCCTCATGACCCCCCTGCGTCCTCATTAAGAGTGGTGCGGTAACCTCCCTGATTAGACCTGACCCTAGCGGGCGACTATCTAATGCGTGGACAGGGAAGGGCACATCAACACGAACAGTAGGAATCCCTAACCTATGAGAATATTAACGATCAATAAAATTCCCAGCTGCGCCTGAATCTACTAGTGCCTTATGCTGGGAATGAGGAGAAAACTCCGGAAACACAACCTCTATACACAACTGACCAACAGGGAGCTCTGGGTGAGTCAGGTGCCTACTCACCTGAGATGGGCGACCAGTGCTCTGCTTACTGCCTCGACTACCTGGGGACCCTCCCCAGCACTGGCCCGCAGTGTGTCCTCTGCGGCCACAGTTGGTCCAGGGGACGGCCCCTCTCCTGGTCTCCCTAAGCGCAGTACCTCCGAGCTCCAGGGGTAGAGTCGGAGGTGCTGGGGGATGGAATGAATGGGCCCCGATCAGAACGTCCGCGGGTCTCCAACAGGTTATCCAGCCTGATGGACATCTCCACCAGTTGGTCCAGGTTGAGATTGGTATCCCTGCAGGCCAGTTCCCGCCGAACGTCCTCCCTTAGGCTGCACCGATAGTGGTCGATCAGGGCCCTCTCATTCCATCCGGCGCTGGCTGCCAACGTCCTGAACTCCAGCGCAAAATCCTGGGCGCTCCTCCTCTCTTTCGTAGGTGGAACAGACGCTCGCCCGCCACTCTCCCCTCCGGTGGATGATCGAATACCGCCCGGAAGCGGCGCGTGAAATCCTCGTAGCGGACCGATGCAGCGTCAATTCCTCCCCACTCGGCGTTGGCCCACTCAAGCGCCTTCCCTGACAGACAGGAGATGAGGGTGGACACGCTCTCGTATCCCGAGGGCGCCGGGTGAATGGTTGCCAGGTAAAGCTCTACCTGGAGAAGGAAATCCTAACACCCGGCTGGTGTACCG
Source organism: Coregonus clupeaformis (assembly GCF_020615455.1). Classification (NCBI taxonomy): domain Eukaryota; kingdom Metazoa; phylum Chordata; class Actinopteri; order Salmoniformes; family Salmonidae; genus Coregonus; species Coregonus clupeaformis. The sequence goes on from NC_059195.1 coordinate 23,017,226, forward strand.
TCATATGCCCTCGGGAGCGAGAGCCGAATCCCACTGGGTCCAGGTGGCGAAGGGGTGGACTGTGGTATGGGTGCTAGAGTGGTTGGAGGAGGTGTGGGAAGGCCACCTCTCTCCCAACAGTCCATAGTATTCATCACCCTCTCCATTGCGGTGCTGAGAGCCTGGATAATACTATCCTGTTGTTGAAATCGTTCCTCCATTGATTCGGACTGACTGGCTGTACCTGCTGACTCCATAAATGGTGCGTGGTTCTGTCACGAGTGTCAGTGTAATGCGGTGGATCGAAGTCGGGCGCAGGACACAGAACTCGAAGAAACTTACTTTACTGAAAATGAGTAAAGAATACAATACAGAAAATACCTCCACACAGGGAGGAACTAACCCGCTCACCAACGACACACGAAACGAAAAAACAACCACGCACAAAACACATTGGGAGCCACTGGGTTAAATAGGGAAGGTGTGATTACAATAATGGGTAACAGGTGTGTGACAATAGACAACAGGTGCAACATAGAAACATAGAACATAGATCGGCAGCAGCTAGTATTCCGGTGACGACGAACGCCGAAGCCGGCCCGAGCAAGGAGGAGGGGCAGCCTCGGCAGAATCCGTGACATACACTCAATTAGTATTTGGTAGCATTGCCTTTAAGTTGTTTAACTTGGGTCAAAGGTTTCGGGTAGCCTTCCACAAGCTTCCCACAATAAGTTGGGTGAATTTTGGCCCATTCCTCCTGACAGAGCTGGTGTAACTGAGTCAGGTTTGTAGGCCTCCTTGCTCGCAAACGCTTTTTCAGTTCTGCCCACAAATGTTCTATAGGATTGAGGTCAGGGCTTTGTGATGGCCACTCCAATACCTTGACGTTGTTGTCCTTAAGCCATTTTGCCACAACTTTGGAAGTATGCTTGGGGTCATTGTCCATTTGGAAGACCCATTTGCGACCAAGCTTTAACTCAATATATCCACATAATTTTCCTTCCTCATGATGCCATCTATTTTGTGAAGTGCACCAGTCCCTCCTGCAGCAAAGCACCCCCACAGCATGATGCTGCCACCCCCATGCTTCATGGTTGGGATGGTGTTCTTTGGCTTGCAAGCCACCCCCTTTTTCCTCCAAACATAACGATGGTCATTATGGCCAAACAATTATATTTTTGTTTCATCAGACCAGAGGACATTTCTCCAAAAAGTACGATCTTTGTCCCCATGTGCACTTGCAAACCGTAGTCTGGCTTTTTTATGGTGGTTTTGGAGCAGTGGCTTCTTCCTTGCTGAGCGGCCTTTCAGGTTATGTCAATATAGGACTTGTTTTACTGTGGATATAGATACTTTTGTACCTGTTTCCTCCAGCATCTTCACAAGGTCCTTTGCTGTTGTTCTGGGATTGATTTTCACTTTTCGCACCAAAGTACGTTCATCTCTAGGAGACAGAACGCGTCTCCTTCCTGAGCGGTATGACGGCTGCGTGGACCCATGGTGTTTATACTTGCGTACTATTGTTTGTACAGTTGAACGTGGTACCTTCAGGAGTTTGGAAATTGCTCCCAAGGATGAACCAGACATGTGGAGGTCTACAATTTTTTTTCTGAGGTCTTGGCTAATTTCTTTAGATTTTCCTATTATGTCAAGCAAAGAGGCACAGAGTTTGAAGGTAGGCCTTGAAATACATCCAGAGGTACACCTCCAATTGACTCAAATGATGTCAATTAGCCTATCAGAAGCTTCTAAAGCCATGACATCATTTTCTGGAATTTTCCAAGCTGTTTAAAGGCACAGTCAACTTAGTGTATGTAAACTTCTGACCCACTGGAATTGTGATATAGTGAATTATAAGTGAAATAATCTGTCTGTAAACAATTGTTGGAAAGATTACTTGTGTCATGCACAAAGTAGATGTCCTAACCGACTTGCCAAAACTATAGTTTGTTAACAAGAAATTTGTGGAGTGGTTGAAAAACTAGTTTTAATGACTCCAACCTAAGTGTATGTAAACTTCCGACTTCAACTGTATGTAATGTATACTGTCCTACAAAGGCAAAACGCAGTAACTACACTTTTAGTAAAAATTTGTTAAGACTTAAATCAGGCTTTGTAGTATCTGTTTCATCTTGTGACAAAGTGTACTGGTTCAATTATGTTCAGTTTCAGAGAAAATGGAGTGTGAAATTTGCAGTATCTACAAAATCCAAGTAAAAACCAAGGCAAACAGCAATAACAGCACTTTGGCTTTGTTACATCTTATTTTGACTGCAGTTAACCGCTATGCCATACAAAGGCAAACAGCAGTAACTATGCAAACAGTGAATCTGAGAAAAATGGCTTTAAAGTTTATTTGCTGTCCATCCAAATATGTTGTAGGTAGACACGTGATAATGAAGTAATTTTCTATGCATATCAACCATTACCACTGATTTGACCCTAAGTAAAAATAATGACCATACAAAGTCAAACAGAAAAAACACAAGAAAGTTGGATAAAGACATTTACATTGTAGATACTGCACATATTCAAATATTTGTTTTAAGTATAAACATTCTGCTTGATGAAATAGTCCTTACCTTACGGTCGAAAAAAATGCTTGAGGGTTACTACAATGCAACATTAAAAACATGAAAACATAACTACATAAAACCATTAAATACAGTTGGAAGATAGTTAGAACTCTCACATCAAACAGAAAACCAACAAGAAAGCTGGATAAACACGTTTAGATTGAAGATACTGCACTTTGCCTTTGCAATACCCATATTGTTGTTTAAGGTCATACAAAGGCAGAGTGCCAAATCAGTGGCCATGGTTGATATGCACAAAAATTACTTCATAATAAGATGATACATCAATGCATTATCACTTATCTACCTACAACATATTTGGCTGGTTAGCATTTTGCCTTTGTAGGGCAGTATAGTAATAAACAGTTTAATTTTAAAGGATAATAAGGCTGGTGGAACTGTTCATAGAGAGTTTTAGGAAGAATTCTTCAAAGATAAAAGGGTTCTTAGTAGAACCTTTCATGAATATGTACTGTATATGCTGTATGAATAGTGTGTAAATTGTATTTTTGTTGACTCTTGGTGTCTTACGAAAGTATTCACCCCCCTTGGTATTTTACCTATTTTGTTGCCTTACAACCTGGAATTAAAATGGATTTTTGGGGGGTTTGTATCATTTGATTTACACAACACGCCTACCACTTTGAAGATGCAAAATATTTGTTTATTGTGAAACAAACAAGAAATAAGACAAAAAAACAGAAAACTTGAGCGTGCATAACTATCCCCCCCCCCAAAGTCAATACTTTGTAGAGCCACCTTTTGCAGCAATTACAGCTGCAAGTCTCTTTGGGTATGTATGTATAAGCTTGGCACATCTAGCCACTGGGATTTTTGCCCATTCATCAAGGCAAAACTGCTTCAGCTCCTTCAAGTTGGATGGGTTCCGCTGGTGTACAGCAATCTTTAAGTCATACCACAGATTCTCAATTGGATTGAGGTCTGGGCTTTGACTAGGCCATTCCAAGACATTTAAATGTTTCCCCTTAAACCACTCGAGTGTTGCTTTAGCAGTATGCTTAGGGTCATTGTCCTGCTGGAAGGTGAACCTCTGTCCCAGTCTCAAATCTCTGGAAGACTGAAACAGGTTTCCCTCAAGAATTTCCCTGTATTTAGCGCCATCCATCATTCCTTCAATTCTGACCAGTTTCCCAGTCCCTGCCGTTGAAAAACATCCCCACAGCATGATGCTGCCACCACCATGCTTCACTGTGGGGATGGTGTTCTCGGGGTGATGAGAGGTGTTGGGTTTGCGCTAGACATAACGTTTTCCTTGATGGCCAAAAAGCTAAATTTTAGTCTCATCTGACCAGAGAACCTTCTTCCATATGTTTGGGGAGTCTCCCACATGCCTTTTGGAGAACCCCAAACGTGTTTGCTTATTACGTTTTAGTAATTTAGCAGACACTCTTATCCAGAGCGACTTACAGTTAGTGCATACCTTATTTTTTTATTTTTCATACTGGCCCCCCGTGGGAATTGAACCCACAACCCTGGCATTGCAAATGCCATGCTCTACCAACTGAGCTACATCCCTGCCGGCCATTCCCTCCCCTACCCTGGACGACGCAGGGCCAATTATGCGCTGCCCCATGGGTCTCCCGGTCGCGGCTGGCTACGACAGAGCCTGGATTCGAACCAGGATCTCTAGTGGCACAGCTAGCACTGCGATGCAGTGCCTTAGACCACTGCGCCACTCGGGAGTTATTCTTTTCTTTAAGCAATGGCTTTTTTCTGGCCACTCTTCCGTAAAGCCCAGCTCTGTGAAGTGTACGGCTTAAAGTGGTCCTATGGACAGATACTCCAATCTCTGCTGTGGAGCTTTGCAGCTCCTTCAGGGTTATCTTTGGTCTCTTAGTTGCCTCTCTGATTAATGCCCTCCTTGCCTGGTCCGTGAGTTTTGGTGGGCGGCCCTCTCTTGGCAGGTTTGTTGTGGTGCCATATTCTTTCCATTTTTTAATAATGGATTTAATGGTGCTCTGTGGGATTTTCAAAGTGTCTCATATTTTTTTATAACCTAACCATGATCTGTACTTCTCCACAACTTTGTCCCTGACCTGTTTGGAGAGCTCCTTGGTCTTCATGGTGCCGCTTGCTTGGTGGTGCCCTTGCTTAGTGGTGTTGCAGACTCTGGGGCCTTTCAGAACAGGTGTATATATACTGAGATCATGTGACACTTAGATTGCACTCGTGGACTTTTTTAAACTAATTATGTGACTTCTGAAGGTAATTGGTTGCACCAGATCTTATTTAGGGGCTTCATAGCAAAGGGGGTGAATACATATGCACGCACCACTTTTCCATTATTTATTTTGTTGAATTTATTTGAAACAAGTTATTTTTTTCATTTCACTTCACCAATTTGGACTATTTTGTGTATGTCCATTACATGAAATCCAAATAAAAATCAATTTAAATTACAGGTTCTAATGCAACAAAATAGGAAAAACGCCAAGGGGGATGAATACTTTTGCAAGGCACTGTTTGGGCTGTTGGGCTTCTTGCAGTCAATTTGCAGTCTACAAATTATTTGTAATTATGTTGTCCCGCTGCTGAATCTAGTTGATGATCCCTGCTTTAGACCCTGAAGTCCCTGAACATTTTCTGTAAAATCCTTTTTATAAACAGTACTGCAGCTACAATATTGTAGATAATCCTAACCCACACCCATTTTATCTTATGTTCCACAACACATTGACTCCAGAGCTCTCTGCCTCCACTAACACCAATACAAAAGGCAAGCTGGAGTTGGTTGGCAGAAGGCCTTTAGAAACATCTACTGAGTCTTGACCCAGAATTTCTATTGAGCGTGATGCAATTACATAGCCACTTAACTTTTACACCAACATTCCAGGGAAAAGGTTCAGGAGAAGTGAAATCAAGCTGCTTTCTATAAACATCTGTTCCTCAGTCAACAGCCCAGTCAAACCAAGCCTGAGTCCAAATTGCTAAGCAGTGTACGTCAAAGCAGTGTGCCGATGCCTGTATCACTTTATCAGAAGCATGTGATCAATGACGTCCGAAGCTTCATTTTGTCAAACAACCACCTTTTTGGTTTGGTATTGGTTTCGGTAGAAGACAAAAAGGCTACGCTGTGCACGCGCTACGGCGTGTGGGACATCATCTACAATAATTTTCACCAGCAGGTGCCACTAGTGTACACTGTGTTGATCAAATCCTCGAGTAATGAACCTATTTTTGACACAATTGGCTAGAAAGCCCCAATGCTTCAGAAAGCTCTGTTTCTCCATCACTAGTAAATAATGGACAGAACACACAGGTTATTTTTGACCCAGCCTGTTGGGTCACTTAGTTGGGTTATTGACCTATGATCCACCTGTTTAGATCAGACGACTGGAGGCGTGGTTTAGTAGTGGCTTGGCTTTCAGATAGTTATTTTTGGCCATCCGTGAGAGTAAACGTCGTTCCGGTTAATCTGTTCTGTTGTATTGTCAACACATGTTAAGGTTGAGCACTGACACTTTTGTAGCTTAATGAGGCGTACATAAAGTTGAGTTCCTCAAGTGCCTATGTGTATCCCAATGTTTGGATAGTTACCACTTTGTTATGATATTTAAATAATAATGTTATTAATTGTATATTAAAATATGTAATGTGCCAAAAGATTGAACTGTAAATCAGAAACAATTCTAAAAATCAACCTGCAATTAAGCATGCTGGGATATATGATAATGATAGTTGTAGTTTTGGTTTAACACTGGTTATTAACACCAACACTGGGGTTCTTTTACACCAATTGGTGTTAATTTAACACTTACAGAGTTAATTTAACACCTGAATCAACACTAGAAATGTTACACTGAAAAATCAACACTAGGTAACGCTGGCCAATTTTCTGTTCTCTCTCTCTCTCTCTCTCTCTCTCTCTCTCTCTCTCTCTCTCTCTCTCTCTCTCTCTCTCTCTCTCTCTCTCTCTCTCTCTCTCTCTCTCTCTCTCTCTCTCTCTCTCTCTCTCTCTCTCTCTCTCTCTCTCTCTCTCTCTCTCTCTCTCTCTCTCTCTCTCTCTCTCTCTCAAGGAACCCTGGAGATCCTCAAGGAACCCCTGGAGTTCCTCAGGGAACCATTGCTAGTCAATGGTTCATATTTGCACATTCGATTAGTTGAGGGGTTCTTGGAGGAACCTTTAATGGTTCAATGTAGCAACAGGTTCGTGGAGTGGAGGCGTGGCTTAGTAGGGGCTTTAAGCTCAATCTTTTTTTGGCCACCTGTTAGAGTAAATGTCATTCCTGTTCATCTGTTCTGTTGTATTGTCATCGCACATTGAGGTTGAACACTGACAGTTTTGTAGCTACAATGAGGCTAACAGATGTGTCTGAGCTCTTCAAGAGCCTATGCATATCCCAAAGTTGGAGTAGTTACTACTTTATTACTATTATATACTCAGTAATGTTATTAATGAATGATCAATTATTCCTCTTGCTGCTCTGTAATTATTAGAATAATAAAACAATTTGCAGTGTACGAACTTAACATGATAAACAGGAATTACATTTACGCTAACGTGTGGCCAAAAAGAACTATCTGAAAGCCATGCCTCCAGTCTGATAGGCTGCCCCCTCTACAATATATGATCAAAAAGGTTAAAAAAATGGAATCCCTCAAATCACAAGGCGTTCCTCAAAGGCCATTTTCAGAGGGGTTCCTTGATGAACCCTTTTGAACTGGAAAGATTCTGCCTGTGTGGCAACCCAAAAGGTTTTTCCAGGCGGCAGGTAGCCTAGCGGTTAGAGTATTGGGCCAGAAAACGAAATGTTGCTTGTTCAAATACCTGAGATGACAAGGTGCAAATATGTTGATGTGCCCTTGAGCAAGGCACTAATTTGTTCCAGGTGCGCCGTACTACTATGGCTGACCCTGTAAAACAACACATTTCATTGCACATGTGACAATAAAACAGTTGGGAAAGTGCTGCTGCTAGAGCCCCTGGGGGCCAAGGGGCTGCATGGTGAATGGCAGAGGACAATTTTCAGCCAGAAGAGAACACAGCTCTCCACCTCTCCACTGCTCGGTACATAAGGAGAGAGAGAGAGAGAGAGAGAGCGAGCGCATTTCCCCCTTGCCCTCTCTCACACCCTCCCTCCATCTCTCTTTCTTCCCTTCCTTCCTTCATCCCTCTCTCCTTTGATTAGAGACAGTGATCGTAATAAGTGGGCCTCATTGTCACCTTCTAAAGGGCAACAGCACAGACAAATAGAGAGAGAGAGAGAGAGAGAGAGAGAGAGAGAGAGAGAGAGAGAGAGAGAGAGAGAGAGAGAGAGAGAGAGAGAGAGAGAGAGAGAGAGAGAGAGAGAGAGAGAGAGAGAGAGAGAGAGAGAGAGAGAGAGAGAGAGAGAGAGAGAGAGAGAGAGAGAGAGAGAAAGAAAGAGAGAGAGAAAGAGAGAGGAGCAGAATGTGACACTATGATTCATATGTAAATCTGCAGTGACATGCTTTTATAAATACAAAGGAGTAATTAAGAAATATGTATTTCTCTATTGCAGAAGAATTTTCTCTATTATTCTGTCTATTGTTGAATTTATATTGCAGAAGTGGTGGATATGCTGAAGACGATGCTGAGTGTACCTATAGGGTTCGGCTTTGCATGCAATATCTTAATGCTATGTATGTTTCAACATAAAGTGATGAAAACTCTATTCTACTTCAATTCAACCCTGAGATAACCCTCTCTATGGAACTCTCTATGGATTTCTCATTCATTAATCATAGTCATTCACAGACAGGCCAAAATACATCTCTGAAACAACATTTAACAGCTGTAACTCTACTCCTGAGTGGCGCAGTGGTCTAAGGCACTGCATCGCAGTGCTAACTGTGCCACTAGAGATCCTGGTTCGAATCCAGGCTCTGTCGCAGCCGGCTGCGACCGGGAGACTCATGGGCAGCGCACAATTGGCCCAGTGTCGTCCAGGGTAGGGGAGGGAATGGCCGGCAGGGATGTAGCTCAGTTGATAGAGCATGGTGTTTGCAACGCCAGGGTTGTGGGTTCGTTTCCCACGGGGGGCCAGTATAAAAAAAAATATTCACTAACTGTAAGTCGCTCTGGATAAGAGCGTCTGCTAAATGACTAAAATGTAACTGATCAATTAGGCTGTAGTATGGCAATATGATTATACTGGATTTGAAACGACAGTATGTTTTGGTTTTTGCCCTAGCACTACATAGCTGATTCAAATAATCAAAGCTTGATGATGAGTTGGTTATTTGAATCAGCTGTGTAGTGCTAGGGCAAAAACCAAAACGTTCACCCAAGGGGGGTGTACCCCAGGACCGAGTTTGGGAAACCCTGGCCTAAATGACAAGCATTCAGACAGACATGCAGTTAGACAGGCAGGATTTGGGTGCAGAGTTCAACACAGGTTCCGCTTGTCGAAAGCTGTAATAGCCCTGTGTGACACTTCCTCAACCAAAACATTTGACACCTCTTGTTTTCTCTTCAGGAAAGGAAAGAGTTTACTTACTATTTATTACTCACCACTCAGCTTCTAAAACTGTAGAAATAGAATGGGTTCAACCTAGCCAAGTCTGGAGTTCAGACTTAGAAGGCACCAGTGGCGGTCAGTGCCATTTAAGATGAGAGAGGACGCAATTTTATTTTCATGAGCATGGCCTTATTTCTATTACAGCATATTGGATGACTGTCATTCATATTCCATTCACCCAGTTCAGTGATTGGTTTAGGCTACTATATGATACTCTAATTTTCCCTATACCCATCATGAGGTTGCTACAACCTAGCCTATGAATGAAAGTTTACAACGTAGGTGCACACAGGTCGAGAGAAAGATTTGTGACAGACAGTGACACATGGACAGACAGTGACACATTCAATACCTGATATAGGGTGTAATCATTAGTCCAACAGTTGCAAACGAGAGTTTCTATTGACAAATTCAGGTATGTTTATCCCCGTTTTGTTCTGTTTGCTTTTTTCCCCCAACAGAATCGGCTGAATGAATACACAACTGATCACACGTAAACACAATTCCCTTTCATAGCAGCCACATTGTATTCCTTCTCGCATCTATGCACTCTCCTCTCACCTTTTCCCTTCGCTTGTGGACTTCAAAGCACAACACATCAGCTGTATGTGACCAGGCGAAAAAAACTTTCCAAGCCAAACTATATCATAACAGCTACACACAGCCTACATCGTTGTCACCATATTAGCTAAAGAAACGTCATAGTCAACATAGTTAATAGAACTAACGTGTTAGTAAACCCGCTACAATCATGCAGTAACGTTACAGTGTACGATCAGTAAGCAGTTTAGCACTTACAACGGCGGGCCCTGGTGGCAATACATTTGTAAAACTAAAAGCTTACCTTGACTTGGAAGAGTTCCAGTGTTGTGTTGGATAGTAATAGCCAGCTAGCTAACATAGCATCCCTCTGTTTGAGCAGGGTGTTTGAGTAGGCTAAACTAGCTAGCTGCATTTGCTGGCCAAGTAATTATATCTCTCTCTTGCTTCTCCTTTATTTTGGAAGAAATTAATTTGTTCAAAACTGTTCAACTATTGTCTTTCTCTCTATTTGAGTCACCTACTCACCACATTTTATACACTGCAGTGCTAGCTAGCTGTAGCTTATGCTTTCAGTACTAGATTCATTCTCTGATCCTTTGATTGGGTGAACAATATTTAAGTTCATGCTGCAAGAGCTCTGATAGGTTGGAGGACGTCCTCCGGAAGTTGTAATAATGACTGTGTAAGTCTATGGAAGGGGTTGAGAACCTCCTAGGTTTTGTATTGAACTCAATGTACCGAGAGGAGGACGGAAGCTAGTTGTCCTCTGGCTACACCATGGTGCTACCCTACAGAGTAGGGTACTGTAGACCTTAATTGCAAAATAGTGTGTTTTAATCAATTATTTGGTGACGTGATTATATTTAGTATAGTTTTATCTAAAAAGGATAACTTTTTTAATGTTTTACAATTTAAATGTTTATGAAATTCACTGAGGAGGATGGTCATCCCCTTCCTCCTATGAGGAGCCTCCACTGGAAGGCACATGATTACAGACATTGATTCAGCCATAGCATACAGTAAGCATTATTTTCCACAATGTTTTCATTGGCAACAATATTTGAATGCTCCAATCCAACATATTCCATGTGGGAGGAGATACACTCTCTCCAGCTGCATAGAGAATGGGAAAAATCGGTTGATGTGCCCTTGAGCAAGGCGCTTAACCATAATTTGCTCCAGGCGTGCCATACTACTATGGCTGACCCTGTAAAACGAAACATTTCATTGCACCTAGGTGACAATAAAAAAAATATATATTTTCATATGTCACGGGCAGGACCTGAACACTTGTTTCCCACAGGAGAAAACAACTTCTTAACCATTTAACCAAGAGACAAATCCCTGTTGTGCTGAAGGTGACAGTGATATTAAAGTCGCAGGCAGGGCTACTGCATCATGAAACCGTGAGCCTGACTCACGTCCGCTATATACAGTGGGGAAAAAAAGTATTTAGTCAGCCACCAATTGTGCAAGTTCTCCCACTTAAAAAGATGAGAGAGGCCTGTAATTTTCATCATAGGTACACGTCAACTATGACAGACAAAATGAGAAAAAAAAATCCAGAAAATCACATTGTAGGATTTTTAATGAATTTATTTGCAAATTATGGTGGAAAATAAGTATTTGGTAAATCACAAAAGTTTCTCAATACTTTGTTATATACCCTTTGTTGGCAATGACACAGGTCAAACGTTTTCTGTAAGTCTTCACAAGGTTTTCACACACTGTTGCTGGTATTTTGGCCCATTCCTCCATGCAGATCTCCTCTAGAGCAGTGATGTTTTGGGGCTGTCGCTGGGCAACACGGACTTTCAACTCCAAAGATTTTCTATGGGGTTGAGATCTGGAGACTGGCTAGGCCACTCCAGGACCTTGAAATGCTTCTTACGAAGCCACTCCTTCGTTGCCCGGGCGGTGTGTTTGGGATCATTGTCATGCTGAAAGACCCAGCCATGTTTCATCTTCAATGCCCTTGCTGATGGAAGGAGGTTTTCACTCAAAATCTCACGATACATGGCCACATTCATTCTTTCCTTTACACGGATCAGTCGTCCTGGTCCCTTTGCAGAAAAACAGCCCCAAAGCATGATGTTTCCACCCCCATGCTTCACAGTAGGTATGGTGTTCTTTGGATGCAACTCAGCATTCTTTGTCCTCCAAACACGACAAGTTGAGTTTTTACCAAAAAGTTATATTTTGGTTTCATCTGACCATATGACATTCTCCCAATCCTCTTCTGGATCATCCAAATGCACTCTAGCAAACTTCAGATGGGCCTGGACATGTACTGACTTAAGCAGGGGGACACGTCTGGCACTGCAGGATTTGAGTCCCTGGCGGCGTAGTGTGTTACTGATGGTAGGCTTTGTTACTTTGGTCCCAGCTCTCTGCAGGTCATTCACTAGGTCCCCCCGCGTGGTTCTGGGATTTTTGCTCACCGTTCTTGTGATCCTTTTGACCCCACGGGTTGAGATCTTGCGTGGAGCCCCAGATCGAGGGAGATTATCAGTGGTCTTGTATGTCTTCCATTTCCTAATAATTGCTCCCACAGTTGATTTCTTCAAACCAAGCTGCTTACCTATTGCAGATTCAGTCTTCCCAGCCTGGTGCAGGTCTACAATTTTGTTTCTGGTGTCCTTTGACAGCTCTTTGGTCTTGGCCATAGTGGAATTTGGAGTGTGACTGTTTGAGGTTGTGGACAGGTGTCTTTTATACTGATAACAAGTTCAAACAGGTGCCATTAATACAGGTAACGAGTGGAGGACAGAGGAGCCTCTTAAAGAAGAAGTTACAGGTCTGTGAGAGCCAGAAATCTTGCTTGTTTGTAGGTGACCAAATACTTATTTTCCACCATAATTTTCAAATAAATTCATAAAAAATCCTACAATGTGATTTTTTGGATTTTTTTTTTTTCCTCAATTTGTCTGTCATAGTTGACGTGTACCTATGATGAAAATTACAGGCCTCTCTCATCTTTTTAAGTGGGAGAACTTGCACAATTGGTGGCTGACTAAATACTTTTTTTCCCCCACTGTATACTATAGCTAATATTGATGTTACAGTATTCTACATGCTATCACTATTTAACTAGATGCTTACTCATAGCCTTGATGCTTATAAGGGAGCCTTGATTTTTATTGGGACTGTACAGCCCTCTATGAGGCTACACCCATACAGCTATTTACACACTGACAGCAAATGCCACACCACCATCTAGCTGTATGCAGCATGTGGGGTTAGAGGCATCACACAGTCAGACTTTCAAATCAGGACACAGCTTTATGTGTGAGATGAGATTAAATCATGATCAGCAACTCAAATGACATCTCAGGCTTAATTTGACCAGTTTCTCACAGCAGGAAATGTGAAATATTGTATGGATTATAAATCATGGCATTTTTTATAGGGGTTGATGCATTTTTTGTTAGGGGAAATCAAGTCTGACATTTTAAACCTTGCATAAACTAAACATTTGGATTTCCTACTGTACAACACATTTCCTGTAACAACAGGGTGATGAAATTAAGATCCTACACCTGTGACAAAGCTATTCTCCTCCTGCCTCAAGTACAAGATAGACAATTGCTTGGGGTGAGATAGGTAGAATAAGCAAAGATGGGGAGTAACTGCTTACATGTCATCTGATTACAAAAAAACAAAACCAGTTACATTACCAGCAAAAATATTGTAATGAGATTACAGATACTTAAGTAAAAAAAACTAGATGACACTTCTTGGATTCCTTTTAAATTCAGAAAGGATGTTTGCGAGAAGAAAAAAAAATATATATATTCCACCTTTCATATATATTCCTCAATGTCATTCAATTCAGCATTGAAAAAAGGGGCACGTTTAAATTTGCTCCACCTGAGCCAGTCTGACCACAAATCAGAGACCACTATGACACACCAAATGCGTTTGATGGATCCTTTTCGTGTTCTTCTATGTCTATTAAGGGGAAAGTAATCCAAAATGTATTGAAAGTAATCAGATTATGTTACTGAGTTTGGGGGTAATCCAAAAGTGATGTTACTTATTACAATTTTGGACAAGTAATACGTAAGTGTAACGGATTACATTTAGAAAGTAAACTACCCAACCCTGTATAAGGTAAGGTAAGATAAGGCCTTTAAAGTTTGTGACTGATGTGGAGAATTAGGCTACAGCAACCCTAGTCGGCAAGACGAATGTCATATAGCCTAGACTGCATGTTCATCATAACAAGTACATGACAGCAAAGAATACCACGAACAAATATTTCCAGCTGTTATATTGTAACCACTGTAGTTACAATATTAAAGCAATATGGTACAATATGTTGCATTTGGACACTCCTACTATAAAGCGACATGTTATCAGGCGATGCAGCTTCACGGAAGAGACTGTCTACATGCAAAGCAAACGCAGATGAACTGAAACTGCACAGTAAGTCCATAATAATTATGCATAACGCGTATTCAATCATTGATCAAAAACAGATCATGGCCATTGTAGGATATATTACCTCTACAATAACAACCCACATTTATTGTCTGACGTGTAGGCTACAATGTTGCACATTTGTGCTGCAACAGTTGGTTACTTACATAAAGCGAGGTGGCTGCTATTCGTACAATATCATATCACCCCGAGTTCCTATCAATTCCCTACATCACATTATATTATAATATTCTCACTAGTCTATTTACTAACTGCAGTAAGTTCTTTGGAAGCTTCCCTTTAAATTGCAAGTACCTGATATTCCTCCTCCGATCACTATAACGTCGTACGTGTTCGGTGCTGTCATGGTGTTGTTTTGCAGCTCTCTCTACCACTCTCTCTCTCGTTCTCTTTACGTCTGCTGACTGCCGTTCGCTCGCCTCGCTCGGTGCTGAACGCCAGGCGGACAGAGGATCGCATCTGTATTAAAAGCGGGGGAGACAGGCCCACTTGAGCCGACTCCGCCTACGGGTTGTAGCCTAGCCTACTCTACATGATATTCTTCTGATATGAGGGGTGAGAGAGAGACCATACATGCTCCTTGTCCTAGAACGACACCTGCTCCTTGCCTACTATAAAACAATAGGCCTACTGTATTATATGATTTGGACATTATACACTGAGATAGGCTAGTGTGATTGCATGCTTAGTAGCAATGTGTTGTTTTGCAATCCTGCACATGTAGACACTAATCCTGTAAAACAAGATTACAGTTACAGTATGCATGATACAGTATGAGGTGTTGATGTATTGCAGTATCAAGTATGCTAGGTTATGGAGGGTCGGTTTAAAGTCTTTCACCAGTGACCAGACATTGGTCAATGGTCACTATAGAAAGGCTAACATTATAGATTAGTTCTTATGCATGGAGAAGTAATGGCTGAACATTAGTCTTCATGACTGAACATGAGATAGCAATTAGATAGCAAAACATGAGCTAAGTGACACCATTATGTTATTTGTGATACATGTATAAGTTGTTATTCATACTGTAAATCATAGGCTATATAGGCCTACAGCTGTCCATAGAAATCTATTTACAATTGGGATATAGTCATTTCTGTTGCCCCCTTGTGGAAATATTTGGTCATTAGAACACTGTGAATATATGGCCTTTTTACTCTCTGATTATGAACATTTTACACTGCCATGGGGTCCAAAACAACCTCCAGCTAACTGAGCCCCTTCCTCTAGCCCTGGCCCCTCAGCGACTGTAGATCTCTGGGGTAACTAGTGGAGGTGTCTGGGGACCTTGCCCTACCGCCATACTAGCCTTTCATGGGGGATAACAATGAGCATTTTGCGCAGTATAGAGCAGTGTAGTGTAGAAATAGAGAGTGCGTAGGCAGAGATCTGTGTCCCTAGCGAGTGTCCAGTACAGTGTATTATATGATCCATAATGGGTATATTGTGGTTAATCATATAATCTGTGTTAGATCCCATATGGTTTAAGCTAGTAATAGTAAAGCTCCTCGCTACACAGCAAATCCTCCAGTGTTAGAATCAACATTGAAAGAGTGGGACCATATACACACTGGAACCAGTGTTAACACTTTGTATTCAGGATAAAAAGTTAATTGCTTTACCACATTTTTTGCAATATTACTTTAGTGCCTCGTTGAAAACAGGATGCATGTTTTGGAATGTTTTCACTGTCAATTAGGTTAGTATTGTGGAGTAACTACAATGTTGTTGATCCATCCTCAGTTTTCTCTTATCACAGCCATTAACCTCTGTAACTGTTTTAAAGTCACCATTGGCCTCATTGTTAAATCCCTGAGCAGTTTCCTTCCTCTCCGGCATCTGAGTTAGGAAGGACGCCTGTATCTTTGTAGTGACTTGGTGTATTGATACACCATCCAAAGTGTAATTAATAACTTCATGCTCAAAGGGATGCTTTTTTATATTTTCTTTTTTACCCATCTACCAGTTGGTGCCTTTCTTTGCGAGGCATTGGAAAACCTCCCTGGTCTTTGTGGCTGCATCTGTCTTTGAAATTCACTGCTCGACTGGGGGATCTTACCTTACAGTATGTGTGGGGTACAGAGATGAGGTAGTCATTCAAAAATCATGTTAAACACTATTATTGCACACAGAGTGAGTCCATGACACTTATTATGTGACCTGGTAAGCACATATTTAATCCTGAACTTATTTAGGGTTGCCATAAAAAAGGGGTTATACTTATTGACTCAATACATTTTATTTTTTATTTTTTAATATATATATATTTTTTAATTAAAGTTGTATTTATGTTCTACTTGTTTTTCCACAAACAAACAAGCAAAAAAACTTTGTACAGCATAAAAACAGTGAGCATGAATGACATCAAGACATATCCAACATAGCACACATACACAGTCAAATAGTATCTCACAAGCTACAATACAGAACTAAATGGATTCACAAGCATAAGTAATCACCTCCCAGTCTTAGAAACATGACAAATTGTAATTTCTACCAGTGATCCTAGCAAGCATTTGTTCATAACATGCTACCTCCAACATTGATTCTATCCACTGTTTCAGAGTAGGAGTGGCATGACCCTTCCAAATTCTAAGGATTACTCTAGCTGCTGTAACAATACAAACAGTGATCAGTGCAAATTCCTCATTTGTTACATTAGGTAATTCTGTTCTATCGCCCAAGATACATATTCTTGGTGAAATTGGAATTGTTAACCCCAACCATTCCTCCAGATATTTCAAAACATCCTTGCAGAAAGGTAGCACTAATGTACATTCCCATATTGCGTGTAAAAATGTCCCAGTGTCTTTTTGGCATTTCCAACACAGAGAATCGTTGGTCAGCCCCATCTTATGAAGCCTTGTTGGTGTCCAATAAAACCTATGTAGTATCTTATATTGAGTAAGTTTCCCCCTGGCTTCCCTTATCTTCCTCCCTGAGCTGGACAAGATCTTAAACCAGGTATCATCCTCAATGTCACACTTAAGATCAATTTGCCATATTGTTCTGAGTGTTTTACAGTTTTTACTCTGCAGATACCTAAATATTGAGTTAAAAATGGCTGCTTTATGTTTGGGTAATTCCAAATACTCAGCTATTGGGTCCTTTCCTGGATTTTGTTGATAGCCGGTTAACAAACATTCTCTCAATTGTAAATATTTCCAGAAATCTCCCTTGTCTCAAACATCATATTTTTGTACCAAATCTGAGTATGATATTAAAACATATTCATTGTACAGATCACCTATAGTATGAATTCCTTTCATTAGCCACTGTTTCCAGTACACAGACTTCTTTCCTATCCGTAGCCTAGGATTGTGCCACAATGATGAGAATCCTTGTTTTAGATGTGAAACTCCACACCTACTGGTTGGTAGGTGATCAAATACTTATGTCATGCAATAAAATGCAAATTAATTACTTAAAAATCATACAATGTGATTTTCTGGATTTTTGTTTTAGATTCCGTCTCTCACAGTTGAAGTGTACCTATGATAAAAATGACAGACCTCTACATGCTTTGTAAGTAGGAAAACCTGCAAAATCGGCAGTGTATCAAATACTTGTTCTCCCCACTGTATATCGACATTACCTGAAAGGCCGCTCAGCAAGGAAGAAGCCACTGCTCCAAAACTGCCATAAAAAAGCCAGACTACGGTTTGCAACTGCACATGGGGACAAAGATCGTACCTTTTGGAGAAATGTCCTCTCGTCTGATGAAACAAAAATAGAACTGTTTGGCCATAATGACCATCGTTATGTTTGGAGGAAAAGGGGGGCTGCTTGCAAGCCGAAGAACACCATCCCAACCGTGAAGCACAGGGGTGGCATCATCATGCTGTGGGGGTGCTTTGCTGCAGGAGGGACTGATGCACTTCACAAAATAGATGGCATCATGAGGAAGGAACATTATGTGGATATATTGAAGCAACATCTCAAGACATCAGTCAGGAAGTTAAAGCTTGGTTGCAAATAGACAATGACCCCAAGCATACAAAATGGCTTAAGGACAACAAAGTCAAGGTATTGGAGTGGCCATCACAAAGCCATCACCTCAATCCTATAGAACATTTGTGGGCAGAACTGAAAAAGCGTGTGCGAGCAAGGAGGCCTACAAACCTGACTCAGTTACACCAGCTCTGTCAGGAGGAATGGGCCAAAATTCACCCAACTTATTGTGGGAAGCTTGTGGAAGGCTACCCGAAACGTTTGACCCAAGTGAAATAATTTAAAGGCAATGCTACCTAATACTAATTGAGTTTATGTAAACTTCTGACCCACTGGGAATGTGATGAAATAAATAAAAGCTGAAATAAATAATTATCTCTACTATTATTTTGACATTTCACATTTTTTAAATAAAGTGGTGATACTAACTGACCTAAGACAGGGAATTTTTACTAGGATTAAATGTCAGGAATTGTGAAAAACTGAGTTTAAATGTATTTGGCTAAGGTGTATGTAAATATTCGACTTCAACTATATAAATTTATGTATGTATATATGGGGGATTGGAAGTGATGCAGACAATTACATTGATGGAAGATACAATCTATCTGCAATATTAAAGCTGATCTACCCCCCAAAAAATGTATAATAATAATAATAATAATAATAATAATAATAAAGTTACATATATATATATATATATATATATAGGTAAGTGCATGGAAATCATTTGGTTTCTCCCGTTTGTGAGGTGTTTTCTTTGTTTATTAGAATGCAAATTATAAATTTGTTATTAGCCATTATTATGTAAAAATAGCAATACTATTGCCTTTCAAGTGAGCTATCACTGTTTTATTGAGAATGTGTAGAGGTGCTAATAGTTTATACCATAAACGGCTTGGTTGGCTGTAGTTAGACAGTGTGTAGAAGCCTTTAGGTTCGGTTGATGTAGAAATACAATATGAGTGTAATAAACCAATGTGACATGCAGAGACGGAGTTGGGGATCAATTCCAGTGAGACCATAGTAAGGTTAGAAAATTATCCAGAAATATTGTATGAGGATTTTGATTTAGTTAATTACCTGTAATATAACTGGAATTGGAATGGACAGAGTTGCCCCAAACTGCAGGCAATTATTGAGAGTGGAGTTTATTCAACAGGTGTGTGTATTCCAATGGTCCAACAGAGGGCGATGATGTCACACAATAACCTTTTACTCTGGATGACAGGATTCAATTCAAGTACCCAGTCCAAAAATAACCCATATCCCTATACAGCTTTGGTGTCACCAGCTCTGAAAAGACCAGATAGGTGTAAGCAATATATTTGGTGATGGCTACTCTAAGCCTTCCAATGAACTTAGGGGAGCATTGTCATATCGCTTACACCTCTAACATCTCCTTCAGGGCTACAAAAACCGAAGAGAAAGGGGCGAAGGGTTGTTTCTGGACTGGGCTATAGAGGGCAGTTTGTAATACATTTTTATTGTTGACAGTATACTGGAAATACAATTTAAGATGGTTGTATATTTTCAGTAACTACAGATGATGGTGATGGATGGATTGATGCTTTACTGTAATGAAGAGATTTGTTCCGTATCTTCTGTAACTTGAGAAATTAAAATGAGAAATAATATAAATGCAGGTTATTTTGCTCAAGTTTAATAACATTAACACACGATCCATTTTCTCTCTCACGTTCAGGATTCCATCTGTTATCTTCCTATTGATCCACAGTATATCAAATCAAATCAAATGTTATTCATCCCATGCTTCGTAAACAACAGGTGTAGACTAACAATGAAATGCTTACCTACGGGCCGTTCTCAACAATACAGAGAGAGAAAATAACACGTAATAATAAAAGTAATAATACATACACAATGACCCCCTTGTGTTGAGGGTCAGCGTGGCGGATGTGTTGTTACCTACTCTCACCACCTGGGGCCAGGAAGTCCAGGATTCAGTTGCAGAGGGAGATGTTCAGTCCCAGGGTCCTAACCTTAGTGATGAGCTTGGAGGGCACTATGGTGTTGAACGGTGAGCTGTAGTCAATTAACAGCATTCTCACATACGTGTTCCTCTTGTCCAGGTGGGAGAGGGCAGTGTGGAGTGCAATAGTGTCATCTGTGGATCTGTTGGGGTGGTATGCAAATTGCAGTGGGTCCAGGGTGTCTGGGATGATGGTGTTGATGTGAGCCATGACCAACCTTTCAAAGCATTTCATGGCTACAGATGTGAGTGCTATGGGACGATCCTCAAAAAATTATACAGCTGCACCATCGAGAGCATCCTGACTGGTTGCATCACCGCCTGGTATGGCAACTGCTCGGCCTCCGACCGCAAGGCACTACAGAGGGTAGTGCGTACGGCCCAGTACATCACTGGGGCCAAGCTTCCTGCCATCCAGGACCTCTATACCAGGCGGTGTCAGATGAAAGCCCTCAAAATTGTCAAAGACTCCAGCCACCCTAGTCATAGACTGTTCTCTCTGCTACCGCACGGCAAGCGGTACCGGAGTGCCAAGTCTAGGTCCAAAAGACTTCTCAACAGCTTCTACCCCCAAGCCATAAGACTCCTGAACAGCTAATCATGGCTACCCAGACTATTTGCACTGCCCCCCACCCCATCCTTTTACGCTGCTGCTACTCTGTTAATTATTTATGCATAGTCACTTTAACTCTGCCCACATGTACATATTACTTCAACTACCTCAACTAGCCGGTGCCCCCGCACATTGACTCTGCACCGGTACCCCCCTGTATATATAGCCTCCCTACTGTTATTTTATTTTACTTCTGCTCTTTTTTTCTCAACACTTTTTTTGTTGTTGTTTTATTTTTACTTTTTTGTTAAAAATAAATGCACTGTTGGTTAAGGGCTGTAAGTAAGTATTTCACTGTAATGTCTGCACCTGTTGTATTCGGTGCATGTGGCCAATACAATTTGATTTGATTTGATTTGATTAGACAGGTTAACTTGGCATTCTTGGGCACAGGGACTATGGTGGTCTGCTTGAAACATGTAGGTATTACAGACTGGGTCAGGGAGAGGTTGAAAATGTCAGTGAAGACACTTGCCAGCTGGTCAGCGCATTCTCTGAGAAATCCGTCTGGCCCTGCGACCCTGTGAATGTTAACCTTTTTAAAGTTCTGGTAGCCATTTTCTGTAGCCTGTCAACTATGCGTCTGTCTATCCCTGTTCTCTCCTCTCCGCACAGGCTATACAAACGCCTCACACCGCGTGGCTGCTGCCACTCTAACCTGGTGGTCCCTGCACGCACGACCCACGTGGAGTTCCAGGTCTCCGGCAGCCTCTGGAACTGCCGTTCTGCGGCCAACAAGGCAGAGTTCATCTCAGCCTATGCTACCCTCCAGTCCCTCAACTTCTTGGCGCTGACGGAAACATGGATTACCACAGAAAACACTGCTACTCCTACTGCTCTCCCCTCATCTGACCATGTGTTCTCGCATACCCCGAGAGCATCTGGTCAGCGGGGTGGTGGCACAGGAATCCTCATCTCTCCCAAGTGGACATTCTCTCTTTCTCCCCTGACCCATCTGTCTATCTCCTCATTTGAATTCCATGCTGTCACAGTCACTAGCCCATTCAAGCTTAACATCCTTATCATTTATCGCCCTCCAGGTTCCTTTGGAGAGTTCATCAATGAGCTTGACGCCTTGATAAGTTCCTTTCCTGAGGATGGCTCACCCCTCACAGTTCTGGGTGACTTTAACCTCTCTACGTCTACCTTTGACTCATTTCTCTCTGCTTCCTTCTTTCCACTCCTCTCCTCTTTTGACCTCACCCTCTCACCGTCCCCCCCTATTCACAAGGCAGGCAATATGCTTGACCTCATCTTTACTAGATGCTGTTCTTCTACTAATCTCACTGCAACTCCCCTCCAAGTCTCCGACCACTACTTTGTATCCTTTTCTCTCTCGCTCTCCTCCAACACTACTCACTCTGCCCCTACTCAGATGGTAATGCGTCGTCGCAACCTTCGCTCTCTCTCTCCCGCTACTCTCTCCTCTTCCATCCTATCATCTCTTCCCTCTGCTCAATCCTTCTCCCTCCAATCTCTGGATTCTGCCTCCTCAACCCTCCCCTCCTCCCTTTCTGCATCCTTTGACTCTCTATGTCCCCTATCCTCCCGGCCGGCTCGGTCCTCCCCTCCTGCTCCGTGGCTTGACGACTCATTGCGAGCTCACAGAACAGGGCTCCGGGCAGCCGAGCGGAAATGGAGGAAAACTAGACTCCCTGCGAATCTGGTATCTTTTCACTCCCTCCTCTCTACATTTTCTTCCTCTGTTTCTGCTGCTAAAGCCACTTTCGACCACTCTAAATTCCAAGAATCTGCCTCTAACCCTAGGAAGCTCTTTGCCACCTTCTCCTCCCTGCTGAATCCTCCTCCCCCTCCCACCCCCTCCTCCCTCTCTGTGGATGACTTCGTCAACCATTTTGAAAAGAAGGTTGACGACATCCAATCCTCGTTTGTTAAGTCAAATGACACCGCTGGTCCTGCTCACACTGCCCTACCCTATGCTTTGACTTCTTTCTCCTCTCTCTCCAGATGAAATCTTGCGACTTGTGACGGCCGGCCGCCCAACAACCTGCCCGCTTGACCCTATCCCCTCCTCTCTTCTCCAGACCATTTCCGGAGACCTTCTCCCTTACCTCACCTCACTCATCAACTCATCCTTGACCGCTGGCTATGTCCCTTCCGTCTTCAAGAGAGCGAGAGTTGCACCCCTTCTCAAAAAACCTACACTCGATCACTCCGATGTCAACAACTACAGACCAGTATTCCTTCTTTCTTTTCTCTCCAAAACTCTTGAGCGTGCCGTCTTTAGCCAACTCTCTTGCTATCTCTCTCAGAATGATCTTCTTGATCCAAACCAGTGAGGTTTCAAGACTGGTCATTCAACTGAGACTGCTCTTCTATGTGTCACGGAGGCTCTCCGCACTGCTAAAGCTAACTCTCTCTCCTCTGATCTCGTCCTTCTAGACCTATCTGCTGCCTTTGATACTGTGAACCATCAGATCCTCCTATCCACCCTCTCCGAGTTGGGCCTCTCCAGGGCGGCTCACTCTTGGATTGCGTCCTACCTGACAGGTCGCTCCTACCAGGTGGCGTGGCGAGAATCTGTCCATGTGCTCTCACCACTGGTGTCCCCCAGGGCTCAGTTCTATGGCCCTCTCCTATTCTCGCTATACACCAAGTCACTTGGCTCTGTCATATCCTCACATGGCCTCTCCTATCATTGCTACGCAGACGACACACAATTAATCTTCTCCTTTCCCCCTTCTGATAACCAGGTGGCGAATCGCATCTCTGCATGTCTGGCAGACATATCAGTGTGGATGACGGATCACCACCTCAAGCTGAACCTCGGCAAGACGGAGCTGCTCTTCCTCCCGGGGAAGGACTGCCCGTTCCATGATCTCGCCATCACGATTGACACCTCCGTTGTGTCCTCCTCCCAGAGTGCAAAGAGCCTTGGCGTGACCCTGGACAACACCCTGTCGTTCTCCGCTAACATCAAGGCGGTGACCCGATCCTGTAGGTTCATGCTCTACAACATTCGCAGAGTACGACCCTGCCTTACACAGGAAGCGGCACAGGTCCTAATCCAGGCACTTGTCATCTCCCGTCTGGATTACTGCAACTCGCTGTTGGCTGGGCTCCCTGCCTGTGCCATTAAACCCCTACAACTCATCCAGAACGCCGCAGCCTGTCTGGTGTTCAACCTTCCCAAGTTCTCTCACGTCACCCCGCTCCTCTGCACACTCCACTGGCTTCCAGTTGAAGCTCGCATCGGCTACAAGACCATGGTGCTTGCCTACGGAGCTGTGAGGGGAACGGCACCTCCGTACCTTCAGGCTCTGATCAGTCCCTACACCCAAACGAGGGCATTGCGTTCATCCACCTCTGCGGAAGCACAGTTCCCGCTCAGCCCAGTCAAAACTGTTCGCTACTCTGGCACCCCAATGGTCACTCACCACCTTCCGGAGACACTTGAAACCCCACCTCTTTAAGGAATACCTGGGATAGGATAAAGTAATCCTTCTACCCCCCCTTACCCCACCCCAAAAAAAATAAAAAATAAAATAATAATTGTTTATTGTAAAGTGGTTGTCCCACTGGCTATCGTAAGGTGATTGCAACAATTTGTAAGTCGCTCTGGATAAGAGCGTCTGCTAAATGCTGAAAATGTAAATGTAAATTGTAAAGGCCTTACTGACATCGGATACGGAGAGCGTGATCACACCGTCGTCTGGAACAGCTGGTGCTCTCATGGATGGTTCAGTTTTGCTTGCCTTGAAGCGAGCACAGAAGACATTTAGATCAAATCAAATTGCATTTGTCACATGCGCCGAATACAACAGGTGTATACCTTACAGTGAAATCCTTACTTACAAGCCCTTAACCAACAATGCAGTTTTAAGAAAGAATACCAACAAAAAATACAATATAAAATAATATAAAATAAAAGTAACACATAATTAAAGAGCAGCAGTAAAAATAACAATAGCGAGGCTATACAGGGGGTACCGGTACCGAGTCAATGTGCGAGGGCACCGTTTAGTCGAGGTAATTGAGGTAATATGTACATGTAGGTAGAGTTATTAAAGTGACTATGCATGGATAATAAACAGAGAGTAGCTGCAGTGTAAAAGAGGGGGGGGGCAATGCAAATAGTCTGGGTAGCCATTTGATTAGATGTTCAGGAGTCTTATGTCTTGGGGTTAGAAGCTGTTTAGAAGCCTCTTGTACCTAGACTTGGCGCTCCAGTACCGCTTGCCGTGCAGTAGCAGAGAGAACAGTCTATGTCTTGGGTGGCTGGAGTCTTTGACCATTTTTAGGGCCTTCCTCTGACACCGCCTGGTATAGAGGTCCTGGATGGCAGGAAGCTTGGCCCAAGTGATGTACTGGGTCGTACGCACTACCCTCTGTAGTGCCTTGCAGTCAGAGGCCGAGCAGTTGCCATACCAGGCAGTGATGCAACCAGTCAGGATGCGCTCGATGGTGCAGCTGTAGAACCTTTTGAGTATCTGAGGAACAATGCCAAATCTTTTCAGTCTCCTTAGGGGGAATAGGTTTCATCGTGCCCTCTTCACGACTGTCTTGGTGTGCTTGGACCATGTAAGTTTGTTGGTGATGTGGACACTCTCAACCTGCTCCACTACAGCCCTGTCGATGAGAATGGGGGCGTGCTCGGTCCTCTTCTTTTTCCTGTAGTCCACGATCATCTCCTTTGTCTTGATCACGATGAGGGAGAGGTTGTTGTCCTGGCACCACACGGCCAGGTCTTTGACCTCCTCCCTATAGGAGGTTGTGTCATCGGCAAACTTAATGATGGTGTTGGAGTCGTGCCTGGCCATGCAGTCATGAGTGAACAGGGAGTACAGGAGGGGACTGAGCATGCACCCCTGAGGGGACCCAGTGTTGAGGATCAGCATGGCAGATGTGTTGTTACCTACCCTTACCACCTGGGGGCGGCCCGTCAGGAAGTCCAGGATCCAGGTGCAGAGGGAGGTGTTTAGTCCCAGGGTCCTTAGCTTAGTGATGAGCTTAACACTGAGCTGTAGTCAATGAATAGCATTCTCACATAGGTGTTCCTTTTGTCCAGGTGTGAAAGGGCAGTGTGGAGCGCAATAGAGATTGCATCATCTGTGGATATGTTGGGGCGGTATGCAAATTGGAGTGGGTCTAGTGTTTCTGGGATAATGGTGTTGATGTGAGCCATGACCAGCCTTTCAAAGCACTCCATGGCTACAGATGTGAGTGCTACGGGTCGGTAGTCAATTAGGCAGGTTACCTTAGTGTTCTTGGGCACAGGGACTATGGTGGTCTGCTTGAAACATGTTTGTATTACAGACTCAGACAGGGAGAGGTTGAAAATGTCAGTGAAGACACTATAGAAAATTTGTGGGCAGAACTGAAAAAGCGTGTGCGATCAAGGAGGCCTACAAACCTGACTCAGTTACACCAACTCTGTCAGGAGGAATGGGCCAAAATTCACCCAACTTATTGTGGGAAGCTTGTGGATGGCTACCCGAAACGTTTGACCCAAGTTAAACAATTGAAATGCAATGCTACCAAATACTAATTGAGTGTATGTAAACTTCTGACACACTGGGAATGTGATGAAAGAAATAAAAGCTGAAATAAATAATTACTCTACTATTATTCTGACATTTCACATTCTTAAAATAAATCCCTGACCTAAGACAGGGAATTCTTACTAGGATTAAATGTCAGGAATTGTGAAAAACTGAGTTTAAATGTATTTGGCTAAGTTGTATGTACATTTCCGACTTCAACTGTATATATGTATGTATGTATATATGGGGGATTGGAAGTGATGCAGACAATTACATTGATGGAAGTTACAATCTATCTGCAATATTAAAGCTGATATACCCCCCCAAAAAATAAAAAATAAAATAATAATAATAATAATAATAATAATAATAATAATAATAATAATAATAATAAAGTTACTATGCATGGAAATCATTTGGTTTGTCCTGTTTGTGAGGTGTTTTCATTGTTTATTAGAATGCAAATTATGAATTTGTTTTGATTAAAAAAAGTATTAGCCATTATTATGTAAAAAGAGCAATACTATTGCCTTTTTATTTATTTTAATTCACCTTTATTTAACCAGGTAAGCCAGTTGAGAACAAGTTCTCATTTACAACTGCGACCTGGCCAAGATAAAGCAAAGCAGTGCGATAAAAACAACAACACAGAGTTACATATGGGGTAAAACAAAACATAAAGTCAAAAATACAACAGAAAATATTGTGATGTCACGAGAGGCTGTGTCCTGGAGGGACGTTACATCCCCCTGAGGTGGCTGCAAACCCAGACAGCTATGGCTCCATCTGCTGGTATGGTCGGGAACTCCACCCCTCTATGGCCAATCTTCCCACGCAGCTGAAACAAATGAGGAGCTGATGAGCTGAAGGTTTGGGGAAGGGAAGAGACACAGTCTCCAACCTGGGCTCTCTGGAGGACAAGAGTGCTGCATGTCCACTTCCATGAGGAATATAAGGATTTGGAGATACTTACCTTTGGGAAATACTCACCTTTGGATATATGCACCTGTGGAAATACGTGAGAGACATTTGGAAGGACTTTTTGCTGGGTTGGCCACTAGCTGCAACGTGGACTACAGTAAGGCTGGGGAAAAGTTATCTGAGCGAGTGAGAATTATGATTTTGGATGTGGAAGAGACATCCCTGAACTGTTAACCCTTAAAGAGCCACACGAGAACAGAATTTTGTTATATTTTCGTTAATTTCCCAAGACCTATAATAAAATCCTTGTTTTGTTTGAACCTTGTCTCCTTGCACTACTTGAGCAATCCCGCTGAAAGCTGTGTAGCCTCTCGTGACGTCACAATATATATACAGTGTGTGCAAATGTAGGAAGTTATGGAGGTAAGGCAATAAATAGGCCATAGTGCAAAATAATTACAATTAGTATTAACACTGGAATGATAGATGTGCAAGAGATGATGTGCAAATAGAGATACTGGGGTGCAAATGAGCAAAATAAATAACAATATGGAGATGAGGTAGTTGGGTGGGCTAATTTCAGATGGGCTGTGTACAGGTGCAGTGATCGGTAAGGTGCTTTGAAAACTGATGCTTAAAGTTAGTGAGGTAGATAACAGTCTCCAGCTTCAGAGATTTTTGCAGTTCGTTCCAGTCATTGGCAGCAGAGAACTGGAAGGAATGGCGGCCAAAGGAGGTGTTGGCTTTGGGGATGACCAGTGAGATATACCTGCTGGAGCGCATACTACGGGGTGGGTGTTGCTATGGTGACCAATGAGCTAAGATAAGGCGGGGATTTGCCTAGCAGTGATTTATAGATGGCCTGGAGCCAGTGGGTTTGGTGACGAATATGTAGTGAGGACCAGCCAACAAGAGCGTACAGGTCACAGTGGTGGGTATTATATGGGGCTTTGGAGACAAAATGGATGGCACTGTGATAGACTACATCCAATTTGCTGAGTAGAGTGTTGGAGGCTATTTTGTAAATGACATCGCCGAAGTCAAGGATCGGTAGGATAGTCCGTTTTACGAGGGCATGTTTGACAGCATGTGTGAAGGAGGCTTTGTTTGCGAAATAGGAAGCAGATTCTGGATTTAACTTTGGATTGGAGATGCTTAATGTGAGTCTGGAAGGAGAGTTTACAGTCTAACCAGACACCTAGGTATTTGTAGTTGTCCACATACTCTAGGTCAGACCCGTCGAGAGTAGTGATTCTAGTCGGGTGCGCGGGTGCCAGCAGCGTTCGATTGAAGAGCATGCATTTAGTTTTACTTGTGTTTAAGAGCAGTTGGAGGCTACGGAAGGAGTGTTGTATGGCATTGAAGCTCGTTTGGAGGTTTGTTAACAGTGTCCAATGAAGGGCCAGATGTATACAAAATGGTGTCGTCTGCGTAGAGGTGGATCTGAGAATCACCAGCAGCAAGAGCGACATCATTGATGTACACAGAGAAAAGAGTCAGCCCAAGAATTGAACCCTGTGGCACCCCCATAGAGACTGCCATAGGTCCAGACAACAGGCCCTCCGATTTGACACAATGAACTCTATCTGAGAAGTAGTTGGTGAACCAGGCGAGGCAGTCATTTGAGAAACCAAGGCTATTTAGTCTGCCAATAAGAATGCGGTGGTTGACAGAGTCGAAAGCCTTGGCCAGGTCGATGAAGACGGCTGCACAGTACTGTCTATTATCGATCGCGGTTATAATATCGTTTAGGACATTGAGCGTGGCTGAGGTGCACCCATGACCAGCTTGGAAACCGGATTGCATAGCGGAGAAGGTACGGTGTGATTCGAAATGGTCGGTGATCTGTTTGTTAACTTGGCTTTCAAAAACTTTCGAAAGGCAGGGCAGGATGGATATAGGTCTGTAACAGTTTGGATCTAGAGTTTCACCCCCTTTGAAGAGGGGGATGACCGCGGCAGCTTTCCAATCTCTGGGGATCTCAGACATTACGAAAGAGAGGTTGAACAGGCTAGTAATAGGGGTTGCGACAATTTCGGCGGCTAATTTTAGAAAGAAATGGTCCAGATTTTCTAGCCCAGATGATTTGTAGGGGTCCAGATTTTGCAGCTCTTTCAGAACATCAGCTGTCTGAATGTGTGTGAAGGAGAAGCGGGGCAAGTTGCAGTGGAGGGTGCAGAGCTGGTGACCGGGGTAGTGGTAGCCAGGTGGAAAGCATGGCCAGCCGTAGCAAAATGCTTGTTGAAATTCTCGACTATTGTAGATTTATCGGTGGTGATAGTGTTTCCTAGCCTCAGTGCAGTGGGCAGCTGGAAGGAAGTGCTCTTATTCTCTATATGGACTTTACAGTGTCCCAAAACTTTTTGGAGTTAGTGCTTCAGGATGCACATTTCTGTTTGAAAAAGCTAGCCTTTGCTTTCCTAACTGCTTGTGTATATTGGTTCCTAACTTCCCTGAAAAGTTGCATATCGCGGGGGCTATATGATGCTAATGCAGTACGCCACAGGATGTTTTTGTGCTGGTCATGGGCAGTCAAGTCTGAGGAGAACCAGGGGCTATATCTGTTCTTAGTTCTGAATTTTTTGAATGGGTCATGCTTATTTTAGATTGAGAGGAAAGCACTTTTAAAGAACAACCAGGCATCCTCTACTGACGGAATGAGATCGATATCCATCCAGGATACCTGGGCCAGGTCAAGTGAGCTATCACTGTTTTATTGAGAATGTGTAGAGGTGCTAATAGTTTATACCATAAACGGCTGGGTTGGCTGTAGTTAGACAGTGTGTAGAAGCCTTTAGGTTCGGTTGATGTAGAAATACAATATGAGTGTAATAAACCAATGTGACATGCAAAGACGGAGTTGGGGATCAATTCCAGTGAGACCATAGTAAGGTTAGAAAATTATCCAGAAATATTGTATGAGGATTTTGATTTAGTTAATTACCTGTAATATAACTGGAATTGGAATGGACAGAGTTGCCCCAAACTGCAGGCAATTATTGAGAGTGGAGTTTATTCAACAGGTGTGTGTATTCCAATGGTCCAACAGAGGGCGATGATGTCACACAATAACCTTTTACTCTGGACGACAGGATTCAATTAAAGTACCCAGTCCAAAAATAACCCATATCCCTATACAGCTTTGGTGTCACCAGCTCTGAAAAGACCAGATAGGTGTAAGCAATATATTTGGTGATGGCTACTCTAAGCCTTCCAATGAACTTAGGGGAGCATTGTCATATCGCTTACACCTCTAACATCTCCTTCAGGGCTACAAAAACCGAAGAGAAAGGGGCGAAGGGTTGTTTCTGGACTGGGCTATAGAGGGCAGTTTGTAATACATTTTTATTGTTGACAGTATACTGGAAATACAATTTAAGATGGTTGTATATTTTCAGTAACTACAGATGATGGTGATGGATGGATTGATGCTTTATTGTAATGAAGAGAATTGTACCGTATCTTCTGTAACTTGAGAAATTAAAATGAGAAATAATATAAATGCAGGTTATGTTGCTCAAGTTTAATAACATTAAGATCAATTTTCTCTCTCACGTTCAGGATTCCATCTGTTATCTTCCTATTGATCCACAGTATATCAAATCAAATCAAATGTTATTCATCACATGCTTCGTAAACTACAGGTGTAGACTAACAATGAAATGCTT
Source organism: Coregonus clupeaformis (assembly GCF_020615455.1). NCBI lineage: Eukaryota > Metazoa > Chordata > Actinopteri > Salmoniformes > Salmonidae > Coregonus > Coregonus clupeaformis. The sequence goes on from NC_059195.1 coordinate 23,047,920, forward strand.
ACCTACGGGCCGTTCTCAACAATGCAGAGAGAGAAAATAACACATAATAATAAAAGTAATAATACATACACAATGACCCCCTTGTGTTGAGGGTCAGCGTGGCGGATGTGTTGTTGCCTACTCTCACCACCTGGGGCCAGGAAGTCCAGGATTCAGTTGCAGAGGGAGATGTTCAGTCCCAGGGTCCTAACCTTAGTGATGAGCTTGGAGGGCACTATGGTGTTGAACGGTGAGCTGTAGTCAATGAACAGCATTCTCACATACGTGTTCCTCTTGTCCAGGTGGGAGAGGGCAGTGTGGAGTGCAATAGAGATTGTGTCATCTGTGGATCTGTTGGGGTGGTATGCAAATTGCAGTGGGTCCAGGGTGTATGGGATGATGGTGTTGATGTGAGCCATGACCAGCCTTTCAAAGCATTTCATGGCTACAGATGTGAGTGCTATGGGACGATTGTCATTTAGACAGGTTAACTTGGCATTCTTGGGCACAGGGACTATGGTGGTCTGCTTGAAACATGTTGGTATTACAGACTCAGACAGGGAGAGGTTGAAAATGTCAGTGAAGACACTTGCCAGTTGGTCAGCGCATGCTCGGAGTACACATCCTGGTAATCCGTCTGGCCTTGCGGCCTTGTGAATGTTGACATGTTTAAAGGTCTTACTCACATCGGCTACGGAGAGCGTGATCACATAGTCGTTCGGAATAGCTGATGCTCTCATGCATGTTTCAGTGTTACTTGCCTCGAAGCGAGCATAGAAGTCATTTAGCTCATCTGGTAGGCTCATGTCACTGGGCAGCACGCGGCTGTGCTTCCCTTTGTAGTCTGTAATAGTTTGCCTGTTTGATGGTTCGTCGGAGGGCATAGCGGGATTTCTTCTCCTTGAAAACGGAAGCTCTACCCTTTACCTCAGTGCGGATGTTGCCTGTAATCCATGGCTTCTGGTTGGGGTATGTACGTACAGTCACTGTGGGGACGACGTCATCAATGCACTTATTGATGAAGCCAGTAACTGATGTGGTGTACTCCTCAATGCCATCGGAAGAATCCCAGAACATATTCCGGTCTGTGCTAGCAAAACAGTCCTGTAGCTTAGTATCTGCTTCATCTGACCACTTTTTTATTGACCAAGTCACTGATGCTTCCTGCTTTAGTTTTTGCTTATAATCAGGAATCATGAGGATAGAATTATGGTCAGATGTGCTAAATGGAGGGCGAGGGAGAGCTTTGTCCGCTTCTCTGTGTGTGGAGTAAAGGTGGTCTAGAGTTTTTTTCCCTCTGGTTGCACATTTAACATGCTGGTAGAAATTAGGTAAAATTGATTTAAGTTTCCCTGCATTAAAGTCCCCGGCCACTAGGAGCGCCGTCTCTGGATGAGCGTTTTCCTGTTTGCTTATGGCCGTATACAGTTCATTGAGTGCGGTCTTATTGCCAGCATCGGTTTGTGGCGGTAAATAGACAGCTACGAAGAATATAGATGAAAACTCTCTTGGTAGATAGTGTGGTCTACAGTGTATCATGAGATACTCTACCTCAGGCGAGCAAAACCTTGAGACTTACTTAGATATCGTGCACCAGCTGTTGTTTACAAATATACATAGACCGCCACCCCTTCTCTTACCAGAAGCTGCTGTTCTATCCTGCCGATACAGTGTATAACCTGCCAGCTGTATGTTATTCATGTCTTTGTTCAGCCATGACTCGGTGAAACATAAGATATTACAGTTTTGAATGTCCCGTTGGTAGGATATTCGTGCCTGTAGTTCTTCCACTTTATAATCAAGCAATTGTAAATTGGCCAATAGTATTGATGGCAAAGGCAAATTAGCCACTCGTCGCCGGCTCCTTACCTAGCACCCCGTTCTCCTTCCGCGATATCTCCTTTTCTTTCTACTGCGAATGACGGGGATGAGGGCCCTGTCGGGTGTCTGGAGCAAATCCCTCTTGTCCAACTCAATAAAGAAAAAGTCTTCGTCCAGTTCAAGGTGAGTAATCGCTGTTCTGATGTCTAGAAGCTCTTTTCAGTCATAAGAGATGGTAGCAGCAACATTATGTGCATTAAAATCCCCTGGATGAGTTTTTTTTTGGTTGTGCATGGCCCTATACAGTGCGTTGAGTGCGGTCTTAGTGACAGCGTCAGTTTGTGGTGTTAAATAGACAGCTACGAAAAATGAAGATTAAAACACTCTTGGTAAATAGGATGGTCTACTGCTTATCATGAGGTATTCTAAGTCAGGCTAGCAGAACCTTGAGAATTCCTTATTATCATAGATTGCCCACCAGCTGTTGTTAACAAAGAGACACACTCTTACTGTTTGTGTGTGTGTTTATTTTCTTTCCCAGCACATAATGTAGTTCTACAATAACAGTAAGTGCCTATATAGTATAGCCTACCTATACCACAGGAGGCAGCTGAGGGGAGGACAGCTCATAATAATAGCCAGAACAAAGCAAATGGAATGGCATCAATCACGTGTTTGGTGCATTCGATACCATTCAATTTATTACGCTCCGTCCTCCACAATTAAGGTGCCACCAACCTCCTGTGACCTATACCTACAGAGCATTTGGAAAGTATTCAGATCCCTTGACTTTTTCCACATTTTGTTACATTACAGGCTTATTCTGGCATTTATTAAACGTTTTTTCCCCCCATTCAATCTAAACACAATACCCCATAATGACAAAGCAAATACAGGTCTGCAAAAAAATAATAAAATAACTGAAATATCACCTTTACATAAGTATTCAGATCCTTTACTCAGTACAGTTGAATCACCTTTGGCAGCGATTACAGCCTCAAGTCTTCTTGGGTATGACGCTACAAGCTTGGCACACCTGTATTTGGGGAGTTTCTCCCATTCTTCTCTGCAGATCCTCTCAAGCTCTGTCAGGTTGGATGGGGAGCATCGCTGCACAGCTATTTTCAGGTCTCTCCAGAGATGTTAAATTGGGTTCAAGTCCGGGCTCTGGCTGGGCCACTCAAGGACATTCAGAGACTTGTCCTGAAGCCACTCCTGAGTTGTCTTGTCTGTGTGCTTAGGTTCGTTGTCCTGTTGGAAGGTGAACCTTCGCCCCAGTCTGAGGTCCTGAGCGCTCTGGAGCAGGTTTTCATCAAGGATCTCTCTGTACCTTGCTCCATTCATCTTTCCCTCGATCCTGACTAGTCTCCCAGTCCCTGCCACTGAAAAACATCCCCACAGCATGATGCTGCCACCACCATGCTTCACCGTAGGGATGGTGCCAGGTTTCTTCCAGACATTCAGGTCAAAAAGTTCAATCTTGGTTTCATCAGACCAGAGAATCTTGTTTCTCATGGTCTGAGAGTCCTTTAGGTGCCTTTTGGCAAACTCCAAGCGGGCTGTCATGTGCCTTTTACTGAGGAGTGGCTTCCATCTGCAGAGATGGTTGTCCTTCTGGAAGGTTCTCCCATCTCCACAGAGGAATTCTGGAGCTCTGTCAGAGTGACTATCGGGTTCTTAGTCACCTCCCTGACCAAGGCCCTTCTCCCCCGATTGCTCAGTTTGGTCGGGCGGCCAGCTCTAGGAAGAGTCTTGGTGGTTCCAAACTTCTTCCATTTAAGAATGATGGAGGCAACTGTGTTCTTGGGGACCTTCAATGCTGCAGACATTTTTTGATACCCTTCCCCAGATCTGTGCCTCGACACAATCCTGTCTCGGAGCTCTACGGACAATTAAGGCTTTAACGTAACAAAATGTGGAAAATGGGAAGGGGTCTGAATACTTTCCAAATGCACTGTATACCCAACACATCCACTTTTTACCTGGCATGGTTAACCACTATAGTCCCTTTGATCTTCATGTCTAATATAAAGACCTTTGGTTGTGTTGAAATGCGTTATATGATTCAAACTAAAATGTCGGATCCAACAACCCTACCTGACCCTGCAGCGACAGGCCAAACGGATCCTGTTGTGTCTTGGACCATCTAAAAAGCATCACAGTGAACAGAATGATGTGAAGTCATCATCCTGTTAGAAACATATGGCAATGCATGATAATTTCCTTTGTATGATTTTTATTGAACGTTGAATGGTTATGATTATCACCGTTGTGAGAAAAAATGACAGACTGTAATATAAATAGATGATTTGAGTGGTTCTGAAAATACCACATGTGCCTTATTGTCTCGCACCTGGAAACATTCCAACACAGGAATTCCTGGAGTGACTAAAATGAATTCTATATTTGATGATGACATTTGAGCGTGTTGTTTCTGTTATTAGAACTGCAGTACTGTGTGTGAATGTGTGTGTGTATGTGTGTGTATGCGAGCATGTGTGTGTATGTGTGTGTGATCATGGCTGCTTGCATTGCCAAATAGCTTATTCATATGCCACGTTTAGGGCAGCCATAAGAACATTGTTAGCGTCAGTGTGACAAGCATTATGTTGCTCCTCTGTCTTGCTGTCAAATCAGTCCCCACATAATTATACCCCCAGGTTCAGGGCATGGAACTGTGTATGTGTGTGCTGATGAAGGAGACACACAGAGAGGAGACAGCCAGTGAGGGACAGATCAATCTCCAGAAACAAAGGAATAGTGTTTATTATGTTCACGTGTGAAGCAGCCAGTCGCGCTGTCAGTGGTGAGCTGCATTAAAAAGTCCTCAGACCAGCAAATTGTATGATTTCACATGGGAGGGTACAGTTTGAGGCCATAGCAAAGAACAAAGGCATTTCAGAGGAGTGAGTGAGTGTGTGTGTGTGCCTGTGTGTTTGTGTCCATTCCATTCTATTCCAAAATGGAACCCTCCCCCCATACCTTAACCTGGAAGATACAGTAGTTGACTCCTGATAAATTCAATGGTTTGGGACTGTCTTAAATGCACTCAAGAGTAAATAAAAATAGGGTTTTTGAATTGTGACCGTACCAATTTCTTTTCTCAAAGTATCTAACCCATAGTATTGAAATTACATCATTAGTAAAGTAGTAATACTTAATGATAACAAAACGTGTCAGTAATCATACACTCTAGCATGATAATAATATTAATAGTTTCAACATCAACAACAACCATATTGTCAGTTGCACAGAGTATTTAACATAAGCATTAACAGACCATTTCCCTTTAGAGTGCATATACAACTCCACAAAATGGCTTCCCATCAACAGAATGTTTCTCCGGATACCCCTCTTTTGCTCTCTGCTGCCCTTTGCGTTATAGTCCTCCGGCTGGGGACAAAGCAGTCATTTTGTAAGAGTCTGTCCTCTGAGAGTACATCAGCTGGTTGTATGGTTTGTCATGCTTAAAACAGATAGATGAAAGGCTGGGGCTGAGTGTGGTAAATGTTTATGATCTGGCTAGGAGACAGGGCTCCGGTGCAGTTAAAAACAGTTAATACACATACAGCATACAGTGAGGGAAAAAAGTATTTGATCCCCTGCTGATTTTGTAAGTTTTCCCACTGACAAAGAAATGATCAGTCTATAATTTTAATGGTAGGTTTATTTCAACAGTGAGAGACAGAATAACAACAAAACAATCCAGAAAAACGCATGTCAAAAATGTTATAAATTTATTTGCATTTTAATGAGGGAAATAAGTATTTGACCCCCTCTCAATCAGAAAGATTTCTGGCTCCCAGGTGTCTTTTTTACAGGTAACGAGCTGATATTAGGAGCACACTCTTAAAGGGAGTGCTCCTAATCTCAGCTTGTTACCTGTATAAAAGACACCTGTCCACAGAAGCAATCAATCAATCAGATTCCAAACTCTCCACCATGGCCAAGACCAAAGTGCTCTCCAAGGATGTCAGGGACAAGATTGTAGACCTACACAAGGCTGGAATGGGCTACAAGACCATCGCCAAGCAGCTTGGTGAGAAGGTGACAACAGTTGGTGCGATTATTCGCAAAATGGAACACAAAATAACTGTCAATCTCCCTCGGCCTGGGGCTCCATGCAAGATCTCACCTCGTGGAGTTGCAATGATCATGAGAACGGTGAGGAATCAGCCCAGAACTACACAGGAGGATCTTGTCAATGATCTCAAAGCAGCTGGGACCATAGTCACCAAGAAAACAATTGGTAACACACTACGCCGTGAAGGACTGAAATCCTGCAGCGCCCGCAAGGTCCCCCTGCTCAAGAAAGCACATATACAGGGCTGTCTGAAGTTTGCCAATGAACATCTGAATGATTCAGAGGAGAACTGGGTGAAAGTGTTGTGGTCAAATGAGACCAAAATCAAGCTCTTTGGCATCAACTCAACTCGCCGTGTTTGGAGGAGGAGGAATGCTGCCTATGACCCCAAGAACACCATCCCCACCGTCAAACATGGAGGTGGAAACATTATGCTTTGGCTGTGTTTTTCTGCTAAGGGGACAGGACAACTTCACCGCATCAAAGGGACGATGGACGTGGCCATGTACCGTCAAATCTTGGGTGAGAACCTCCTTCCCTCAGCCAGGGCATTGAAAATAGATCGGTATTCCAGCATGACAAAACACACGGCCAAGGCAACAAATGAGTGGCTCAAGAAGAAGCACATTAAGGTCCTGGAGTGGCCTAGCCAGTCTCCAGACCTTAATCTCATAGAAAATCTGTGGAGGGAGCTGAAGGTTTGAGTTGCCAAACGTCAGGCTTGAAACCTTAATGACTTGGAGAAGATCTGCAAAGAGGAGTGGGACAAAATCCCTCCTGAGATGTGTGCAAACCTGGTGGCCAACTACAAGAAACGTCTGACCTCTGTGATTGCCAACAAGGGTTTTGCCACCAAATACTAAGTAATGTTTTGCAGAGGGGTCAAATACTTATTTCCCTCATTAAAATGCAAATCAATTTATAACATTTTTGACATCATCATGTCTTTGTCAGTGGGCAAATGTACAAAATCAGCAGGGGATCAAATACTTTTTTCCCTCACTGTATCTATTCTGTCCCATGCTGCTTTTAAAGGCCCAGTGCAGTCAAAATTCTGTTTTTCCTGTGTTTCATATCATATTGTACAACAGCTGATGAAGCTAACACTGTAGAAGTGTGATTTTCTTTTCCTGATAGTTGCTGGTTGAAAAAATATTTTTGGGTAAAAAAATATTGTACACCTTTTTCTCCCCAATTGGTAGTTACAGTCTTGTCCCATCGCTACAACTCCCGTACAGACTTGGGAGAGGCGAAGGTCGAGAGCCATGCGTCCTCCGAAACATGACCCTGCCAAGCCGCACTGCTCGCTTAACCCAGAAGCCAGCCGCACCAATGTGTCGGACGAAACACCGTACAACTGGTGACCGTGTCAGCGTGCATGCGCCCGGCCTGCCACAGGAGTCACTAGAGCACGATGGGACAAGGACATCCCTGTCAGCCAAACCCTCACCTAACCGAGACTGGGCCAATTGTGCGTCGCCTCATGGGTCTCCCGGTCATGGCCGGCTGCGACACAGTCCGGGATCGAACCCGGATCTGTAGTGACGCCTCAAGCATTGCAGTGCCTTAGACCGCTGCGCCACTCGGGATGCTACACAGAACTTTCTTATCAGAAGGTTTGCATGGGTAGGAGTTTGGGCTTTCCATGGTGACATCACCATGCGGTAAATTGGTTAATAGACCAATAACAAAGAGAGTTCCAAACCTCTCTGCCAATAACAGCTCGTTTTCAGTTTCCCCCCTCCACACTCAGACCACTCTCAGACAATCCTAGCAAAATTATTGCTTGAGAAATAGTTTTTTGTTAAAAAGCAATTTTTGCCCATTTTAATGTAAATCTTTTTACCCAGAAATTATTTGATATTGATATAAAAATGGCTGCATTGGGCCTTTAATGATGTTTGTTGTTGTGTTGTTGGGCACTGGTGGGCTTTTATGATGTTGGCACCATATCGTTATTGATGCCTGTAATGAGTGGTGACTGGTGAGAGAGTGTGTGTTGTAAGATAAGGGATGTGTGCGTGAATGTGTGTGTGTGCATATGTGTTGTTATTGCCTGTAATGAGTGGTGAGAGGTTGGCTGAAACCCAAAAAGCAGTTAGTTGTTTGGGGTCTAAACAAATGGGAGGGAATGGAGGGTTGTATGGGATCCGGGGGAATCACATCTACCCTGGATGGATTATCAGAAATTACTCCTTTAGGGAACCTTGAGGAACCGAATGTTCTGCTCATTCTAGACACACATAATTGGGGATCAGGGTTCCTAATGGGTCTCAGGATGGGGACTGAGCCACTGGAAGAGGAATAGGAGCTCAGGTCTCAGAGTCTTGCAGTTGGGTCCAGACTGATAGGTAGTGAATTTAGGATTTAAAAAACAGTTTGACAAAGAGTCACGAGAATTAAGGTTCTCATGACAGACTTCTCGGTCAGGTCTAGTAAAACAAGTAGAACCATGGGTTAGTACATGGGGTTCCTCGATGGTTCTTAACTCCCCCTCCCCTCCCCTCCCCTCCCCTCCCCAATATGCCGGTTCTAAAAGCCCAGGGCGCTGGAGTCATTATCGCCAACAGGCATGATGGTTCTAGATGTGTCCATGGGTTGGGCCTAGACTCTTTGGCTTTAGAGTTCTATAGGGTACCAAGGGTTCCACTACTTGCAGATGAAGGCCAGCGGAGAAGTTAGGGCACTTGAATCATCATACAGGTTCTACAAAGGTGCGGGTTCTTCAAATTCTCGAGTTCTAGGATTCCACTCCTCACAGCTGCAGACTCACAGGGGTAGAAACTCTCAAAGGTTCTAAAAGGTTATTTTCTCTGCTCAGCTGCACTCCTCACAGTTGCAGGCAAGTATGTAGCGGTAGGTGGCGGTGATGCGCGTTCCTCCGGCGCAGCGGAGCCTCACAGCCTTCAGCTTGGAGGTGTGGGGCCTGCAGCAGAAACAGGTGCTCTTAAAGGGCTGCTTCAACACCGAACTGAAGGAGATGAGAGGGTCGGAGCGGGACGTGTGGCTGCAGTGGCCCTCGCACCGAGCCAGCAACACCATCTGGATAGGAGGAGAGGAGAGGGCAAGAGAGGAGGGTCGAGGGGAGAAAACATACATGACCACTTACATTTTAGTCATTTAGCAGACTATCTTATCCAGAGCGACTTACAGTTAGTGAGTGCATACATTATTATTTATTTTTTATACTCCCTGTGGGAATCAAACCCACAACCCTGGTGTTGCAAACACCATGCTCTACCAACTGAGCTACATCCCCTGCCGGCCATTCCCTAGACAACGCTGGGCCAATTGTGCGCCGCCCCATGGGTCTCCTGGTCGCGGCCGGCTACGACAGAGCCTGGATTCGAACCAGGATCTCTAGTGGCACAGACCACTGCGCCACTCGGGAGGCCACTTAAAGGGAGTTCAGAAAACAATAAAGTTATGTTATCCTGTTCAAGGAGCTGATGTCTATATACTGTAGTTCACAGTCAGGCTTTGTATTCTACTGTAATCTAAAGCCTGAAGTCTAACTCCCTGTCTGTGGCCTTGCACCTGCAGTGATAGGAGTCAGGCTGGTCACTCACACTGTTAGCACTGAAAGCTCAGGGTTAGTCACACACACGCGCATGCACGCACACAAACACACACACACACACACACACACACCACACACACACGTAAATCACATGAGTAACCTAGCCTGAGACATGAAGACTTGTGTTAGCTCCCTGAGCGCTCAGTAGGCTAACAGCAGTGACACAAACATACAGTATCATAGCCCTAATGAGTGATGTTGTTAAGTACTAATGACTCAGGGCTCCATCCCTTCCGTGTGTTTGTCTGTCAGAAGAACACCATGCTACATAACATGTCTGACCATTTTCATTGTGTACTACTGATCCTCATCTAGAGGTGATGGCCTGCCTTTCCATTGCACAGACACACACCCTCTGATGCCTCAACAGTGAATCATCACACAAACACACTTACCGGTACACACACACAAACACACACACATTGCTGTCGTGTCCGTAAGTGGACTCCTGTGTCATGTTCCCTGTCAGCTGCCTCGTGTCGCCACCGATGTCACCCTCTCTTACAATAGCTCATCTGGGGCCAGGGGATATGGATATCACACAAACGTTCTCTCTCTCTCTCTCTCTCTCTCTCTCTCTCTCTCTCTCTCTCTCTCTCTCTCTCTCTCTCTCTCTCTCTCTCCATCTCTCTCTTTCTGTCTCTCGTTCTCTCTCTCTCTGTTTCTCTCTCTCGTCTTTCTCTCCCTCTGGCTATAGCCTGTCTGGGGCTAGGGGTTATGACACAAACACACTTGCCGGCGACGACAGCAAGGGAGTTAGCAGCCACTTTATGAACATGTGTCCTCGTTAAAATAGCTGAGGACTAGACAATGAGCTATCAGCTAGGAAGAGTCTCAGGTATTTTGTTTTACGTTACAGCCTTATTCTAAAATGGATTAACTGACATTTTCCCCTCGTCAAGCTACAGACAATACCCTATAATGACAAAGCAAAAACAGGTTTTTAGAAAGTTTTGAAAATAAAAAACAGAAATACCTTATTTACATAAGTATTCAGACCCTTTGCTATGAGACTCGAAATTGAGCTCAGGTGCATCCAGTTTCCATTGATCATCCTTGAGATGTTTCTACAACTTGATTGGAGTCCACCTGTGGTAAATTCAATTGATTGGACATGATTTGGAAAGGTACACACCTGTCTATATAAGGTCCCACAGTTAACAGTGCATGTCAGAGCAAAAACAAAGCCATGAGGTCGAAGGAATTGTCCGTAGAGCTCCGAGACAGGATTGTGTCGAGGCACATATCTTGGGAAGGGTACAAACACATTTATGCAGCATTGAAGGTCCCCAAGAACACAGTGGCCTCCATCATTCTTAAATGGAAGAAATTTGGAACCACCTAGACTCTTCCTAGAGCTGGCCGCCCGGCCAAACTGAGCAATCAGGGGAGAAGAGCCTTGGTCAGGGAGGTGACCAAGAACCCGATGGTCACTGTGACAGAGCTCCATAGTTCCTCTGTGGAGATGGGAGAACCTTCCAGAAGGACAACTATCTCTGCAGCACTCCACCAGTCAGGCCTTTATGGTAGAGTGGCCAGACAGAAGCCACTCCTCAGTAAAAGGCACATGACAGTCCGCTTGGAGTTTGCCAAAAGACACCTAAAGGACTCTCAGGTCATGAGAAACAAGATTCTCTAATCTGATGAAACCAAGATTGAACTCTTTGGCCTGAATGCCAAGCGTCACGTCTGGAGGAAACTTGGCACCATCCTTACGGTGAAGCATGGTGGTGGCAGCATCATGCTGTGGGGATGTTTTTCAGCGGCAGGGACTGGGAGACTCGTCAGGATCGAGGGAAAGATGAACGGAGCAAAGTACAGAGAGATCCTTGATGAAAACCTGCTTCAGAGTGCTCAAGACCTCAGACTGGGGCAACGCAGGAGTGCTTCTTGACAAGTCTCTGAATGTCCTTGATTGGCACAGCCAGAGCCCGGACTTGAACCTGATCGAGCATCTCTGGAGAGACCTGAAAATAGCAGTGCAGCGAGGCTACCCATCCAACCTGACAGAGATTGAGAGGATCTGCAGAGAAGAATGGGAGAAACACCCCAAATACAGGTGTGCCAAGCTTTTGTTTAGCAAAAATTTCTAAAAACCTGATTTTGCTTTGTCATTATGGGGTATTGTGTGTAGATTGATGAAAAAAAACAAAAAACAATTTAATCAATTTTAGAATAAGGCTGTATTGTAACAATGTGGAAAAAGTCAAGGGGTCTGAATACTTTCCAAATGCAATGTATAGTGTGTGTTGAAGAGGGTGGGACTCAAGCTGCATCCCTTTTTTACCCCATGACCCCGAGGAAAGACATCTGTTTGTCTTTTTGCCAATTTTAACAGCACACTTGTTGTTTGTGTACATGGATTTTATAATGTCGTATGTTTTTCCCCGAACACTGCTTTCCATCAATTTATATAGCAGACCCTCATGCCAAATTGAGTCAGAATCTTTTTTGATACAACAAAGCATGAGAGTTTGTTTGTCAATTAGGGGGTGCAGGGTAAATACGTGGTCTGTCGTACGATAATTCAGTAAAAAGGCAATTTGACATTTGCTCAAGACATTGTTTTTACTGAGGAAATGTAGCAGTCTGCTGTTAATGCAGAGGATTTTCCCATGGTAGTTATTGGGGTAACATTTGTCTTCACTTTTGTGGATTGGGGTGATCAGTCCTTGGTTCCAAATATTGGGGAAGATCCCAGAGCTGAGGATGATGTTAAAGAGTTTAAGTATAGCCAATTGGAATTTGTGGTCTGTATGTTTTATCATTTCATTTAGGATACCATCAACACCACAGGCCTTTTTGGGTTGGAGGGTTTGTATTTTGTCCTGTAGTTTATTCAATGTAATTGGAGAATCCAGTGGGTTCTGGTAATCTTTAATAGCTGATTCTAAGATTTGTAATTGATCATGTATATGTATTTGCTGTTTGTTATTTTTTATAGAGACGAAACTATTTGAGTAGTGGTTTATCCATACATCTCCATTTTGGATAGACAGTTCTTCGTGTTGTTGTTTGTTAAGTGTGTTCCAATTTTCCCAGAAGTGGTTAAATTCTATGGATTCTTCGATTACATTGAGCTGATTTCTGACGTGCTGTTCCTTCTTTTTTATTTTTTCTTTGTGTATTTCTGTATTGTTTTTTAGTGTTTCACCATAAAGGCGTAGGCTCAGGTTTTCTGGGTCTCTGTGTTTTTGATTGGATATGTTTCTCAATTTCTTTGTTAGAGTTTTGCATTCTTCATCAAACCATTTAACATTTTTGTTAACTTTCTTAGGTTGTTTTCTTGAAATTTTGGGGTTTGATAGGGAAGCTGAAAGGTCAAATATACAGTTTCTACTGCCAAGTTTACACCTTCTCTATTGCAGTGAAACGTTTTGTCCAGGAATTTGTCTAAAAAGGATTGGATTTGTTGTTGCCCAAATGTTTTTTTGGTAGGTTTCTACACTACTTTCCTTCCATCTATAGCATTTCTTAATAGTATGCAGTTTGTTGGGCTTTGATGCCTCTTGGTTGAGTGTTGCTCTGTTCAAGTAGACTGATTTTGCTGTGATCTGATAGGGGTGTCAGTGGGCTGATTGTCAAAGCTCTGAGAGACTCTGGGTTGAGGTTGGTTGAGGTCTACAGTACCACTGCCAAGGGATGAGTTGTAGGTGTACCTACCATAGGAGTCCCCTCGAAGCCTACAATTGACAATGTACAGACCCAGTGTGTGACAGAGCTGCAATAGTTGTGATCCATTTTTGTTGGCTGTTTTGTCATAGTTTTGTCTAGGGGGGCATATTTGGGAGGGAATGCTGTCACCTCCAGGTAGATGCTTGTCCCCCTCTGAGAATGTCTGGTTCTTGTCCAGTTCTGGCGTTTAGGTCACCCCAGACTAGTACGTGTCCCTGGAATTGAAATTGATTGACCTTTCCCTCTAGGATGGAGAAGCTGTCTTCAATAAAGTTTGGGGATTCTAGTGGGGGTTTATAGGTAGCACACTGGATAACATTTTTCTCTGTTGAGATTATTTCCTTTAAAATTTCTAGCCAAATGTGGGGGTTGGGCCAGTTGCTCTGCTCACCTCCTGGATTTATGTGTGATTGTCTTGTTGAGGTCCTCGTTGTGGGGGTTGGGGGCATGGGAGGGGCAGGAGGGGCGCAGGCCTGATCTGGGGATGATCAATATGGGTTGTGGCCATGGTTGGTTTGGGAGGGTGTTAACTGGTTGAGGTGGGGGTGGGTGGATGTGCCTGGTGGTGCTGTGCTCTGGATGTAGGGCTGTTGCTCCTGTGTGAGGTGCTGGGACTGCGGTTGAGGGCAATATCTTTCAGGGTCCTTTCAAAAGTAGGGACTGCTGCTTTGTAGAGGTGGACCTGGTCATAAAGGCTGTTCAAGTCCAGGGTGGATTTGTGGGCCAGGTAAGCATTTGGTTTGCCACTGTAAGGAAGCAGGGTGAAAGTATTTTCTAGGTGAGTCATGCTCCTGGTGTGTGTGAGGTGTTAGATGTGGGCCACACTGCAGACATTTGCTGCTCTCTCTGTGGGGGCTCATTTTAATTTTGGCCTAGGTGAGGAACTCACACAGAAAGAGAGAGACTGCACTTATTGAACAGACTGCACTTATCTACCTCTGCCAGGGGTTTGGTTTGGATGTTTGGAGCAGATTTCTGTTCTGATATTTATCATGTAAAACCTCCTGCTCCTTTGTCAGCTGGACTGGCACTGTTATCTAAAACAGCTTGTTAGTAGGAGCACTGGGGGTGGACGACTGGATTATCTTACTGTGTGCGTGTGTATGACTTACAGGGAGGTCTGACCTCCTTTATCATTATGTATCTGCTAGTGTATCCTTGTCTGTGTGTGAGAGAGCGTGTGTGCACATGCTATTGTGTTTCTGTGCACATTCTGCCGGCTTACCTTGGAGTTACATTTGTAGATGGGGTGTGTGATGGTCTCTACGAAGTGATGCCTCATACAGCGGTCTGGGTCTGTGTCTCCCAGGTGTGTGTTGTGTCCGCTCTCTGCCTTACTGCTGCTGGCTTGCACTACCACCAATAGGGGGCAGAAAACCAGCAACAGCACCAGCCCTGAGGAGGGAGAGAGGGGGGCTGGGGGCCACATACTGGGGCCAGGGAGGGCTGGGGTGGGTGGGACAGGGGGTAGGGGGGTAAAGTCTAAGAGGCACGGAGGAACTTTAGAGGTGACACAAAGAGGGCGAAAGAGGGACTCTCTGTCCACTTCTTTTTTTATTTCTCTCTGTTTGTCTGTTTGTCTCTCTTCTCACTGGGAGTGACTTTTCTTTCTTTTTTTCTGTCTCTTTTTTGTTCTCTTTACTGACGTGAAGGAGTGAGGTGTTCCTTTGTCCTCTCTCTAATGGTATTGGTGTGGAGCTCCTAGCCCTGGCCCAGTGTGCTGCTGGGTGGTACAGAGTCTGGTCTGTGCGTCCTCACACCGGACCTCTCCATATCTCCTGTCTGTATGTCTCGATCTGGGGATAGAGGGAAATAATAAAGGGTGGGTAGATGGGTAAACTCTATTCTTTAAAGCACCTTTTCTCAAACTAAAGAGATTGACATCAAAAGTACTGCTGGTTTACATCTTTCACCTCTAATCATGGACTGATTTAGACCTGGGATACCAGGTGAGTGGAATCCCTGACCAATCAGTGGTATGAATTAATCTATTAACAGAGGAGAGAGAAAATCAGAAGAGCTCTGGACCTTGAAGTATTTTATAAAGATGCCCACTTTGCGCTTTTCTTTGGCTCCTCATAGACTACACAGGGGATGCATTGTTTCCAAACATTTGTGATTTGATTTATACAATTGTTACAGTAGCTATTTAAGTTTTGTGGCAGGATATGGTTGGATCTAAATTGATTTCACAGCTATTTGTGTTTTCAAATCCTTTCTAGTCCTTGAAGAAATTCCGCTCCCACAGACCTCGCCTGGTCCAACTCATATTGCTTATTATTTAGTATTTTTTATATTGCCTCACTAAGCATTTGACATCAGGCGACGTCTTTTGGACGCCTTTTTTTGGTCCTCTGTCTTTTTTTGGTCCTCCGTCTTTTTTTGGTCTTCCGTCTTTTTTCCCCGCTATTTGGGGTGTGTGGTCCGGCACGGACCGTACCAAATCTGAACCAATCATAGATGTCCACAGACGTCCGGTCTGGACCGGCCTATATTTGGCCCAAACATAGATGCTCAGATTTGGTCCGGTCTGGACCATCCTTGATTTAGCTCAAACATAGACGTCTATAAATGGTTCAGATTTGGACAGCACAGTACACAGAGATAGGCAGTATTTCTGTTACATGTATTTGAAATATGTATTTGAATTACTTTGGAGTATTTTGCAATTTTAATTACATTGGGCTGAACTACACTTCAATTTATTTTGTATGTTCAAAATACTGTTATTTGTATTTTCAAAATACTTCTCTATACCATTTTTTATAGCATTCATATTTTGTGGCCCCTCTTTCACCCTGCATTGGTATCAGACGTTTGATAGCACTATGGTTTGATAAAAGTGTCCGCTAAATTAACTAAATATAAATGAATATGTAAAAATGAACAATTGCAAAGCATGCTGAGTATTATTCTAATGAGCTCTGCCCCGAAACACTACACAGTGTGCTTTGCAGTTCATTTTGGTATTTTCATTTTCACATATTCATTAAAGATTTTGTCATTTAGCAGACGCGTATCCAGAGTGACTTGCTCAACCAAGGTAGTTAAACAACAACATATCACAGTCATAAGAAGTTAAATGTTTTCGTTACTGAGAATGTTCAGGCCGGCTACTTGCAAACGTATTTTAATTGTAGTTTATTTTGCTACATTGATCTTTATGGTATTTTCTATCTGTATTTTGTAATTGTATTTTGCCATTTTTGCCCATCCCTGTCAGTACAGCACAGTACAGAACAGTACAGTCGAGCACAGCAGAATACAGTACATTACAGTACACAATACAGTAAAGAAAAGGAGAGTATAGTACAGTAGAGTACAATACAGTACAATACAGTAGAGCACACTAGAGTAAAGTTAAGAAAAGTTAAGTATAGTGTACTGTATTGTACCCTACTTAACTCTAATGTACTCCAGTCTACTGAACTAAACTGTACTGTACTCTACTCTACTGAATTAAACTATACTGTACTCTACTGTACTCTACTTTACTGAATTAAACTCTACTGTATTGTACTGTACTCTACTGAAAACAACTATACTGTACTCTACTGTACTCTACTAATCAATCAATCAATCAAATGTATTTATAAAGCCCTTTTTACATCAGCAGATGTCACAAAGTGCTGTACAGAAACCCAGCCTAAAACCCCAAACAGCAAGCAATGCAGTTGTAGAAGCACGGTGTCTAGGAAAAGAAAGGCAGAAATCTAGGAAGAAACCTAGAGAGGAACCAGGCTCTGAGGGGTGGCCAGTCCCCTTCTGGTTGTGCCGGGTGGAGATTATAACAGTACATGGCCATTAAGGCCAGATTTTTCTCTAAGATGTTCAAACCTTCATAGATGACCAGCAGGGTCAAATAATAATCACAGTGGTTGTAGAGGTTGCAACAGGTCAGTACATCAGGAGTAAATGTCACTTGGCTTTTCTTAGCCGGGCATTTAGCGGTTGAAATAGCAGGTGCGGTAGAGAGAGAGAGAGTTGAAAACAGCAGGTCTGGGACAAGGTAGCACATCCGGTGAACAGGTCAGGGTTCCATAGCCGCAGGCAGAAGAGTGGAAACTGTAGCAACAGCACGACCAGGTGGACTGGGGACAGCAAGGAGTCATCAGGCCAGGTAGTCCTGAGGCATGGTCGTAGGGCTCAGGTCCTCCGGGAGGGGAGGGAGAGAGGGAGAGAGAGAGAATTAGTGGGAGCATACTTTTTTGTAAATTTTCTGGTTCAAGGTTAGGCTTTTTCAAGAGAGGCTTTATTACTGCCACTTTTAGTGAGTTTGGTACACATCCCGTGGATAGGGAGCCATTTATTATGTTCAACATAGGAGGGCCAAGCACAGGAAGTAGCTCTTTCAGTAGTTTAGTTGGAATAGGGTGCAGTATGCATCTTGACGGTTTAGAGGCCATGACTATATTCATGAATGTGTCAAGACATATAGGATTAAAAAACATGAGCGTCTCCATTGATCCTAGGTCCTGGCAGTTTTGTGCAGACTCAGGACAGCTGAGCTTTGGAGAAATACGCAGATTCTAAGAGGAGTCCGTAATTTGCTTTCTAATGATCATGATCTTTTTGTCAAAGAAGTTCATGAATTCATCACTGCTGAAGTGAAAGGCATCCTCTCTTGTGGAATGCTGCTTTTTAGTTAGCTTTGCGACAGTATCGAATATACATTTTGGATTGTTCTTATTCTCCTCAATTAGGTTGGAAAAATAGGATGATCGAGCAGCAGTGAGAGCTCTTCGATATTGCACTGTACTTTCTTTCCAAGCTAGTAGGAAGACTTCCAGTTTGGTGGAGTGCAATTTCTGTTCCAATTTTCTGGATGCTTGTTTCAGGGCTCTGGTATTTTCTGTATACCAGGGAGCTAGTTTCTTGTGACAAATGTTTTTTGTTTTTAGGGGTGCGACTGCCTCTAGGGTATTATGCAAGGTTAAATTTAGATCCTTGGTTAGGTTATTAACAGATTTTTGTACTCCAACGGCCTTGAGTAGGTGGAGGGAGTCTGGGAGGGCCTCTAGGAATCTTTGGGTTGTCCGAGAATTTATAGCACAGCTTTTGATGGCCCTTGGTTGGGATCAGATTATTTGTTGCGATTGCAAACGTAATAAAATGGTGGTCCGATAGTCCAGGGTTATGAGGAAAAACATTTTAGATCCACAATATTCCACGGGACAAAACTAGATCCAGGGTATTACTGTGGCAATGAGTAGGTCCGGAGACATGTTGGACAAAACCCAATGAGTCGATGTCTCCGAAAGCCGTTTGGAGTGGGTCTGTGGACTTTTCCATGTGAATATTAAAGTCACCAAAAATTAGAATATTATCTGCCATGACTACAAGGTCCGATAGGAATTCAGGGAACTCAGTGAGGAACTCTGTATACGGCCCAGTTTAGTTTACTGAATTAAACTATACTGTACTGGAATGTGCTCTACTGAATAAAACGTTATTGTCCTGTACCATACCATACCGTACTGTATTGTACTATACTGTACTCTTCTGTGTTCTACTTTGCTCTACTGTACTAAACTGTACTGTGACGTTCAAACTTGTCAAACAAAGCCTAGACGTCTATAATTACTTCAGGTTTGGATCTGGTCAGCAAAAAAAAATAATACCCAGCATGCTTTGCTAGTGTTTGTTTTTACATTTACATTTTGCTCATTCAGCAGACGCTCTATCCAGAGTGACTTACAGTCAGTGCATTCAACTAAGGTAAATAAACAGCAATATATCACAGTCATAGCAAGATACAATATTATGTAACCATTACTCAGAATGTTATTGTAGTTGAAGTGGTCTGTTGGTTTATTCTGGTTGTAAGACTATTTTAAACATTATTGATGTTAGTAGTAAAGAATTTAAGCAAGTGCGTGTGCGTGTGCGTGATGGCAATACTACGTATTTTGTTACGCTCTTCCATTGACTCCTCTTTCATGTTCAGAGGTGTGAAAATTCATTATTGTGATATTATGCTTACTTACTTGAGAATGTATGGTTGTAGAAATCTGGACATAGAATCAATGACAAAAAAATTGTTTTCATTGTCTCTAAATGACATCTTTTCAACGTCTGAAAAATATGTATTTTTACCTTCTATACAGCACTTAAAATGCATCTGATTTCATTGTCCAGAAAGTAAGTATTTTCAACCTCCGGAAAATACGTATTTTTTACGTCCGTATAAGATATCTTTTAAATTTTTGATGTCCGGAAAAGGTCTTCTAACCTTCATTCAGCACCTAAAATGCATGTGATGTCAATGTCTGGTCCACATCTAGCTCAGACAGAGGCTAGTCAGAGGTAGTCTGCCAACACTGAACACACACAGACTGCTCAAAACAAATCACCATACATCATACACTAGATATTGATGATGATTAAGATATTTTTAAGAAAGGTCAACAGAGAATGTATTTCCTAACTGCACCTATTTTTAATGTTGACCATACCATCCTGGTTCTCTTTTACAAGTAATTCATTGAGGGCATTCTGTCCTACTACATGACCTGCTGGTTTGGGAATGCCAAGGTGGCACAGAAAAATCGTCTGAGCAAGATAGTCAGGTCTTGCGGAACAATCATAGGGCAGCAAGAGCTGTCATCTCCCTAGGCAGAGTCCTCCAGAAGGCAAACAAAAAATAATTTGACACTTCCCACCAGGGTTGGGGTCAATTCCACAAATTCAGTTCCAATGCAATTCCCTCTTCCTATAAATTCCATAATAATAATATGCCATTTAGCAGACGCTTTTATCCAAAGTGACTTACAGTCATGTGTGCATACATTTTTACGTACGGGTGGTCCCGGGGATCGAACCCACTACCCTGGCATTACAAGCGCCATGCTCTACCAATTGAGCTACAGAGGACCACCCATCAATTCAATTCAAATTCCATAGCAGTTCTTCAATTCAGAGCCAATTCAAAACTACAATTCCCAATTCAATATTCTGCCACAACAATTCACTCAATTCAATTAATCATAAATTCCAATTCTAAGTCAATTCAAAAATACAATTCCTAATTCATTATTTTGCCAGAACAATTCACTCAATTCAATTAATCTCAAATACTAATTCTAAGTCAATTCAAAACTACAATTCTTAATTAAATATTCTGCCACAACAATTTATATAATTAAATTCCCTCTCTAGACCAATTCCCTGAATTTAAATTCCTTCACTTCCTTTAAGTCAAGTCCAACTCAACCCAACTACCTCAACTCACGGCAGATTCCAAAGACAAACTTAACTTCTTAACGAACTAGGAGGGAATATTTCTTTAGTAAACCTAAAAAATAAATACAAAATAATAATAATTGTATTGATATTTTTTGCTGCAATCAATGTACATAAAAAAACTGAACTACAAACAAAGAATTTGAAAAATGGACACGTAAAAGCTGCATGCTGGGAAATATGTTAATCATCCCCATGACACATTTAAAATGTATTTAAAATGTGTAAGGCTAAAAGTAAGCAATACAACATGTTATAGTCCTCTGTAGCTCAGTTGGTAGAGTATGGATCTTGCAATGCCAGTATAGAGTGTTTGATTCCTGCGATCACCGTTATGTAAAAAATGTATGACTGTAAGTTGCTTTGGGTTATAGTGTGTCCTATGACATATGTTGTGGAATTTTAAAGAAATAATAGAGTAAACAATACTCAGTGGAATTCCATATAAAATGTGTCATATACAGTGCATTTGGAAAGTATTCAGACCCCTTGACTTTTTCCACATTTTGTTACGTTACAGCCTTATTCTAAAATGTATTAAATTGTTTTTTTCCCTCATCAATCTACACACAATACCCCATAATGAGCAAAAACAGGTTTTGAGAACTTTTTGCACATTTATAAAAAATTAAAATAAACTGAAATATCACATTTACATAAGTATTCAGACCCTTTACTCAGTACTTTGTTGATGCAGCTTTGGCAGCGATTACAGCCTCGAGTCTTCTTGGGTATGATGCTACAAGCTTGACACACCTGTATTTGGGGAGTTTCTCCCATTCTTCTCTGCAGGTCCTCTCAAGCTCTGTCAGGTTGGATGGGGAGTGTCACTGCACACCTATTTTCAGGTCTCTCCAGAGATGTTCGATCAGGTTCAAGACCGGGCTGGTTGGGCCACTGAAGGACATTCAGAGACTTGTACCGAAGCCACGTTGTCTTGGCTGTGTACATAGGGTCGTTGTCCTGTTGGAAGGAGAACCTTCGCCCCAGTCTGAGGTCCTGAGTTCTCTGAAGCAGGTTTTCATCAAGGATCTCTCTGTACTTTGCTCAGTTCATCTTTCCCTCGATCCAGACTAGTCTCCCAGTCCCTGCCACTGAAACACATCCCCACAGCATGATGCTGCCACCACCATGCTTCACCGTAGGGATGGTGCCAGGTTTCCTCCAGACGTGACGCTTGGCATTCAGGCCAAAGAGTTCAATCTTGGTTTCATCAGACCAGAGAATCTTGTTTCTCATGGTCTAAGAGTCAAATCAAATCAAATCAATTTTTATTTGTCACATGTGCCGAATACAACAGGTGTAGACCTTACAGTGAAATGCTTACTTACAAGCCCTTAAACAACAATGCAGTTTTAAGAAAGAGTACATAAAAAAAATGAAATCAAAGTAACAAATAATTAAAGAGCAGCAGTAAAATAACAATAGCGAGGCTATATACAGGGAGTACTGGATCTGAGTCAATGTGCGGGGCACCGGTTAGTCAAGGTAATTGAGGTAATATGTACATGTAGGTAGAGTTAATAAAGTGAATATGCATAGATAATAAAATAATAAACAGAGAGTAGCAGCAGCGTAAGAGGGGAGGGGGGCAATG
The DNA here is from genome assembly GCF_020615455.1 of Coregonus clupeaformis. Lineage (NCBI taxonomy): Eukaryota > Metazoa > Chordata > Actinopteri > Salmoniformes > Salmonidae > Coregonus > Coregonus clupeaformis. Next base: position 23,069,898 of record NC_059195.1, read on the forward strand.
CAAATAGTCTGGGTAGCCATTTGATTAGATGTTCAGGAGTCTTATGGATTGGGGGTAGAAACTGGGCCGTACGCACTACCCTCCGTAGTGCCTTGCGGTCGGAGGCCGAGCAGTTGCCATACCAGGCAGTGATGCAACCAGTCAGGATGCTCTCGATGGTGCGGCTATAGAACCTTTTGAGGATCTGAGGACCCATGCCAAATCTTTTCAGTCTCCTTAGGGGGAATAGGTTTTGTCGTGCCCTCTTCAAAACTGTCTTGGTGTGGTTGGACCTAGTTAGTTTGTTGGTAATGTAGACACCAAGGAACTTGAAGCTCTCAACCTGCTCCACTACAGCCCCGTCGATGAGAATGGGGGAGTGCTCGGTCCTCTTCTTTTTCCTATAGTCCACAATCATCTCCTTTGTCTTGATCACGTTGAGGGAGAGTTTGTTGTCCTGGCACAACACTGCCAGGTCTCTGACCTCCTCCCTATAGGCTCTCTCGTTGTTGTAGGTGATCAGACCTACCACTGTTGTGTCATCGGCAAACTTAATGATGGTGTTGGAGTCGTGCCTGGCCATGCAGTCATGAGTGAACAGGGAGTACAGGAGGGGACTGAGCATGCACCCCTGAGGGGCCCCCGTGTTGAGGATCAGCGTGGTGGATGTGTTGTTACCTACTCTTACCACCTGGGGGCGGCCCGTCAGGAAGTCCAGGATCCAGTTGCGGAGGGAGGTATTAGTCCCAGGGTCCTTAGCTTTGTGATGAGCTTTGAGGGCACTATGGTGTTGAACACTGAGCTGTAGTCAATGAATAGCATTCTCACATAGGTGTTCCTTTTGTCCAGGTTTGAAAGGGCAGTGTGGAGCGCAATAGAGATTGCATCATCTGTGGATCTGTTGGGGTGGTAGGCACATTGGAGTGGGTCTAGTGTTTCTGGGATAATGGTGTTGATATGAGCCATGACCAGCCTTTCAAAGCACTGCATGGCTACAGACGTGAGTGCTACGGGTCGGTAGTCATTTTGGCATTTTGTCATGTGCCTCTTTACTGAGGAGTGGCTTCCGTCTGGCCACCCTACCAAAAAGGCCTGATTGGCGGAGTGCTGCAGAGATGTTTGTCCTTCTGGAAGGTTCTCCCATCTCCACAGAGGAACTCTGGAGCTCTGTCAGAGTGACCATCGGATTCTTGGTCACCTCCCTGACCAAGGCCCTTCTCCCCTGATTGCTCAGTTTGGCCAGGTGGCCAGCTCTAGGAAGAGTCTTGGTGGTTCCAAACTTCTTCCATTTAAGAATGATGGAGGCCACTGTGTTCTTGGGGACCTTCAATGCTGCAGACATTTTTTTGTACCCTTCCCCAGATCAGTGCCTCGACACAATCCTGTCTCGGAACTCTATGGACAATTCCTTCGACCTCATGGCTATGTTTCTGCTCTGACATGCACTATCAACTGTGGGACCTTAAATAGACAGGTGTGTGCCTTTCCAAATCATGTCCAATCAGTTGTATATATCACAGGTGGACTCCAATCAAGTTGTAGAAACATCTCAAGGATGATCAATGGAAACAGGATGCACCTGAGCTCAATTTCGAGTCTCATAGCAAAGGGTCTGAATACTTATGTAAATAAGATATTTCTGTTTTTTCTAAAACCTGTTTTCACTTTGTCATTATGGGGTATTGTGTGTAGATAGATGAGGAAAAATATAAATGTTATCCATTTTAGAATAAGGCTGTAACATAACAAAATGTGGAAAAAGGGAAGGGGTCTGAATACTTTGCGAATGCACTGTATAAGGCATCCGTAAGAGATAGTTCACCAAAGAGACAATGTCATAGTTCATAGACTGCTTAAGGGCAAGGAAATCAATATGTACTTCACTTTAGTTGGACCATAATAACCTAACTGGAACTATTTTGAAAATAATGTATATGCAGTATGTATATCATTATAATTATTTGATTTAAAACAAAGTTTGCATTCAATTTCAATGCTAAATGCATTAACTCCAGTAACAGGAATTTGCACAATTATAATACAATAATACATCAATTCCAGAATTGAATTTGGAATTTGAAATTAAATTTGAATTGACCACAACCCTGCTTTCCACTTACTCCATCCTAAATTCCAGCCCCTCCCTTCTGGCCGCAGGTACAGACCACTAAATGTCAAAACAAACAGAGCCAGAAACTATTTTATTCCGAATGCAATATTGCAACTTAACTAAATGTTCAACTAATTGCACTTCAGCACTCACACTTTAACGTGTACAGGTAGCCTTATTCTGACATTGTTATTATGAAATTGCGCTGATCCATCCTACTTGCTTGTAAATATCCTTTGCTATTTATATATATACAGTGCATTTGGAAAGTATTCAGACCCCTTGACTTTTTCTAAAAGGGAAGGGGTCTAAATACTTTCTGAATACTTTCCTCACTGTATATATATACAGTGAGGGAAAAAATTATTTGATCCCCTGCTGATTTTGTACGGTTGCCCACTGACAAAGACATGATCAGTCTATAATTTTAATGGTAGGTTTATTTGAACAGTGAGAGATAGAATAACAACAAAAAAATCCAGAAAAACGCATGTCAAAAATGTTATAAATTGATTTCCATTTTAATGAGGAAAATAAGTATTTGACCCCTCTGCAAAAATGACTTAGTACTTGGTGGCAAAACGCTTGTTGGCAATCACAGAGGTCAGACGTTTCTTGTAGTTGGCCACCAGGTTTGCACACATCTCAGGAGGGATTCAGATCTTCTCCAAGTCATAAAGATGTTTGGCAACTCGAACCTTCAGCTCCCTCCACAGATTTTCTATGGGATTAAGGTCTGGAGACTGGCTAGGCCACTCCAGGACCTTAATGTGCTTCTTCTTGAGCCACTCCTTTGTTGCCTTGGCCGTGTGTTTTGGGTCATTGTCATGCTGGAATACCCATCCACGACCCATTTGCAATGCCCTGGCTGAGGGAAGGAGGTTCTCACCCAAGATTTGACTGTACATGGCCCCGTCCATCATCCCTTTGATGCGGTGAAGTTGTCCTGTCCCCTTAACAGAAAAACACCCCCAAAGCATAATGTTTCCACCTCCATGTTTGATGGTGGGGATGGTGTTATTGGGGTCATAGGCAGCATTCCTCCAAACACGGCGAGTTGAGTTGATGCCAGAGAGCTCGATTTTGGTCTCATCTGACCAGAACACTTTTATCCAGTTCTCCTCTGAATCATTCAGATGTTCACTGGCAAACTTCAGACGGGCCTGTATATGTGCTTTCTTGAGCAGGGGGACCTTGCGGGCGCTGCAGGATTTCAGTCCTTCACGGCGTAGTGTATTACCAATTGTTTTCTTGGTGACTATGGTCCCAGCTGCCTTGCGATCATTGACAAGATCCTCCCGTGTAATTCTGGGCTGATTCCTCACCGTTCTCATGATCATTGCAACTCCACGAGGTGAGATCTTGCATGGAGCCCCAGGCCGAGGGAGATTGACAGTTATTTTGTGTTTCTTCCATTTGCAAATAATCGCACCAACTGTTGTCACCTTCACACCAAGCTGCCTGGCGATGGTCTTGTAGCCCATTCCAGCCTTGTGTAGGTCTACAATCTTGTCCCTGATATCCTTGGAGAGCTCTTTGGTCTTGGCCATGGTGGAGAGTTTGGAATCTGATTGATTGATTGCTTCTGTGGACAGGTGTCTTTTATACAGGTAACAAACTGAGATTAGGAGCACTCCCTTTAAGAGTGTGCTCCTAATCTCAGGTCATTACCTGTATAAAAGACACCTGGGAGCCAGAAATCTTTCTGATTGAGAGGGGGTCAAATACTTATTTCCCTCATTAAAATGCAAATCAATTTATAACATTTTTTACATTCGTTTTTCTGGATTTTTTTGTTGTTATTCTGTCTCTCACTGTTGAAATAAACCTACCATTAAAATTATAGACTGATCATTTCTTTGTCAATGGGCAAATGTACAAAATCAGCAGGGGATCAAATACTTTTTTCCCTCACTGTATATATATATATATATATATATGTATGTATGTGTGGCCTTTTAATATGTGATTTCGTTTATGTGTATTGTGATTGCTGCAAAATGAATTGCCTCTTGAGGACGTTAAAGTTTTCAGAATCAGAATCTGATGATGATGATGATGACTACGATGATAGCTATGACAATAATGTTAACTATGATAACTATGACTATGATGATAACTATGACAACAATGAGAACGATAACACCAGTTGCTATGCCAGCCAGGTATGTGTGATATTAAAATAACTGTGATAAACAACTGTGAAGTCTGGCTGTCTGAGAGGTAGAGGTAGGCTGCCAGTGCTCTCCTCAGTAAGAACAGATTGTGATGTCTGCTGTGCTGTATAAACCATGTAGCAACACATGTTACTGGCCAGCTAAACATCTTAGGGAGTATTTATTTTAACAGGCCAACTGATACTTCTATTCCTAACAGGAGGAATTCTAAAGTTAAATGATTCCCCCTAGAAAGAAAAACACTGGGATGCAGGAATGGAGGGATGGAGGAAGGTTTTAAATTAACCTTATGCATTCTGTGATTTTGGTACAAATGAGGAAACCCTAGCAGAGTTGTTTAGAAACGAAGAAAAATGCTAAAGAGGGACTTTTGACATAATACAGGGTATTGTTTTTTTTATAAATTATAATTTCCACTGTTGGAGCATGCCAAACCCTGCTCTGGAGTTCTGTTACTGAGAGTCTCAGGGAAGTGAGCCACGGCCCACACACACACGCACGCACTCTCACACACACACACCCACCCACACACACACACACACACCACCTCAACATACACCACTCCCATCCCCACCCACACCTCCCCTGCCTCTCACCAAGCCTATTAGCAAAGCTTTGGAACTGGCCAACACTCTCAACACCAACGCCATTGTCAGGAGAACCATAAAAAGCAAAGCATCTCTGGGAAAGAAAAGAAAACATGAATACAGATGAAAATATGTAGTATCTCTGGCGGTGGCTTTGCGGTCATGAGAGAACTTGTTGGGAGAGTGATTTGTTTTAATGAAAAGTCATTCCTGGAGGAGAGGAAAGGGTCTGGCTAGAGGCTGTTTGTGCTTGTGTTGGGTTAATCCTCTGTGTAATAAAATAACGGAGTTCTCGGTGTGTGTGTGTTTGTGTGTGTGTGTGTGTGTGTGTGTGCGTCTGTGTAGGTAGTGTGGGAATAACATTGGAGTGGGCTGCCAGGTCAACCCATGCATCACACACCCACGTGCTCCTGGCTATAGGACCCCCTCTGTCACACACAGCAGACACACACCAACACACACACACACACATGCATGAACGCTCACACGCATACACACACACAGTCAGTGAAGCTGACACAGGATCTGGCAACAACACAGACGCCAACATCATATCCTCACTGACATTTTGGCACACACACGATAAAACACACACGGCCGGACAGACGGACGGACATTCGGATGGACGGACAGACAGACGGCCGGACAGACAGACAGACAGAGAGACAGAGAGACAGAGAGACAGAGAGACAGAGAGACAGACACCTGGACGGACAGACAGACAGACAGACGGATGGACAGACAGGCACTGTGGACAGACAGACACAGGCATTCCCGTGTCAGGAAGAGTCCCCACCCTGTACCTTGGTTCACCTGCCCCACGCTTCCTGCTGATCGGTTCACCAGCTCCTGGCCCACCACCGCTAATGGCTAATAGACAAAACATGACCTGATACTATAGCCTACACACACATACACACGCACGCACACACACACACACACACACACACACACACACACACACACACACACACACACACACACACACACACACACACACATACATACACACATACACACATACAGACACTAAGGGTCAACCCTTAGTACTTTTATGTCTGTATGTCTCTGCCTTCCTCTCTCTCTTTCTCTCTTTCCCCTGCATTCCTACTTTGTTATTCACTGCACTCTTTGACAGAAATGCAGCTAAACAAAACATTTTACCACTGCATCACTCATATAACGTTGGGTGTCAGTGCCTGTTAGCTGCCAATACTCCACTTCATAGACAAAACTAATTCACAAGCAATAAACAGGCAACCATGCACCATCATTTACATTGACAAGCCGCCTGCCAGCCAGCTAAGTCTGCTCTAATGTAACTGGATAGCTATGTTTGCTATGCTTCAGCTCCATAGCTATTAGAGTTGGGGACATCCGGTGACTACAGATCCCACTTAGTCTATCTCTGATTGCCACTCCTATGAGCTTAGTGATCTGGTGACATCAACACATTGTCTCGCAGGGCAGCTAGTGCAGCTAAGACTGGGGGCTTCCAGAACAATACGAGGAGAATGAAGGGCAGGTGTGTGTGTGTCTATGTGTGTGTCTGTGTGTGTGTGTGTCTATGTGTGTGTCTATGTGTGTGTGTGTCCACATGCACTTGCAAGGGGAACCCTCAATTCCTGAGAATAGGGGTTAGGACGAGGGACAAGTGTGTCTGAGTATGTGTGTCCGTGTGTGTGTGACTGCATGTGTATGTGGTCAGTCTGACTCCCCTTAATTGGAGGAGTTGTTTGAGGGCAGAGGGCCCGAGAGGGGTAAAGGGCAGACTGTGGTCCTCTCCCCCAGCTCTCCCACACCTGCCCTGGACTCAGATTTATATAACCCTGGGTGTACACAAACAACAAGCTGGAGCCTCTTTTCTTCTCTTCACTGCTTTCGATACTATGTAATGCCCAACAAGGTATCACGGTGTGACTTCAATACGTTTGTCCAAGAGGGGGGGGGGGGGGGGTACACGTCAGATTTCGACAGGGATTAACATCAAATTTATACGGTTAAGTTTAGGCATTAATTCCGAATGGTTAAGGTAAGGGTTAAGGATTGGGATAGGGTACTTTAAATTTTTTTTGAAAAAGGTGAGTGCTCAGCACTGGGATTGAACACGCAACTCTCTGGGCCAGAGCTCGGGGTTTACGCCCATCCGCCATCCCCGTCCACAACCCTACTTGATGGTAATAGCGCTCGCTCTCTCTCCGTTTTTCTCTCTCTCTGTCTCTCTGTCTCTGTCTCTGTCTCTGTCTCTCTCTCTCTCTCTCTCTCTCTCTCTCTCTCTCTCTCTCTCGCTCTCTCGCTCTCTCTCTCTCTCACAGACAAACACACACACACTAATTCCATCCAGCGCCCCGTCCCTCCCTCTCTTCCTTCATCACCCACATCTCCTCTGGGGGACATCAACTATGAACTTTTCTACCACTCCAGTTACCTGCGGAGGCCTGAAATCCATTGTAGGTTGGGGATTTGGGCCTTTTTATTTAGCTGTGTTAGGGTGGGCTGTTGGACTGTAACAGTGTGTGTCACCTCTCCTTTCACCTCTCATTACACCAAACATCTACATTGGCAGTCGAATCCCGTACGATACAATCGACTCATTCATTTTGAATTACACTTGCAATTTGAATTTTATTAAAGTAAACAACTCGGTTTTATTTCTATCGCAGAAAGTTGCTAAGCTTTGCCAGGCTTGATCCGTTGCCCTGCCTGCTGTCATTATTATTATTATTATTATGCTGGAACTTTCCGTTTAGAGAAACAGTTGATTTTGAGAAGCAGTCAGACATGTCTGCTGTTATAGCTGTGGGAAAGTACTGTACACCAAATACAGCTCTTAGTCTGTCTGTCTGTCTGTCTGTCTGTCTGTCTGTCTGTCTGTCTGTCTGAAACACTCCAGGTCTGTATGATCCAGCAGCTCCAGGGCTTGGCCCAGTCACCGACTGTCTCTAACCCAGCCACAGTGCCCTGTCTAGGGGGTAGAGTGGAGAGGGAGAGGGAGTGGGGTGGAGGGTTTAGGGGTAGATAGCAGACCTAGGTGAA